>NW_005368827.1:349347-362161 GCF_000412655.1 Myotis brandtii
TTCCTTCCTTTTCGTTCCTTTTTCCCTCTCTCTCCTTTCCTCCCCTTGTCTCCCCTTTTCTCTTATCACTCTCTCCCCTCCCTCCAGTTTCTATCCTATCCTGTCCTATCCTACCTTACCCTGTCCTGTCCTATCCTGTTCTAGTCCATTCTCATTTTTTAGTGCCACAACAGCATGACATGTATTGAACTGGTTATTTCAAACTGCAGTATAAAATTTCTATTCCAGATGTATTCTCAGTTTGACATTTCTAGTGCATTACAGGTAATGGGGTGCTCTGTTATGGGAGAAAAAAAATTAAAATGAATCCTTGACAAAATGGTAAAATTTGTTCCAGCTTATTTTAAAACTGGTCATCTATAATTCAAAATAACTTATGCTGGCAGTGGCTCTAGATGACCAACCCCTTGTTTTCCACACATCTATTACAGCATCTAGTGATTTCCAACACCAGGTCATCGAAATGATGAAGAAACAGGAAAATTAAAAGAGAAACACTATCATTACCCCTAAAAATGTTCATAATGTACTTTTAATGCCAAGAGTATATATTCCCTGATGTGTCCGTGCCCTTGGAGAGGCCTGGGTGAGAGTGCCAGCAATGCTGAGGTCATGGACTCAGCAGTTTCTCTAAGGTGGCACAGCACCATGGTTGAACATTGTAATCCGCTATCGTAAGTATTAAACGCATTGGTAGAAATTATTGTGATAGTGTAGCAGAATAAAGGCTCTGTAAAGCTCGGCTGACATAAAATGAGCTTCTTTATTAATTTAACATGGCTGTTTATACAAAATTTATTGTAGGAAATGTATGGCATTGTACAAATATTTCATCAGTGGGTTAAGGTAGAATCACATGACATGTAATACTGGTATTAACAGCATAATTCAAAACAAAAAATATTCATTATTTTTATTTTAGTTAGTATTACTACTTTTTAATCACTCATCTTTTTATAAGACTTTACCTTTTTAGGGCAGTTTTAGGTTTATAGCAAAATCGACAGGGAGGTACAGAGATTTCCTCTGTCCCCACACAAGCATAGCCTCTCCCATCATCAACATTCTTCCACCAGAGTAGCACACTCACTACAACTGGTGATCCTACAATGATATATCATAATCATTCAAAGCCCACTGTTTGCATTAGGATTCAATCTTGCTGCACATTCTTCGGTTTAGAACAGATGCATAATGACATGTATCCACCATGATAGTATCACACAAAGTATGTTCACTGCCTTAAATGTTCTTGTGCCCCACCTAACCATCCTCACAATGGTTCTTACCCTTCCATATAATAAAGTATGGAATAACTTGGGTTAATGTCATTAAGATTGAATAGCTAGTAGCAAATGTATTAATTGGTGTGATTTTAAAACTGTATTTTTATTGATTTCAAAGAGAAAGGGAGAGGGACAGAGAGATAGAAACATCAATGATAAGAGACAATCATTGATTGCTGTCTCTTGCATGTCCCACACTGGGGATTGAGCCACACTCTGGGCATGTGCCCTGACTGGGAATCAAACCATGATCTCCTGGTTCATAGGTCGATGCTCAACCACTGAGCAACACCAGCTGGGCTAATTGGTGTGATTTTTGTAATTCTAGAATAATCTAATAATAAGTTATCAAGTTTGTCCTTTCCTGAGAACTATGAATATGTGAGGAATTAGAATAAGTTTGGACACCTATTTGTGTGTATGAAAGTGTCTAAGATACATCCATTAATAAAAATCAATACATTCTTCTTTCCTGATGCACAAAATAGCTCCATTAATCAAAGGTACTCCAGCATGCTTGCTTTTAAGTATACTGTACATTTGACAACTTAAATGTGACAATTATCCTAATTAAAATTTTTATAATATTTGATTCCTACTTTTGGTATAGAACCATGTTGGTCTTCAACTTATGCACAATGACTCAGAACTTTATAATTTATTAACAATTTCTTTCTTGCTCTGTTAGTTTTAAATATAAATGTTAAATAATGTAATATATTTTAAAAATATTAAAACTTAGCATTCAAGTAAGTGTGTCCCTTTCAAAGTTTTCCCTGTTGGGAGTATGCTTGATTTGTCTGAACATGTAGCCGTTAAGGAAAATATTTTGGAATTCCCTAAAATCACCTTTAGAGGCTCCATATTGTCTATAGAAAAATGGTCATGATGGCAAGTTCAGTGACTTTGGTAATGGTTTTGGATTTGGAAGTAGTCAAGAGCCATTCAGAACCACAAATAGTGAATACTGTCATCTGGCTTGCCAATACAAAGTTTGGCGAAAAGAAAGTGGTCCTGATTTTTTTCCATGAATTATCAGTTACTCTGAAGGAATTTGAGTAACAGAATATTTTAGAAAATAGAAACATCAATGGAATATGTAGATCTACATTCTCCAAATGAGAATCCTGTTTTCTAACAAATTAGTCTAATTAGCCCTACTTAAAGTAATGCTTAAAGATGAGATGTCAACATCTACAATAAAAATGAGAAAAATTACTATACATATTTTTATAAATAATTTTTGTTTTCTTAATTAATTGGACCCTCAGCAGAGGTTAATAGTAAATACAATTACTTGAATTCCAACATATTCTTATTGTAAATAGGACCCTTCTTAAGCCTCACCTTAATATTCATCTTCCTTCATAGGAGATACAAAATCAAGTGCATTTCTATTTTGAACTTAGGACTCTTCCTTTTCTAATATTATTTTATGTTATTGAAATGCATATGTTGTCTAGAGTTATAAACTAAACTTCAATTACTGAAATTCTTCTGTATAAATTTAAATTTATAACATAAGAAGTACCTCCTTGATTTTCCATAAATTTCAGTGGAAGGTTGTTTTACTTTTTAGTTATGTTTTTTTAAGTTCAGTAATCAAAAACATTTGAAAGAGCAGTATGTTAGATATATTATGTATGAGCAATTGAAAAGCACTATACTATTTAAACCAGGGGTCCTCAAACTTTTTAAACAGAGGGCCAGTTCACTGTCCCTCAGACCGCTGGAGGGCCGGACTATAGTTAAAAAAAAAAAAACTATGAACAAATTCCTATGCACACTGCACATATCTTATTTTGAAGTAAAAAAACAAAACGGGAACAAATATAATATTTGTATTTGCATGTGGCCCGCGGGCCGTAGTTTGAGGACCCCTGATTTAAACAAAGCAGCCTCATCCTAAATTAATAACTCAATTTTCTTTGGGGATAAAAGGAGGGAGGGCTGGGAATGAAGACAGGGAGGGTAACTCAGACCAGTGCCACCACTGTGGTCATAGAACTAAGTCATAGCAGAGAAACTGCTTTGTGGCTTAACATAAAAACCAGAAAGTAAAAGGGAGTAAAGCAAACCATATTGGATGCAATTTAAGTCTAACTTGACACAACTTCCAAGCCCTTCAGACTCAGAGATATCCATGCTATTTATCTTGCAAAGGATAACAATCTCTGACATTAGTGGCTCCTGCTTTAAATGGCTCATGCTCCCCTGCTATCATACTTTTTAAATTACATCAATAGAGTGAAAATGACAAAGTACATATTAAAAAGGAGTGTATTACATTTTGCAAAATAATCTGGAACATATCAGTGAATTTTAGCAGTTATAAATTATAGAGGGGCAGTCTTGAAGTTGATTAGCTTTCCCCTGAATGGTTCACAGAATGGCAAACCCCAAGTCCTGGGAATATTCCCCACATTGCAATGATTCACGTGCCATCCTCTTTTTTGCTCCAAGAACTTTAAAAGTGATGCCAAACCAAACCAATGTAAATTGGTGGATTTGGACATCCTTTTCATGACCACATTATCCTTACTGGATTGGAAACTACTTATTTTGGAAACATAATTAGACCTCTTACGATTTTTAAATGAGCAACGTCTTCAAGGTATCTATGTTGTACTTTGGTGACGTTTGGAGGAAAATTACTTTGAGAGGTACTTCTTTCAAGAAAATACCATGACTATGAGTGCTGACAGGACTTTCGCCTGTATGCTAAAAATATTTTGGGAACACGATGAAACTAAGTCATTTTACATAAAAAAAAATCAGACTAGCATTAACGGCAGTGGTGAAAAATCTCTGAAGAAATCCACATTCATCCAAATGTGGATTTTGTTCATCATCAGCTGACCTTCTTAAATTTCAAAATAGTGTTTACCATTGACACGAATCACCGGTTATTGCTTTAGTGGATTTTCAAAAGTCTTTTTGCTCTTTTACTTTTTGAAGAAGTGTGGACTACAATAGACACACAATTAGGAGTGATTAGACCAAATGGTGGTCTAAACCCAATGGAAAGAATGCAGCTGTCATGAGTAATTCCCACCATAAATTTAAGACACTTTCCAAAAAGAAATCTAAGAGACCATCACTGTTTCCAGAGTTGACTGGCTTATCTGCCAAAATAAGGGCAGTTTTTAACAATGCAGATGAGCCTGTTACAAATAGGTAGCATTCTTGGTAGCTCGAAGGATGGATAAATCACCAAGATGTGGAGTTTGAGTCTGGTTGAAAGGTGTGTCCCAAAGCCTGCTTGTTTTTCTGAAACATTAAAAAAAATGCATCTGAACCTCTGGAGTCTGAAATGTGGGCTGGGAAATTTGCAAAAACAGTCCCACTCTTGAGATTTATGGCACTTCCCAATTCCCAGGAGGCCAGGGCTACCGCAAGAACAGTCATTCTCGCAATACTTTGGTCTTCTCTTTTCCCTCTGGCAAGAACTAGTGAGTGCAGGAACACCCAGACTGCCCCCAAAGACTGCTGCACATTTCTTTCCAGTCTTTCTCAAGGTCCTGCTTGGATTTAGATCTCAATATGAGGGGAGGTTTTGTACCATTCTGAACGGCACAAATTTCCTTCTCTAAATGAGTGCTTCCAACCCTTCATGGCTAACTTAACTATTCACACACTTTAAGTTCAATGAATGAGTGTACAGGATATCATTTGAAATCTGTTTCTAAATTTCATCTCTACTCTGTCTCAATGGCTGATATCCATGCTGCATCTATTGCTGACTTTACTTAACTATTACTAATTTCTTGTGAGATGCCTAGCCTTCAAGAATGATTACCTTCAGAAATACATCACAATTCTTATTTTCAAACAAGATTAATTTTATTCTGTATAAAACCTTATGGCTTTATAATACAAATATTTTAAGTAGGGTGTTGTTGTTGTTTTTTACCATAAAGGTGATGTACTTCCTTGGTAAAAGTGAAAATTAAACCACACAAAAAACTCTATAATGAAAACTAAGTACCTATTCTAACCTGATGTTCAAGGATAGTCTTTGCTAACAGTTCTGCTTTAGTTCATTTTGTTGTTACTGATTTTATGTTATTGTCAATTTTCTCTTTATTAATTTATTAACTTTGAATGGTATTTATTGACTCCCTATCAGAAAAGAGTTTAGTGATAGTTACTACCCCTTATCCATATAACCCTCTTTCTCTTTGTATTATTAGTTACATTTGTCTAGTTCTATTTTTTAATATATCAAATTACCTGTTGCTATTAAAAAATAAGGAACATGGTACATTTACTCTTCCTTCCCCTTGTCCTCTTCCTCATCACTTCCAATTTTATTCTTTGTTATTGTTCCTTGTAATCTCAAATTTAGAATATTTTACCTTATTCTTTAAAAATATTTTATGACTTATCTATGAATTAGTAAGAGTCACTATTTTTTTAAAGAAGTGAGATTGAATTCAACATTAAATTTTTGTTTCACAGAGATCTTCCAAAAGTCAAGGTCTAATATGTCCTCTTCTTCACCCTCTCTAGGTTTCTTATATTTTCAAATTAAGTGCTATCCAATAGGACTTTCTGTGATGATAAATATGTTCTATATATTAACTATCCAAGCCAGTAGTCACTGGCCACATATGGCTGGCTGCTGATCACTTGAAATGTGGTTAATGGAACTGAGCAACTAAATTTTTCTTTTATTTAATTTTAAATAACAACCACATGTGGCTTATGACTACCATATTGGACAGTGAGGCTCTATCTCAGAGTCAACTACTGTTCCTTGTATTCCACTGTTATTCTTTCTTGAATTTATTTTTGTGTTCTTTTTTCATAAAATTATATAATTAGTTTTTCTTACTCTTCCATCTGAATGACTGTTTTCTGTTGCTTCATAATTAATTGCTGATTTGAATATTTATTTGAGTTTCATAATATTTTACTTTGCTAATTTTGAAAAATAATGTTCCATTATCTTTTAGCACTGGTGCTGTTAGGTCTGATATCAAATTGATTCTTGATGGTTTGCAGGTAAATTGCTTTGCCTCACAGGATTAAAAAAATAAAAATATTTTCTCTTTAAACTTGTGGAAGTAAAATTTCTCTCAGATATACCACGTCTAGCCTCTTTCAACCAGAAAACATTATATATATATATGATTTCAGAGAGGAAGGGAGAGGGAGAGAGAGATACAAACACTAACGATGAGTGAGAATCATTGATGGGCTTCCTCTTGCATGCCCCACACTGGGGATGGAGTCCACAACCCAGGCATGTGCCCTTGACTAGAATTGAACCTGGGATCCTTCAGTCCGCAGGCCAACGCTCTATCCACTGAACCAAACTGGATAGGGCAGGAAACATTTTCTTATCCTTCCCTCTGTTGTCTCTCTTCTCTACATCTAGAACTCTTTAGAATGACTATTGTTCAAATATCAGATTACAAATATGATTGAAAAAACAAATTAATTAGGATAAATAATAGTCATGAGTATTTCTGCATTTGAACACATCTCTCTTCTCTCGCACCCCTTAACTGGCTTCAATATTAAATGGATAGGCTGAATGGAAGGCTCCTGTAGAATGAATGGGTGGTGAGTAGACAGTAGGCTAGAGGTTCTTCAGTTACCAAAGCAAGCAGGACTTTAGTTGGGCTGTGGAATACTTTAACTATTTTGTTCTGAGGCAAAGCTCTCTTACACAGGGTCTGTTGTAGAGGACCCAAGATGACTCATTCTCTACCACCTTCCTCCTCAAATGCCAGCATCCATCCTCTCCTCTGTCTTTGCGAAACTTGCTCTCAGGATCCAGCTGCTGCTGCAGGTGCTTTCTTACCGGATAAATGGAGAAGCACCCAGCTCTCCCAGATGTTAGAGCCAATATTTAGTAAATTACTTTCTTTTATCATCCTCTTGCCAATTTCTGCTCTTTTTTATTCGTTAACTCCAATTTTTGATATTCTCTAGGACATCTCCGGAAAGAACTGTGCCTAATTATGGTGTCTGGGAATGGTGTTTCTTCTGCTTTAATTTCTTCACTTGTTTGATCCCATCTGCTTTCTGTCTTCCTGGAATTTCTATTTCTGGTCTGCTGATGGCACCTTTTCTGTTTTCAGCACCATTATTGTATATTTTTTTCAGCACATATTTTCTATTATTTCACTGGAAATTTTTTTTTTTAGGAAGGAGAATCAGACATGTTTTTTTAGTCTAAGTTAAGGCCTGTATTGTTTGTCATCAAGATAGACTTTTTAATGCAAAACACAACAGTTTTGTTGGATTGTAAAGATACTGCTATATAATAATTTTATTTGTTGGCCCCTGGGACATATATGACCTGTGATTAAATTATGAATACTAAAATACTAATTATATGTCTCCAATTCTAATGTTGGGAGAATATGTTAATTCAGGGTTCAGGATCAGTGTACCCCTCATTTTCTCATTCCCATCCCTTTCTGTGTTTATAGAAGTTCCTATTGTAATTTATGCTTTTTCCAATGTTCCTTTTATTACTGAGATTGATATATTTTTCTCTTCCATTTGTTTCATTTGCTCTTTTTTTACAGTTTTCATCTCAACTTGATAGTTTGTCCTACCATCCTTGTGTCTCTGCTGTAAATTCTTGTTTCATAGAGACAAGTATGGCAACACATTTTTCTTTTTCTTTTAAAAATGATATCAAAGTGATACTTATCTTCAATTGTCTTCACTCTTTTCATTTGTTTGTTTGATTTCGGTAACAGTCCATTTTTGATTACTCATTCGTGAATTAAATATTTTTCATCTACTAAATATTTTTCTAGATATTTTATTGTAGATTCATACAGAAAAGAAAAAATTTATCCGCATAAGGTAAGGACGTGACAAGCATTTGTTGCTAAAAGTTTTCTTTAAAATGTTAGACTGAAAAGTGGTCACTAAGAGAAGGGTGTTTTTTATTTTATTTCTGAGAAAACTGCTTAGTCTCTGTGATGCCAATAAATAAAACATTATTTTATATTTTTGTATAGCCAGTGTTCTAGATAGGGGCAAAGTCCAGATTTAAATAAGTATCCTGAAACAGAAAGAGCACAAAGGGAGTAAGGACAAAATGGCATCAAACACTTGCCCTGGCTGGGTGGCTCAGTTTGTTGGGGTATTGTCCTATACACAAAAAGGATGCGGGTTTAATTCCAGGTCAGGCAATATGCCTAGGTTGCAGGTTCAATGCCCAGTTGGGGTGAGTATGAGAGATAACAGATCGATGTTTCTCTCTCATATCAATATTTCTCTCTCCCCCTTCCTTTCTCTCTAAGATCAATAAAAAATATGTCCTCAGATAAGAATTAAAAAAAATATATATATATACAGTATCAAATAGAGAATCTTGAATCAGAAGGAGGGATGTTGGTTTTTTCTTCAAGGACTTTTTATTGAAAATTTGGGTAGTTAAGAACATTATCAAGCCCCCTCCCCCAAATGGTTTAAGCTGTTATAATAGAAAATAAAATCGATAAGACTTCCAGTTAAAATTTTTGTCTAGTCCTGGCTGGTTTTTCTCAGTGGTTAGAGTCTTGACCCACAGCCAGAAGGGTCTCGGGTTCAATTCCTGATTAAAGGCATGTACCTGGTCAAAGCACCTGCAGGAGGCAGCCAATCAATGTGTCTTTCTCACATGGATGTTTTTCTCTCTCTCTCTCCCCCACCCCGACCCTCCATCTCTTACACTCTAAAAAAAAATCAATGGAAAAAATATCCTCGGATGAGGATAAAAAAATTATCTATCTATCTATCTATCTATCTATCTATCTATCTATCTATCTATCATCTATCGTCTATCATCTGTCTATCTCATATTTTCTATTCTGCCAGGTCCTGACCTTTAACCAGCTTTGTCCTTTTTGGGAACCTGAGAAGATAAACTTAAAATTGGAAGCAGAAAAGAAAAAATATCCCGAGTGTTAAGTACATTACTGGTTATATTCTTAGTGATTCTGTCTTGTAACACTCATGCCTTGAAAAGTCTATGACAATAGTAGTTGGGCATTGTGTAGAGGGGGAAAGGCCAGCTACATTGCTTTTAACTATTATTAAATATTCTTGTGTAGAGTTATATTGTTGAAAACATTCTGGAAAACCATTTATTGCAGTAGTTTCCCATATCTCCAATTCTAAGTGGGATATTGGACACTTTAATAAATAGAGTTGAATCACACTGAATTCTTTAAATCTTACCAGGAACACAAAAACCATCTGTCCTCAATATGCACAGTCATTCCTCATTTTTTTTTAAATTTCCCCTTATAGTTATACTTAGTTCTTGCCTTAATATTTCACAAATTTCAAGTATAGAGATACTAATCGATACCATTAGAGTCCAGAAATGTGGAGAGTAGTATATAAAAAGTCCTGTGAAAATTCAAATCACTAGTGAGGACTAGATCCTAGTTTCCATTTGCTATGATTCTTTTATGTATCAGGTTTATTTTCCAATATAACTTCCATACATTTAATTCTACTTGTATGCCACTCAGACTTATTACTGGACCAATTGCCTTTAAAATCATGCCTTCTCACTTAGGGATTACTAAATAATAAGCAACTAAGGGGAAAGACAAAAGAAAAACAAGTTACAACATAGTTAGTTTGATATAGATGGGAGCCATTTGTATATGCTGCTTAATGCCTGGGTAAAATGAAATGAGACTCTAAGGATGTTGTCCCATGTTGTGGTTCCTCATTTCTTATTCATTAATTCTTACATATCTGTCTAAATTCAACTAGGAATTTGAGGCCTAACAGGAAAAAGCCTGTAAGATGATAGACAAATATTCATAGAATTATACCAGGCTTAGGAAATATCTCAAAGTAAAAAGCATCTCAGAAAGACCTTGAGTTTGCCTGTGAAATTTCAGGAGGATACCTAATACCCTCAATTTGATAAGACTAATGATAATCAACTGAAATGATATCTGGAACATGGGAACCAACGTATCTGGAAATAGTCTTTGATATATTCTCTTACATGTTTCTTCTTTTTAAAAATCTTAGTCTTGAAAACCAATATTGGCCAATGATTGTGATTACTAAGTGTGAGTTCTTGTCTTCAAGGAACACTCCATGTGTCTGGAAGATATTGAAGTTGGAGGTTGTGTTTGGTTCATCTCGTATCATTCTCTGGCAGTCTTTGATGTGTGAGTTTCATTGTTGTTATGCTGTGATTATGCTGATGTAAATTAATCACTCTTTGGTTGGTTGCTCAGAGTGTTTCTTTTAAAATAAGTATGAGGAGGAAGAATAAATAGTGGAATTTCTCAGCCATTATCATCTGGTAGTTTTTAAGCAAACATGTCAGCATAATTTCAAGATGCCATTCCTAAGGAAAGCTTGGAACCTGGAAAGGAGTAATCTATGGCCTATGCCCAGGTACACATTTTTCTTTTTAAAATTTTAGCAACAAACCCTTTCATAAGTTAAAGACATGAAAGAAAAGGCTTGCATACACAAACAAGAAGAAAACACTGAAAAATGGCTCCTTTTGTGGTGAAGTCCTAATAGTTACACAAATGTGAGCTTTTGATCCCATCATGCATGATATAGACATTGATTTAAAATTCATATATTTGCTCTCATTCTTCCCAATCCCTTCACACCTATTTAAATAAAAATATCTAAACAAAGTGACCTCATTGTTTTCCACTGGACTTTTTTAAAAACATTGGCTGGGATGATTGAGATTCAGGAATGTGGGAAAATGGATTCCCAAACCACGTACCTCCCCTTTCATTCTGAACTGTAATTTTTGGCTTGGCTTGAATCACAGTCATCGCATTTCAGCCCGAATCTCTCTGTAAAGTGATCTTTCTTAAACATTTCTCTCACTCATCAAGGGATCAGAAACAAAGCTATTCTAGCCTTTCAGCAAAACACTTACAAGCAGCTTTTACAGAGAAGTTGCAAGAGCTAAATTTCCTCTGAATTGTTTGAAAAGTGAACATTTTCAGTGCTTCGCTGTCCTTTTTGTGCATCTTGTCATCTGTATGCCATGAGCTCTAGCAGCTATTTTAATCTGTTTTTGTTTGCAATCCATTTGGTGTCCACCCAAGGAAATGCAGGTGATTCTAATTAACTTAACTGCTGAAGATGTAGGAAAAAATATCTCAATTGTATTGTAGAGAATTGCACAAAACCTTTCTTCTACTATTTATGACATATTATTAATAAAAATAATTATATGAATATATTTACCAACTAATTCATGGCTGTTCACTTTTCGAATCCGCGAGGCTTATGGCCCAGGAGAAAGCCACACACACACACAAATACACAGACACAATACAGACCCCAAGAATGCTTGCCAACTTTTATTTAACAAGAGTAGCAACTTAAAAATAACATTATTTTTACTTTGTGCAACATAGTCTAATATCTGCAATAATCCTGTTCCAATAAAAACCTATTGAAATACTCTCAGGCCTAACTGTGTCCTGAAGGTAAAAGTAATTAATTGAAAGATTTTGGCAGATCTCTGCTCACCACCAGGACAGTTTAATGTAGAACACATTCAACCATTTCTCAGTGTCTCTGTGTTGGTGGAGCATAACTTTTGATCTTCTCTGGGGAGTTGCCTCTAATTCAGACCCTTGGACTAGACACTTCCTGGAGGGGTTGATGGCTTGCTCTGCTAGGCATTCAGGTGAGAAAGAGCCCTTTCCGGCTGCTGCTTCCAAAGTGGGTTAGGTAAGCTGAATCCCAGGCACAAAAACAAAATAGCCTACATACCTGTTGAGCATATTAACCATAAGCAAAGTCTTTTTAGATCTTTTCAACTGCTTCATGCCCTGCCAACCTACTGAGAGACTCTGGTGTCATTAGACTCTTCCTAGTCAAAGAAGATGCTCCTGACCATGACAGTGGATGAGACTGAAAAGACTGAGTCTCCTTTCCTCAGGGAACATAAAGAAGATTGTTTTCTTTCTGAGAACACAGGAGAGTCTATCGCATGGAGATTGTTAATGCTACTGCTAAGCAGAAAGTTCGGATGATTGCATAACCCTCCTTGTTTGGCACATGGACCTGTGCTAAATTGTGGTTAAGTAGAAGGACAGAAAAATTCTGGATGGAAAGAGTTTGAGTTGAACTCCAGCCCTCTGTGCAAGTGAACACATGTTGATTAAATACTTACTATTTAGCAAAAGTATGCTAGGCATTGGGGATACACACAGCAAAGAACAAAGAATGCACAGTTCAGATATTATAGAGTTATAGTACCAGCATTGGTTCCAGGCACTGTAAGTGAATTCCACATGCAAATTCATGTGCCACTAGTGGCAATGGCACCCGCTTTTAAAAATATTTTATCATATACAACACATTTGAGCAATGCACTCAAGTTTGTATATATGCTCTGTAGCCAACTTTATTAGTAAACACCATTATGATATACATTCAATTTCACATTATATCCTAAACTGTTAAGCAATATGTGTTATTAATATATAATGTAATATGTAATATAATACATTTCCTTGTTATCAGTGCAAATATGTAATATAATACATTTCCTTGTT
>NW_005368827.1:362176-406171 GCF_000412655.1 Myotis brandtii
TTTAATAATTCAATTTTCCCATCTATTTTATAATATGTTATGTATGCTTATATGTGTATATATACACTGTAGTACTCTTGAGAATGACAATAATATTTATTTTATTGCTGAAATATTATGCTAAAGATTGTATTTTTTTATTTTGACATGGTTTTATGTTTTCATAGGCTCACTTGGAAAAGATTGGAGGATTATCATAAATCTACTGTGTCCTTGATTGCTCTATTTTGTATCTCTAATTTAGCCAAAAGATGCTTTAAAACCTGTAATATCAGATTCCAGATCTTCAAGAGACACAGTAGAAATCTCAAAATTTAAGTATGATTCCATTATTTCATTATTAGACAAATCACACCCAGGTTTGGAGAAAAAAATATAAGGTCTCTGTAATCAAGCTGAAAAGACATAATCATTTTCCCTAATTAGAAGCTCTAACTATCCCTGGACAATTTGTATTTTTGTCACTCATGATATTAGGGCTGGTACAAAGAGAAATGGATAGATAAAAGCCCATAGCTAGCATTGTTGGCTTTCTTGATTTCTATTATTACACAATAAGTGGAAAGATTAGGCAAACTTTTTTTTTAAATGTAGAGAGACCTATCTTCTCAGCTTCATTCTTGACTACTTGAGGGCTGTTAACCATCTAGGAAAGAATTGCACACACTCTAATTACTTAAAACATTTCTTGTTGACTTAAGAAAGAAATTCCAATACCAATCATTCCCTTATTTAAACTCATTTAGCACTAGTGTAATACAAACCAGATTTCCTGATGCTGGATGATTTTGTCACATAGGTCCACATCAAACATCTTATTGAAATATTTGTGTGTGATACACACACACACACACACACACACACACACACACACATACATAATTAGCATCTATTGTTAGATATTTAGCATCTGTCATTTTTTAAATCTGTTGCCATAGAAAGAAAGTATATTAAACAAAGTGTGTTACATAAGTTGATGTTCATTAACACGATATTATACTTGAATGTCTAAGGGTAAGAAATCAAGTTACAAATACATTTAATGATTTCCAGTGTATGAAATGTAAATAAATAGTATTTTCATTTCCCTATTTCCCCCAAGGGCTGGCAGATTTTGAATTTTGGGAATAATGTGAGAAAAATCCATGATTAGTCACTATAGTTGACTCGTGAAGTGCTATAGAAGACAGAAATGAAAGAAGATAAAAATCTGAAGATTGAGCTTTAAGCCATCAGCCTGTATGGTTACTCTTGACATTTATTATAAGGACTATATTTGTGGTATTTTTTTTCAGAACTTTTGGGAAGGTAATTCTGTCTTAAAATATTCCTTTTGCACAGTTTTGTTTATGTCTAAAATTCTACAATTAGAATTTTATTCCTTTCTCTTTAAATCCCATAGGGGGGATTTCAATGAAACCTCCCAAATCATGTGCACTTTAATGCAGGTTAACCTTTGAAATCCTATTCTGAGAGCAGAATTTAGCCAAAAAGAAGGCAAACGCAACAAGACTTCACTTGTGTAGGATGTGGGATAAGAAGCAATGAAGAATAAGAGGTCAAAATATAATACATAATGGAAGAGGGGGAAAAAGAGAGAGAGAAACTGGGTATACCATGTTGGTTTCAAGATAACCCAAAGGGTAGTGACTATAATCTAAAGGCTTACCCTGCCTGGATTTCCTGACATTTTCAAATATACCAAAATACAGGGAAATGGAGTGCTTTTACTGGACTTAAAGATTTGGAGGAGAAGAGGCACATTTTTCAACCTGACTAAACACAATTTATCCTTAAACATGATTTATTCTTATCATTATAACTAGTGTCCCGATGCACAAAATTCATGCAGGGGTAGGCCTTTGCAGCCCCAGCTGCCTGCGTCCGCCATCACATACTCCCGGTTGCCTGGTTCTGCGAAGCCCCCCAATCGATCACCCCGCAGAGGGTGGCCTGGGTCTCCCACTTTGGGGCAATCACAGAGCTCCCCCCCACCTCTATCACCCCCTGGCCGGTGGCCTGGGCCTCCCTCTGTGGGGCAATTGATCGCGGAGCCCTCTCCCATTGATCACCCCGCAGAGGGTGGCCTGGGCTTCCCTCTTTGGGGCAATCGTGGAGCCCCCTGAATATCATCCCACTGGCTGGTGGCCTGGGCCCCCTCTGTGGGGGATCGTGGGGTGATGGCGGGCCCCCCAACCAATCACATCGCACCCGCCTTGGCTGGCCTGGCACCAGTGGGTGTCATAAAGGAGTCGTCTGGAAGATCGTTTGGACAGTTGTTCTGCTGTTCGGTCGTTCAGTCAATAAAAGCCTAATATGCTAAGTGTCTGGTTGTCCGTTCAACCAATCAAAGTGTAATATGCTAATGATATTCTAAGGCCACTCAACCGCTCACTATGACGTGCACTGACCACCAAGGGCAGACAGTCAACCAGTTGCTATGATGTGCACTGACCACCAGGGGCAGATGAACCAACTAATAGGTTAGCTTGCTGCTGGGGTCTGGCCAATTGGGACTGAGAGAGATGGGTGGACACAACCTGGAGCCCTCCCGCAGTCCCTCCCCGGCCCCAATCATGCACCAGTGGGGTCCCTTGGCCTGGCCTGCTCCCTCTTGCAATCCGGGACCCCTTGGGGGATGTCAGAGAGCCAGTTTCAGCCTGATCCCGCAAACCAGGCTGAGGGACCCAACTGGTGCACAAATTCATGCACCGGACCTCTAGTTATAGATAATTTCCATCATATGGAAAGTGTAATGAATAATCTATCTTTCTGCAGGGACAGCTTATACAACGATTTTTCTTTTAGGTGAGTCTAATGTTCTAAACTGAGGTTCAGGAGCTGAACTTACATGAATCCATATAAAGCTTTGCTGTACAGACTGAAACTCTGTAGAGGCACACCATTCTTCATTGGAAACATGAGATCTCTGCAAAACCAGGCCTGTCTCCTCCCAGTTGGGGTCTGCAGAAAGCAGTCTTAGGGACTCCTCCCATTGCGCCATTCTCCTGCACCTGCTGTGTGTATGGAGCTGCCGGTATGCACACCACGACTCCATCTGATGCCACCTCTCATCCTTCTGGTGGCCTTAAGTCTCCCCAGTAAGTCAGCTTAGGGCTTTTCAGCCTCAGCTGGAGACACATGGCCCTGAACGATGGTTGACTCATGAGATCCCGGATTCACAGCCCACTTTCAAGTTTTCAAACACACCTTAACTAAGACTGTTAACAAAGACTCTTCCCAGAAACAAACACATTTCTATTATTTTATTGTCCAGAATATTAAAAGAATATAATCACCTTATTTTGTTCAAGTTTAAAAAAAGCAAAGTGTGCTCCAAGCAAAACCCTTAGAGAGGAAAAGTGGACACATCGTACTTTTCCAGGTGGCAGTATGTCTCCCTTTGCCTCTCTTTACTTTACGGAACAAACAAAACAAAACTCCTTTCTTCCCTGATGCTTGAAAATACTCTAACAAGAGACAAAGCCATTTAATACTGAATTACTGATACCTTCTAAAACACCTATACTCAGAGTGATACTTCAAGCAAAGGTAAAACTGATATTCTGAGGCAGGTTTGCCAGGAGGAAGGTACTGGAGGTCAGACACGGTGCTCAAGGGCACACTGTATAGTAAAAATCCATCTAGCAAAGAAAAGGAAGGAAGGGGGCAAATGAGTGCCCACTCCTAGTTGTACTTGTTCAGGACCCATGTTTTGTCCTGTGAGAAATTTCACTAACAGGCTTGTAACTGTCTTCTCATGATTTCAGACTCCTTCCAATGTTAACCCTGCTACCTACCAATATCAGGTGTAAAATCCTGTGATACAGATGGAGCTAAAACTGTACTATTGGGCAATGTTCAAAAAATGGAAAGCATCCCCCTGCTCACCATCCTGTCAAACAGGACAGAGACAGTAAGTGACCCAGGACTGGGAGTAGGAAGGACTCTTCATTCGCATATGCCATGTTAGAAATACTAGGACAGAGGACCCGTCAAACACCTCTAAAGGGAGGTGGCTGTTCCTGAAAGAGTATTCCTGTGCACTCTCCAACAATTTTAGTTCAACAAGGCACCATAACATCTGCATTTTTGTTTTTGGTAATGAGACTTTGTGAGAGTTGATTTAAAAATATGGAATTTTAAGAATTATTTGAACTCTTTCCCCTTTACACAAAACATTACCCAGCTGATTTATCCATGGGGTTAAGTAAAATATCCTTTAAATATTAAAATTCCTTGTATTTTAGTGTGTAAAGATATGGGAAAATATGGCCAAATGATATTAGTTTGACCTGTGGTCCTTGATTTTTGGCTCATGGTGCTCTAGCTGTTTCCGTTGGCTCCTCAGGAATCTATACTCTATCTCTAGAATTATTTTCAGTAAAGAAGAGTTGATTTCTAGCCTTACTTCAGTTTCTAGCCTAATAAATCTCCCCCTTTTGTGTCTTTTCCACTGGTTTGTCCAGTACAAAAAAAATGTTTTATCTGTTCCTATCCATAAAAAGCTTGTGAAAAGAAGCCTTTCTGGTGGGAAAAGAATTTGAATAGAAAACATGGACATATGTATATCAGACCAAGACTTAAAAGATGTATATTTTATGTGAGGACACACTACAAGAAGGTTTCACTATATTACTTTTTTTTCAAGTCAGTCTTCCAGGCCAGTCTTGGATTATGTGTGAAAAGTAAGAACTCTATTCTGTAACAGGTGCTGGCAAGAACCTCCACTAACAGCTTATAGGAGTTCTGCCTGTAAAGCCTTGGCATCTGAGAGAATTCTCTTATAAGAATGCATTAATTATGCATCAGATTTTTCTCACTAGAAAAACAATACAAGGCTGTGACTACTTAACAATATTCCCAGTCACTATTTTGCTAACACTATCCATTGGTGAGGACATCTTTGGCGACCTTGTGCTGTATAGAAATTATTTGTCAGCCTTCATTTCAACACTGTGAACGTGCATTGTCTTCAGCACCTACCAATAGAGACATTGCTCTGCCATCTGTCTATCCTAATCAAAGCAAATACTTGAAAGTTATGTGGAGTCGATGACTTTATACTAATGTATTCACATTCCAAAGATAGATCCTTCATCTACAACATGGTAAATATTTACAAGATTTTACTGGAGTTAGGAATATAGTCTACGAGTATCAGGTAGTGATTAATACTGGCTTTAAGTCTATATTATTGACTCTTGCTGGAAAGCATTATGTGTGGCACACAGTGGGTGCTAAATAAATGCCATTTTTGTTTTCTTACATAAATCACCCCAGATCTGTATGACTACAGTTTCAAAGGATAATAATGTAATTATTTGAACATAAACTTACCTACCTTCATGTTAACAAGCAGAAACTCTTTCTCTGATCAAGCTCAGTTTTTTAGCCTATTAATTCTAGAGGTTAAAATATACTTTTTAACTGACATTTGCATGAGGATACACTTAATTTTTTTCTTAACTTATTCTAATAAATCTACTATTGATAAGAAATTTTATTTAAAGCCAAAGGGTAATCTGGATTTAAAGCATTTATCAAGTTAAGGACTGAGATACAATGTTAGACAGTAGTGAATGTTAGAAAAAGCTCACTGAAAATGATTGTGAGCCTCTATAAATGTGCAGACGTGTGTATCCATATCTAGGTTTGTAGCTATACTATGGATTGAATGTTACTAGCTTATATCTGTACATATATTTTTAGATTTAAATATGCTTTTCATTTATCAATAAATGTATCTTTAATAAAACATCATCAGGGTAATGTAGCTACCTGCCAACACACACACACACACACACACACACCAGCACCAACCCAGGCAATCTGCCAAAGTGTGGTTGCTGTGAAAAAGGTTTTGCTTTAGGGCAATAGCAAACGAGCTCACCACCCCGCTGCCCTGTCCACTCCTCACCACATGGTTCTTTGCTGTATTCTTAACTTCCCCTCCTACAGTGAGGGAACATTTCTTCAGACTCTTTTTATTGCCAATACATTTTTACTTTGTATGATGAAATGAAACAAGGGACTGGTTTCATTAGAAGGAGAGGTAAACAGAGCATTAATTAAATTTGCTGATGATACTAAATTGGGAGGAACTGTGGACATCTGTGAAGACAAAAGAATCATACAAATAGACTTAAGGAGTTTAGAAATACAAGCAGGAAATAATAAAATGAGATTCAGCCTTAAATAACGCAAGCCAATACATTTGGGAAAAGATAATCAGAAACATGGCTATTCAGTGGATGGTAGATGCCTGGAAAGTGGTGATGGTGAATGAGACCTGGGGGTGATAATGGGAAAAATTATACACAAACTTACAGGGAAGTAGTTACAATGCCTAGAGGTTTCTATAGAAAAGAACATTCTTTTTTGAACCAGAAAGATGATGATTCTACTCTGATGACACCAGGAGGTCTTCAAAACATCAAATTTGGCTTTAGTTAGTTGAGTCCCTCAGGTTTATGAAACAATTTAATACCATCTGTCGAGAGAACTATTTTCTCCCTATTAAGGATGAGGAAGTATGTTTTGTCCAAAACCTGTAATGAACACCACTCACTGCTCCATATCTGTCCTGTCCCATACTATTGAAGCTATTGCTAATATGGTATTTATATGCATGAGGTATTATACCGTGTCGCAAAGGGGAAAAACACCAAGGCACCTTACTTTCACTTTTAAAGTAGTTACTATACCTCTGGATAATGTGACTTCACATTATGCTTAAAGAACCACTTAATATGATCTTTTCTAGCAGATCAATGAATATTCAGTATATAGGATTTGATTCTCCAAGGATGAATTCATGGATGAATTGATGAGAAGAATATCCATATATCTATCCATTTATTCATCCATCAAGAATTGAGCCTCTACCATGTGCCAGCTCAGAGGTGCTAAGCACCGAGGAGACCGATAAACCGGACACAATCCCTAGAATCAGGGGTTGTACTCTGGATGGGGAAACCAGCCATCACAGTCCCATGCAACAGCAAAGCTGTCACCGGAATGCTGGAGGGATGCCCTCATAATGCCCAAGAGACCATGAAAGGTGGTTGATGATATCAATCAGAGAATATTCCTTGGAGGAGGGGACTCTTGTGCTGTGTACAATAAGGTAAGTATACATTTGGCAGGTAGGTGGATAGGGAGAGAGGCTTTGCATATGGACAGTACATACTAGTAGAAGGAATATAAGCTTTTATAAAACTTTGTGTAGTTGGTATTCCTGGAGCATAAAAATCAGCTTATGAGGATGTGAAGCTTGGCAGTAGACAAAGGTCATACGATTATCCTTTTTAATGGGAACAATTAGTGTGGAATTTTATTTATCCTTATGGGGAAGAAGAACCAATGGAGGGTTCTATGAAGAAATAACACAATCCTATTTATACGTAAGAGGGATAATTTGGCAGCATTGAGGATGGTGGCCTGGGCTGAAATGAGAAAGAACAAAGGCACTGCTATCAATTAGGAGGTTTACCTCAAAATAAATTATGGAGGCCCAATTAAGACCATAGAAGGTGAAAGGAAGAATCAGAGTCAAGAGATGGTAAGAAAGTAGAGATCATTAGACTTGGAGCATGGTGTAGTGTCTAACAAGACTGAAGAAACTAAGATATCCAACATATTTTTTTAGAGCAGCGGGGAAAATAGGTCATGATGCTACTGACTGAAATAAGGAATAAAGGAGGAATAACAGGTTTTTAGGGAATGTGATAAGTTCAGTTTGTAAGTTTGATCTTGCAATGCCAGAGGGAAATTCAAGAAGGGTTCTTTCTAGACCTCAGGTTTGAGTGTAAGAAACAGCTATATAGTCATTCTCATATAGGGCTTTATGTGACTGAAGGAATCACTGAAGCTTTAGACATGATTGACATTACACTGAGAGTGAGTAGCATAAAATATCAGAGTCAACAATTAAATCCAGAGGAAATGCATGTTTCTTATGCTGTCAAACTCTAGGCCAAACACATGGATTTCGATATTATGCTATGCAATTTCTAATTCATGCCAACTAACTGCTTGCCTTCAAAATGAAATTAAAGAAAGCTCTCTATAGTGATTACAATACTGTCTGTTAGGCATCTTCTTCCCTGTGGGGAGACTAAAGAGTTAAGCTAGCCCAGACTGTCAAAAATGCAAAACATGATAAGAAGAGCATCATTTTTAAAGCAAGAAAGATAATAGTTCCATTTTAATGACACTGGTGTATTCAAAGTTGTAATAGAGCTTTTGATAGCATCAGCAAAGCTTAACATTTTTTTTTTTTGCTGTGAAGTACATCTGTAGAAGATGAAATCAATATCCAATAACAAAATCATGTCAGAAGTTAGAATATTGGTATCCTGTCTTTATTAGCTTCATATTGATAAGTCTATATAGTTGACTATATATTTCTTATTTGATTCCTTGACAGACTCCACTAAAAAGATATCATTAAAATAAAAATTTCCTGAGGTATACATAGAAAATAAGCACTGAATCAAGAAGGTGAGATATTCACATGGAAGTAAACTAACACAGAACCGCTCCAGCCTGGTATTCAAAGTCTGAATTAAAGATGTGGTGCTCAACTTTCCGTGTGGTTATGGGACCCAAGCCTATGCCTGACTAGTCTCAGGCATGTCACTTACAAGTCATAGTTGCCATTCAATTACTTTATTAAAAACAGCAGGCTACTGGTGTTGAAACAATGCCTAATAGGATATGACTTCTTCTGATGAAAATGAATAGAGAACTGATACTCTTTTAGTGGCTGAATGGTGAACTTAAATGTAGTATCCAAAAGTTGATGAGCATAAGATCCATAAGGAAACATAACTTCATATGTTTAGCATAGCTGGGTATAGATGGAAAAGAATGATATTTACGACAATAGAATATACTGTCATCAGGACTGGTTTAAATGTTTAAAAAGCAGATTTGCAAACCACATTATTCTCTACACATCATGCAGCTGCCTTCAACCAACAGCACTTGATCATTGATCTTTTCAGTTTCAACCATATGCAGATGTGGCAGTGGTGTGCAACACTCCAATGATGTAAGCAATGCTGAATATAATTTATCCATTTAGTCATCATTTACTGAGAATCCATTGTGTGTCACTGTTAGGAAATAAAATTAAATCCATGGCCCCGATATAAAAAAATACACAATATACTGAAGGTATTATTTTAAATATAATATTTTAAATATTTTTCTTCTCCCCTAAATTTTAGGACATTCATATTTCCTTGAAAAGAGTGTGATTTCACCTTTTGAGGCTAGAGTCTACTATAACCTCCAGAACTCTTCCAGCAGCATCAGTTCAGAGCTATTTTGGTCTTACACAGTTAATTTTTCTTCTCAAACTATCTTACCCTTGATTTTTTTTGTTTGATTTTCTTTTCTGACCTGAAAATAGGAAGTGGCTTGCAAAGTATAAAATTTGACAAAAAGGGATAAAACTAGCAAGAGAGATTATTTTGACCCCAACAAAAACATTCCTAACTCCACAGCCTGTTAGACTATAAAATAAACTCGCACAGATTTTAGAATCACCAAGATAGGAATCTTTTAAGGATAGTAAATTACTCTAAAATATCCTACAGAGGAAATATGCCATGTCCAATGATATAGACCAATGCAAACACTTCTCCTGAAATCTGCATGTCTTGTTTACTATACATATGTAGATTAATGATTGATGCTTAAGTTGGACACACTTCATTTGAAAGTGTAAAAATTCCGTGGAAAGGGCAATTTTTTTTTCTAGATGTTTTAAAAGGGAACCTTATTCATTAGAAAACCCACAAAATAGTATAATATTTTGCTCTTATTTGTAGCTTCCTGGATGAGTTCAAAACATCTTAATTTTCATAAATTTTTAAACTCTAGGGAAATGCCTATGAAAATATAATGTATAGATTCTTGTTCAACCAATAAATAACAGATTATTTCACAAAATTGAGTCACACTGCTGTGAAAGTTTTGATAATTTTTTAAAAGAAATATATTTCCTTTTAAAAAATAATATATAATTTTATTGATTTCAGAGAGGAAGGGAGAGGGAGAGATAGAAATAACAATGATGAGAGATAATCATTGATCAACTTCCTCCTGCACGCCCCACAATGGGGATCAAACCCGTAACCAGGGCTTATACCCTGACTAGGAATCAAACCTGTGATCTCCTGGTTCATAGGTCAATGTTCAACCACTGAGCCACAATGGCCAGGCTTGATAATTTTTTTAAACCAATTGGTCCACATTATGTGATAAGAATTTTTAAAATCCTGCTTAAAAGCTATAAGTCCATTTTGGAATCTCAAAGTACCAAATATCTGAAAATCTTTAACTGTATGTGTGATTATTATTATTATTATTATTCTTTGTTCTCTTTTATCAAAAACCTGAAAGCTTTCCAAATGCAGGTAAATTTTTTTCCAAATTTTGTAAATGCTTGCTTCCAGGATAAAATATCCTGTTAATTTTGAGCCAATATTATTTTCATGGCTGAACTATTAACTTCTGGCTATAGGGGCTTATAACAAAAAAGCTCCTGAACCCAGAACTCCTATAATGTAGATGACACCATGATATGCTACTTTAGAGTACTACATCTAGGCCTGTTGAGGTATTGCATCATTTAAATTCTCTGTCTATAATAATAAAAGGATAATATGCAAATTGACCAAACGGCCCAACAGCAGAATGACCATCCGATCCAGGACTAAGCCAGGGCTGCCAGGGCCGAGGCAGCCGGGGCTGCAAAGGCCTACTCTTGCACGAATTTCATGCATTGGGACACTAGTCTACAATAATAAAAGGGTAATATGCTAATTAGACCTGATGTCCTTCCGGATGAAGCCAGGGCTGGAGTGAAGCCAGGCCGGGTCCCGGGTGCCTGCGGGTAGCCAGAGGGAAGCCAGCCCGGGTCCCAGGTGTCAGCGGGAGACCGGAGGGAAGCCAACCAGGGTCCCGGGTGCCAGAGGGAAGCGAGTGTCGGCAGCCGGGGGAAGGAAGGCCTGCTCTTGCACGAATTTCGTGCATCGGGCCTCTAGTTTATAATAAGAGGCTAATTGCCTAGGGCAGCAATTTTCCACTGGTGTGTGTCAAGAATTTTTAAAATATGCAAAACATGACTATTTTGTCAGGGGTACTGACCTCTTTTCCTTTAGATTGTCAAATTAAAAAAATGACAACAGCCCACACAACAATAGCCATTCAGTGTGAGTAAATCAAAATTATACAGATTTTTTATTGTCAGATTGGCAAAAAATATAATATAATATATTTTTGGGTGTACCATGGAATTTTAGTAACTAGTTTATCTGTGTCATGAGATGAAAAAAGGTTAAAAATAACTGGCCGAGGGTATTAACTTTGGCACTGTTTCCTTCCAATTGACTCCAAGGAAAAAGTATGTTAAGAACCTAAATTTTAGGATAGAGGTGGGAGTGGGGTTGGAGGGTGGAAATTTGACTCAGGCTTTATCTGGGAAGAGACATTATTTATTCTGATGCATTCTGGACTTGAGAGTGTGGGAATATCCGCCGAGTGATTTGACCAGAGCCACATTGCTGGATACATTAGATAGCCTTTCCGGTTGTTGAACTGCACATTTATTCCTACATTAACTTCCGTAATGTTTAAGCTCTCTGTTTGATAATAAGACTGTTGTGTATTGCTCAATGTAGATAAACTCCACTAAATGCCACTAATAAGTACAGTGAATTAATTACTAACCAGGTCTACACACAGAATTTGTGAACATTCGATGTAAGCTTGCTGTTCATGGCAAGATTTAACTAGGAAGCATTTTCTTCAACAAGAGTAAATTTCTCTGGAACATAGAAACAGGATTAGGTAACTATGGAGAGATGGTAACTGGTTCAATACTCTGTCTTCCCTTCATTACAGACCTCACAAGTGTGCCCTTTTATCTACATTTGTTTTCTTAATTGCAAAGCCCAGCTTTTTTCTCTCTCTCCACCTTGTCATCTCTGATTTCTTTTAGTTGTCTTTTTCCAGTTTCTCTTTTATACTCTTGCTGGCTGTTTCCTGTTTACTCTCTTCTGATTTTGTCTTCCCCTCTAGCCCTGAATGTGGCTTTCTTACAGACACAGCGGCCCCAGCATGACTACCCCAAAGAGCCAATTCCAAGTTGGACCCGGCACAACACTATCACTGTCAGGAAGGTGGTTGCCATTGGGTTGCATTAAAACAAAACCAAACAAAACACCAAAACACGAAACCGGACTTAATTTTAACCCAGAAGTAACAACAAAGAAAAATTCGCTGCAAACTTTCATATGATCCTTTGCCGATCGTCTCTATTGTAAA
Source organism: Myotis brandtii (assembly GCF_000412655.1). Taxonomy (NCBI): domain Eukaryota; kingdom Metazoa; phylum Chordata; class Mammalia; order Chiroptera; family Vespertilionidae; genus Myotis; species Myotis brandtii. The sequence continues at coordinate 374,519 of NW_005368827.1, forward strand.
TGCATGTGGCTGCCTAACTTTAGGCATGAAAAGCAAGCATTTGGAGAAAAAAAGCAGCAACACATAGGTCAGTGCCCTCAGAAACATTTTTGTTCAGTCCACAAATACTCTCTGGGGAAAAAGAAAAAGTGCTTATCACGAACTCTTGATTTTTTTCTTTTTTTGGAGCATGTAATTTTTATCAGTTTGTTTTGTTTCTGTTACTTTTTTTCTCCCCACTCGCTGCTTATAAAACTAGCAAGCAGAAATCTCTCTGGAACAAGATAGAATCATAAAAAGTTTTCAAGAATCTCGTCACAAACTAAACAGTACAAATTGCACATTCTTCATGAAAGTATCAGCCTTTAGTGCGTGCCTGGATCCAACTATAATAGATTATCCCAAAGTGGGAAAGAATGAACAGTACAAAATTAGCAGAACTGCGAGCAGAGCTTGTCTAGTGAAGGCAATCCGATCTGCACTTTAGGGGCCTGGATTCTCAGGCAATGGGAAAAGATTATGTGAAGTTTTACTTTGCAAGTGAACAATTGGTAGTATCTCAAGAGGCAGATTGGTGCATTGAATTGCATATGAGGAAAATTATATTAACAAGTATACTGCTTGGTATATCTCTTGCATAACACCTATTCTACAATCATGCCTGTTATTTATGTATTAATACATTCATGTGCATGCCTTACCTAGTATACAAACGCAACTTCCTCTCTCTCTCTCTCTCTCTCTCTCTCTCTATATATATATATATATATATATATAGTAAATGTCTATGTGATTTCATATGCTGAACTTTTTGAGTCAGATCAGTATAGGTGTGTAACTATGCCTTCTTACAATATTAACATATATTTCCAAATTAATATTCACATAGAGAAATAGATTTTGTTTCTCATGTCATGGCTGGTTAATGTGACATTCTCTCAAACTTTATGTATCAGCAGGGGAATTACCAAAAAGAAACAGTTAAGGTATAATAATAATTTTAGCCATTTTTTTCCAAGATGCTATAATCTGCCCAAAGATAACTAATTGTTCAAAGTAAACATTCCACTCCAACCACAAAAGGAATCCATTACACAAACATATAATTCACAGTCATTTTTAGTGGGTTGTAAACAGTTTGGAATGAGCATAAAATGGGACAAAAATCAAAGTGAGCGTTTTGAAATGAAAAAGTGTTTGCTACAAAAGGTCAGTCCCTTTGCTTGGCAAACTATGCAGAAAAGCCTGGGAAAATGCTGATCACACAAGCAACGAGGGAATTTTAAAGCCAACAGCCTCCTTGTTTCTTTAAACAGACATCGGAACCTATAACTGGATCCTGTCAAACAAACGACAGCAAAAAAATATAACAGCTGCTAAGAAGTCAAGTTGAGAGATAAAGTTTTCGAGGCTAAGGACCTTCTCAGAAGGAGACTAAAGGTCTTTCTTAAATCTTTAAGCAAGGTTATGGATCCCAGGGTGGCTTTCAGGCACCAAGTCAAATATGTAAGTTTGTGTATCATTCTTGTCATAGTGTTTTGTGTTCCAGAAAAAAGAGAGGACAAACTTGTTGATTAGCATCTGCTGAGGCATTCTGCAAAGTGGCTTATAGCTGGAATCATCAAATTTGAAACCTTGGTGTCATTTACCTTTTATCGTGGTTAAAAAATAACATAAAATATACCATCATAACCATTTTTAAGTTTACAGTTCAGAAGTGTTGATTACATGCACACTGTTGTGCAACAGATCTCTCTAGGTATGATTTTAATGTTGTTAAATCGTTGGAGGGCATATTAACCAGAACTGGGAATCATGAGGGAAGAATGAGTTGTTAAAACATATTTTAAAAAGATGAATGCCAATCAAAATAAAATTAAATGATTTAAAAAAAACAATCCTATTACCTTACCACAAAAATGTATTGGATACATAAAAATGCATTTAGGGTAGAAATATGCTCATTCATTCAGTTCACTCCATTAGTATATACGAGAAGTTTTCTACAATGGCTGGTGTTGTTAGGTAGAAAAAGGACTGGCTTGCCATTTAAGGAAAGTCTTCTTGAGTAGCTCACACCAAGTGACTTCTTTGCATTGTCACAGTGTGTGAAGAAAATAACCTGGGAAATCAAGCCAGGTTAAACTTCTCCTGGTCTCAACAGGAGGCTAAGACCAGACAAGTACGTGTTTATTTTTCAGTGTTTTTTATGTCATTTCAATAAAAATTGTATATATAGAGCCTGGCTCAGTAGTTGAGCTTCGCCCCATGAACCAGGAGGTCACGGTTTGATTCCTGGTCAGGGTACATGCCTGGGTTGCAGGCTTGAGCCCCATTGGGGGGCATGAAGGAGGCAGCCCATGATCAGTGATTCTCTCTCATCATTGATGTTGCTATTTCTCCCTCCCCTTTTCCCTCAAAAATCCATAAAAATGTATTACAAGAAAATTGTATATATCGAATGTGTATAACATGATGATTTGATATGATTACTACATTCAAGGTAATTAACGTATTTATTTACCCAGGTCCCATTTTGTGTGTGTGTGTGTGTGTGTGTGTGTGTGTGTGTGTGATGAGAGCATCTGACATCTACTCCCTTGGCATATTTCCAGTATTCAATACAATATTAACTACAGTCATCATAGACATTAGATATCTAGACATTTCAGAGACATTTTCATCCTACATAAATTAAACTTTATATCCTTTGACCAAACCTCTCCCCATTTTCCCCACTCACTATTAAGTCATTTTAAAGGTAACTTACCCTACATTAAAAAAATAATTGTAATGGTTATTCTCTCTTCTTATATCTGTTCTTTTCTTTCACAGCAGTTATCACTGTTTTTGCTTTTTGTGTATCTTTTTATTCAAAAGTATATCTCCTCTAAATTCTCAGCTGCTAGAAGAGAGCAGCGATTTTCAACCAATATGCTGCAAGAATTTTAAAACATAAAATACCTGACTATTTAGTCAGGAGCACTGACCTCTTTTCTCTTACAGTGTCAAGTAAAAAAAAAAATGGAAACAGCCAACACAACAGTAGTCAAATGGTGTGAATACATCAAAATTATACCGATTTTTTTGTGTCAGATGAGCAAAAAATACATTTTTTGGTGTGCCGAAGAATTTTAGTAATTATTTTTTGTGTGCCATGAGATGGAAAAGGTTGAAAATCTCTGGTATAGAGAATAGCACATAGAAGACCCTAAATAGCTACTTGCACAAATGCAACAGACACGTTAGTACCTGTTACATCACTCAACCAATATTTATTGAGTTCACTCCATTAGTATATACAAGAAGTTTTCTACAAAGTATGGCTCTTCCTAAATAATGGACCTTCACAAAGAGGTGTCAGTCATTATATGCTTTGATAAAAAGAACTATGGATTACACCAGTTTTAGACTACATACTTTGGTCCTGACTGGTGTTGCTCAGTTGGTTGGAGCATTGTCCCGTACACCAAAAGGTGGCGGGTTGGATTCCCAGTCAGAGTACATACCCTCGATGTTTCTCTCTCTCTCTCTCAAATCAATAATAACAAGAACTGCTAGACTATATACTTTGCTTAGTTCACATCTCCTAGTCCAGTGGTCGGCAAACTGCGGCCCCTTGAGTGTGGCTATTCCACAAAATACCACGTGCGGGCGCGCACATTCTGTGCGATTGAAACTTCGTGGCTACACTCAAGGGGCCAAAGAGCCACATGTGGCTTGCGAGCCGCAGTTTGCCGACCACTATCCTAGTCCCTTTCCTCTAAGAGATACAAGAGACCTTATTTTTAAGTAAGCTATTTCTATACACTGTTGAGGTCATCATAAACTATATAAAGTATCTATAAAACAGTGCAAAATGGACTTCATGGGCTTCTCACTGTTTAGATCTACATTCCATCTGTATATCAAAATGCCTCCCTCTACATGCTTGTTCCCCAGACCTCAAAAGGGGGTCATATGATCTCATACTTTTGGTCAGTTTACCATATGTGTTGAGCATTAACTGACAACCAATAATTCAATATTTTCACAGAAATTTCGTTGGAAGAAGAAACATAAATTGAGTTTTTCCTTGGCAACTTATGATATCTCACTTACATAGTGTGCAACTGTAAAGGCAAAGCAAGGGAGATGAACCACGTGGGTGAGCTTTAAAGACTAGCACGCTCCTTTCCAGTTTGTCCTCTAAGTTTTGTGTATATTTTCTAGGCTGAGCAGACAATGTCAGAAACCACAGAAGTGACTTTAATCCAGTTCTAATCGCTGGTGAGGGGAAAAAAATTCTCTGGTGGTTTAGAGGAATGGCAAAAACTAAATCAAGATAAGGAAACACACTAAACAAGTTATTCGCTAAATTGGTTTACATTCGGCTCACTAATAGATTTTCTTCTAGGCATGTCCAAGAGATGCAAAATTTAAAATGTAACTAATACCACCTTACCAGGGATGCATCTTGTGCCAAGCACTGGGTAGAATTTCCCTGGGGAAACTACAGAAGCATGAGCAGTTTGGTTCTGCCCCAGTGCAAGTAACTAACTGAATGAATGAATGAATGAATGAGTGGGTAAATGGATAAATTAATGAATAAATGGTTAGAAAACCATTTAAAAATACATCTACAGTTTATTGATGATTTTTTAAAAACATATTTTATTGCTTTTTTTACAAAGAGGAAGGGAGAGAGATAGAGAGTTAGAAATATCGATGAGAGAGAAACATCGATCAGCTGCCTCCTGCACACATCCTACTGGGCATGTGCCTGCAACCAAGGTACATGCCCTTGACCGGAATGGAACCTGGGACCTTTGAGTCCGCAGGCAGACGCTCTATCCACTGAGCCAAACCCTTGTGCTACTGTAATGAATATTGAGGCCATTTCCCTAAGACTGTGAGAGTAAACACAGTTTTCATGAAATGTGCCTTTCCCATCACTGGTCCATAGTGTTTCCCATGACTCTGCAGTTGAGTATCTTGGCTGAGAGAGGATCTGGCCATTAGAAAGAGGGCTCTAGATATGCTGAGCCCCAGCCGTGCCGAGAGACTTGGCACCTTCCTATGCTACTTGCTAATACCAGCCCCAGCATAAAATGTCATCAGAAGCCTGCATAAACATTGGACTTAGCTTCACATAAATTATTTCTGTCCTAAGGTGCTTGATGCCAGAATTTAGTAAAAACAGCACTTTGAGTAAATAGAATTGGCATATAAATGTGAGAATATTAATCCAACAAAATGATCGTAGAAAAATATTATCAAAAGTACACACTTGTAAATCTTGCAATGATGTGAGAGGTTTATCTCGTGCCTCTGAGTTTTTATTGAATATTTCCATAGAGTTCCTTTAAACTGACGCTGCCAAGGTGCTTTGAATGATCAGCTTCTTTGTGGAATTGTGGTCTTTGAGTTTCATTAAAATGCTTAGGAATTATTTTAATAATCATATGTGTGGTTAGTGCCTGTTTAGTACTGGATCTACAAATTCATTTTAAGAGTAAACACCAAGACAATGAAATATAATGCCAGATATGATTGCTCCTGTCAGCAAAAACATTGTCTTATTTTATTAAAAACTCCAACAAAATGGCATGAACAAATGATACAGTGTCTATTTGCAGATATTTCCCACTCTACAGTATTATGGTATCTGCACACCACAAGGCTGTACCTAGCAGAATTGTCATCTTGCCTGGGTTATGCACATAAACAGAGGTACGGAGCCCTTTTTCATATGTGCACGCATCTTATTAGGTACAGGTTCCCCCAAAGCCCTATTTGGATTTCTGCTCTAATATAACAGTGCTCACACCGTCAGTACTGAGTATTTATAAGTGAATGAAGATTTCCTGAAAATGATTATTTAGCTATTGGCAATAATAACATTATAACATTTTCAGTGATCCATTTTGGCTTTAAGTACTTATTAAATAATATTTATTCCTCAAATATGTACTTGCAAAATTAAATGAGATTGCAACATGCAATAAAAACACATTTCTCTCTCAACTCGAATTGACTCCATTCCTCACAGATATCTCTCGTCGTGTTCATTCTGCTTTTTACTGTTTTCTACTCTCGCTCTGAACTCTCTGCTGTTCTCTCTGATGTGTTGATATGCTTTCCCCGAAGCCACACTCTTTATCCACTTTCCCTACCCACTCGTCCCCTTCTTGTTATTCTCCATTCCCTACTGACATGGGAATAATAGGATCCCAAGGCTGTCCTTACACTATAATTAAAGTATGAATTTCCAGGAGTTGGAAATTGCAGACCATTTTTATTATGCTTCTATAATAAAGCCAGGTAACACTGAGAGAATTAAAATAGCTTTGTCCTAGCAGATAACTTGGTAAAGATTTTTTCTCCTTGGTTCTATTGTTTGAAGAAATTGGGAGCTGAAAATGGGAATAGATTCACCAATTCTTTTTTCTGAAAACACCTCTATCTTTTACGTGATATATATCCCCCCAGATCCTGGGGATATGTTGTAAACTTGTAACAGATGGTGATGAAGCTTCATATTTTTATATAATACATTTTTTTTGAGATTCTGCATCTACTGTATGTATCTTCCAGGGAAAATGACCTTGAAGGAATGAAGTCATAGTCTGAAGGAAAAACACCTCACAGATCGACTCGCACAGCAATGATGAGTCAATTGGATTTTGTTTTGTTCCCCTCGGTGAGATGGAATAATATCAGATGAAAAACAGAATGTTGAAATATGAGGATCAAAGGTCATCTTAACATTGGAGGTGCCTCTGTTAATTGTTCCAGGAAAACCGGTTAGCTGCATTCTGACTGAACCAGAAACACATGGGAGATGGAATAGCACTGTTTGCAAGTAGAAATGCTATTTGCTTCACTTGGGTAATGTTGGGGCCTTACCAAAAATTGTTCTGGCACAACGTCTACCAGCATGAATGTTAGGAGGGTTCTAACACTCGGAGTGCTGATATTTTATGAATGTTTTATCACTGGCTTGAAAACAAGAAGTTTGCAATTGAATCAACAACATGTCAGACAGACAAAATATTAAAAAAAAAGAACATTAGTGAGAATTACTGATGTCCCTATTGTAAAAACAAACTGAAGTTAATAAGAAACGTGATCCTCTTAACCGATTAACAAAAGTCAGGTTTTAATTGCACAGCTTCCCCGGCAAATCAAGTGGCACTGTGAACTTGAGCATTGGTTGTGTAGTGTGCAGTAAAGGGGAGACATGGCTGCATATTCAGTTACCCACCTCTTTTTTCGACAGCTTCAATGCATTGCTTTACGAATCGCGGAACTGTGGAATTTTCACGTTCACACACTTTGTGCAGATGAGAGCCAAAAATTTGATCTGCAAAAGAAACAAAGATGAGCTTCATTAAAATCCAAGCTTGTGTTGTTCTTTAATTTGATTCTGTTTCCTTATTCACTGCATGATGGAATCTGCATCTTGCATAGGAATCAATTTTTTCCTTTAATTCCGGAGTGTCTATTGCAGGCATGCAAAGACCATAACTCTGTCCCTTATAGAACAGGACCCCAGGTCCAGAGAAAGAAAACCAACAACGATTAAGTAGGGGTGCCTGAGTGAATTATAGTCTCTCTGGGCTTAACTTTGTTGTCTATAAAATAATGAAAGAGAATTAAGTAAACTTCTACAAAATAATGAATCTTAATGAACTGATGTTTTGAGTGTTTTAGAAGAATTTTTCAATGATCATCAAAATTATGATTTTGTCAGTATACTTAGAAAATTCATTCTGTGGCTCAATGATATTTGATGAGGCAAGTGCCAGGAGACTTAACTTGGAAGTGAATTTCTAAACATTTCTTCTGCCTCAAATGCCCTTCCTCTAATCTAAGTATCCCATTTCCTTTTGGGCTCAGCCCAGAGAGCACTTTCTCCACAAACTCTATCCTTCTCATCTCAGCTCTGTGTCTCCAGTAGCATAGGTTATCTGGAATACCAGTTCCTCAGGATATTAATAGGTGATGTGGGGGAAAGGGCTGTGGTCAAAACGGTTTAGCAACATCGGGTTAAACAAAGTTAACCAGTTTCTTTTAAGTATATTTGTTTTAGAGCTTGCGATGTGCCAAGGCCTCCTGGGAATCTCCGTGAGGGGCCTGAAGAATCACTATTTCCCACACTTATTCGGGTAATTTCAAAGGGAATCTCTGGAGACTAATGTTTCCGAGAACACACTGGGCGAAATCCTAGCCTAGCCCTCTCATTTAGAACGTGATTTATGCCACCGTGCATTGTGTATTTACATTTATAATATATGAAATACATTTTCTCAGAGTAGATCCTGAGCGCCTGCATCATCCATGTATTCTTAGAGTCACCAGTGCTTTGCACGGATTCTGGCCCACAGGATTCAACTACAGAACTTGAAATTGTGGTCAAATATACATAACATAAAATGTACCATTCTAACCATTTTTAAGTGTACAGTTCAGCGGCATTAAGTGCATGTATTTTGTTGTGCAACCGATACCACAAATCCATTTGCCATTTGCAAACTTTAAAAAATAGCATAATTCATTATTACTGATAGAAACAAATATTTAGTAGCTTCAAGTAGTTGCTCAGAATGAAATCTAATTCCCTATCCCAACTTACAAGGCAGCTCAAGACCAGACCTTCCACCCATTAATTGATTTCATTTGCTACCCCTCTCCCCTGCATCACTTGCCTACAGCCCCTCTGCCCACACTGCTGATCCTTGTCCATACATCTGCCTTTGAACTCTGCACTTATTATTTCCTGTACATGGAACTCTATTGCTCTAGGTCTCTGATTAAATGCCACCTTCTGATTGTAGCCTATTTACTCCTTAAAAAACTGGCAAGCCCTGCCAACAGAACTCTCCAGGTCACTTCCCTGCCTTACTTCTCTTAGAGCGCTTCTCCCCACCTTACATATTACAGTGATATATTTACTGGTTAGTTGCTCATTTTGCTTAGAATGTTAGGCTTAGGGAAGTAAGAACTATACCTACTTCTTTTATTATTGGATCCCAGTAACTAGACAATGTTTGGCATATACTAGAAGTTCAATACCTATTTACTCTTTAAAAAACTGGCAAGCCCTGCCAACAGGAACTCTCCAGGTCACTTCCCTGCCTTACTTTTCTTAGAGCGCTTCTCTCCACCTTACATATTATAGTGATATATTTACTGGTTAGTTGCTCATTTTGCTTAGAATGTTAGGCTTAGGGAAGTAAGAACTATACCTACTTCTTTTATTATTGGATCCCAGTAACTAGACAATGTTTGGCATATACTAGAAGTTCAATAAAATTAATTGAATGATTGCCCAAAAGACATCATCTGAATAATGTGTGGAGATTTTCAATGAATTTAAAAGTTATCTTTAGCAGAATAGAGGAGAAAATATAAAATGCAGCATAATAGAAATCTAAATACTATATTATTACAAAGGGATAGTCAAAATGGAATGTGGTGAAACTTCAAGGAAGTCATGATTTTAATTCATTTCTTAGGAAAAGTGATGGCTTGAAGTTGGGACAACCCAGCAGGGAGGGAAGTGATTAAGGCTATAGAACTAATACTAATGTACTACGATATGAAACTGTGCATTTTTATTCAAGAGACAGAAAGGTCAAGATGCCTCAACATAGTGCAGAGAGGAAAATAATAAAATATCAAAGTTATGTTAAAAAACAGTGAGCCACCACCATAGGAAAGAATGACATAAAATATTAAGAAAAATAACCTAGAACCTCAGATAGACTAATTTACCTTGGTTAGATTTATAATCAGATATAATTGCTATAAAGTATAAACTCCTTTAATGAAAATCATAATCCAAATCAAGTTCACAAATATTTATTATCTTTTATCATTATAGCAATGAGGTAGGCATATTAGATGATAAAATAGAAATCAAGAAGTTTATAATCTTATATGAATTAATAGGAGTATTTAAATAATAAACCAAACAACATAAGAGGTGTCAGAAAAGATACTAAGTGCTAGGAAAGGTGTCCTGCAGTATAGGTATTTTCATGACATTCAGTGCAGATGTGGTTTGTGTGTGGTGGGGCGGGGGAGATGTTTGTGAGATGAGGGCCGTTTAAGAAAAATAGATTTCTCTATAAAGTGTATATTAAAATCTGGAGAAATTTTCTTTTGTTAGGTAGCTACAGAAGACATGAAAGCATTTTAGGGCATTTACTCTTTAACTCACTCAGTTATTTGCAAATGAAAATCCTGAGTGCCTGCTCTGTGCCAGGAACTAGGAAGGGCAGCGTAATATAATAACCAAGATGTGTTACTTATGCGCTAAAAATGTCTTATCTAGTAGGAAGCATAGAAATAAACTGGTAGAAACACTTCATCATGGAAAGTCCAGTAACTGGGGAAGCACAGATGCAAGGAGAGGATGTGGCAGGGCATCAGACCAGCCTTGAGTCCCCATGGGAGACTTCCCAGAGAAGAGATGAATCCTCAAGACTAAGACTTAAACTGGAGAGTTAAGAGAGGGGACAAAGGGCACTTGGGAAAGACAGAGAGGGGAAAACAAAGGCATCAGTGATGGGAAGAATGATAGAAAGAATGTAGTGTGCTGAGGGAAACATTCACTCTCTCTTATTTAGACAAATCTTGATGTATTAAGCTTTCAAAGGAGAAAAATTGTGTTGATGAAGGATCTTGAATATTAAGTCAGGTAGTTTAAATTATTTGAGAGTGTGCAGGTACCATTGATTTCTTACATATATGCTATTTCCCTCCCAACTTCTTATTTTTAGAGTCTACTCATAATACAACATCTGGAAATTTTATCCAATGACTGCTGCTTCCATTATAGCTTTGGGTGATTAGATAGTTTTGGACAGTGAAATATAAGGGGAAGAAACTTAGAAAACTACAAGAGAAGATTTTTTTATCTGATAAAAGAAGAGGGGTGTATGAAGATACTTTCTTTTTTTCTTCTGCTTTGAACATCACTGTGAAATCATGTGATGCTGGGAGATATTGCAGCAATTTTATAACCATGAGGCAACAAGCCTGCAAGCATAAGATAACATGATAAAAACAACACCTAAATCTACAAAAAACCTGAGACTTCAATGACATTGTTGAACTTTCAACCCAATCCTAAAATACATTCTCTAGACCAGTGATGGTGAACCTTTTGAGCTCGACGTGTCAGCTTTTGAAAAACCCTAACTTAACTCTGGTGCCGTGTCACATATAGAAATTTTTTTTATATTTGCAACCATAGTAAAACAAAGACTTACATTTTTGATATTTATTTTATATATTTAAATGCCATTTAACAAAGAAAAATCAGCCAAAAAAATGAGTTTGCATGTCACCTCTGACACGCGTGTCATAGGTTCCCCATCACTGCTCTAGACTTTTTGTTATATGAGATAATATAACTGGGTATTCTATTGCCTGCAACCAAAAGGTTCATAACAAAATCTGGGGCACAAATCATGTGGAAAATTAGACATAAGGAGCTTATTTAAAGGCTAATCTGATTGCCTAGGAAAGATGTTATGGATACCAGAATCAGAAAAGAGGTGTGGTAAATTTAATCATTCTTCATAATGCTCATCTCCTCGAATTAGATGTATATATTTAAATACTTTGCCATGAGACTTACTAGAGTGAGCATGTTTTATTTCCTCAATGTCTTTATGTTGGGCGTGGCCATATGACTTGCTTTGGACAATGCAGAGTGAGTAGAAATAATAATGTTTCATTTCTAGACTGAGACCTTAAGATGCAATACAAACTTCTACTTTCCTGCTTACTTCTCTGCTATGACCCAGACAAGAGCTTCCCTGGGTAACTTACTTGACCCTTCAGTCTGGACTCCAGAATAAATACATATGGCACAGAACAGAAGCTGATTCTCAATGAGGAGGCAAGGGCAGTCCGATCTATAGCTTAGAGCAAAGCTGTTCAGTCAAGCCTGACCTAATCTGTCTAACTCACAGACACATGAGAAGTGAATGCTTTTTGCTGTATGCCACTGAGATTTTGTGTTTGTTCGTTACGCAGCAATAGCTAATTGATGAAGATGATAACAGGTAACAGTCTGTTTTGTTTTTTTGTGGGGGTTTTTTTGGTGATCTAAGCAATGCTGTGAGAATAAAAACAAAGAGAGTTGATGGAATATGGAAACTGAAACTGGAAAGAAAATAGAAAAAAATAAATCTAAATTTGCTAAGAATGTGGAATTATACATCAGTTTAGATCAGTGGTTCTCAAGCTGTGGGCCGCGACCCCTTTGGGGGTCGAACAACCCTTTCACAGGGGTCGCCTAAGACCATCGGAAAACACATATATAATTACATATTGTTTTTGTGATTAATCACTATGCTTTTAATTATGTTCAATTTGTAACAATGAAATTGGGGGTCACCACAACATGAGGAACTGTATTAAAGGGTCGCGGCATTAGGAAGGTTGAGAACCACTGGTTTAGATTCAACCATAAGGAAGAGCCTCAAAGGAAATTGTTCTCATCTTAAAATTTAAATTCATTATGCCTCACCTAATATTATGGCACTTCTTAGTCTGTATTCTCTCCAGATCAATTAATTTCTATTGAATTCAAGTCAGTGGATATTTCGTGAGCACCTACCATATGCTGGGTGCTATGAAGGATGCAGATAGTAATCCACTCATTCAGCAACTATCTATTGCAGGCCCACTATGGACCAGCCACTGTGCTGCAGACAGAAAATGCAATGGTGCATGAAGCATGATCTCCCACAGTCTGCGGGGGGGGGGGGGGGGGGGGGTGGCGGAGAATAACTCTCACAAACACTTACAATGTGATTAGTGCTAGTGCAAGGGTGTGTGATGATAGTAGTGAAGATTTATTGTGCACTTATACCAAGCCAGGCAAGGTTCAAAGTACTTTATATATTCTAACTTACTTAATCTTTATACCAATTCTCAACCCTTTCATAGTAGATACTATCATCTTGATTTTAGAGGAAAGGAACCTGAAGCATAAAGACATTGAGTCTTTTGTCTATAGCTACAAAGCATCAGTCTCTATGAAAGAAATAAAAAAGGTAAGGACACTTTTTTCTTCTGCTTTGAACATCAACATGAAATCATATGATGCTTAGAGCTACTGCAGACCATAGAAATTAGGGGTGATTCATGGGATTTTGTTTACTGGATGCAGGAAGTGAACCAACCAATCAGGCAAAGAGGGTTTTCAAATTTCTTGTTTGTTTGAAGGAGACCAAGATGCAAAAAACTGATGGTTTAGAAAATAGTGAGATTGATATTTCTAAGTTAAGACAAGCATTTCAGATACAGCAGAACGGTGATGGGAGATAAAGATGAACTGTTCTCATTGGATTTTGGCAACTCAAAGGCTGTTGATGACCATAAAGAAATGGTTTTAGTAGAAGAATGAAACTGAAAAGCAGATACTTGTGGTCAAGATTTGAAGAGAAAGTGGGGATGTAGAAACAGCTAAGAAAGTCCTTTATTAAGAAGTTTTGTGCTGTGCATTAATTATAAGGAAAGACCGGACTTGGGGGAAAATCTTGACTTGGGATAAATAGGAAAGAATTTCCATTCCAGGGCATTTTTGATTGCCATAGTGCTCTGAAGGGTGAGGTGCAACAAGACCAGCTATTTTCAGTTGCTACAATGGGGGAGGTGCATTACTGCCACGTACTGGGGAGTCCAGGCAAGTGCAGGCAATTCCTCACAGTGAAAAACTATCCCTCTCTGATTGCTAATAGCGGCCTGGTGGGAAAGGAGCCTAGATTTATTGCACTTCATTAGATAGAAGGAATATGTTTGCTTTTGCCAGTTACCAGATGAGCCAAAAGTTTTCTTCTCACTTCTATCCTCTCTTTAAACGGGCTACACTCACCCAAGAAGGCATAGCTCTGGTGTCTAAGAACTTAGCTCTCCAGCGGAACCTGCTGGAGTCAAAGGCTGTCCTGTGCACGTCTCCATACAAAGAATTTAGAATTGGTATACTGAAGAGTAAGGTAGGTAACTCCAGGGATCTGAATTAGACTTAGACACTGGAGACCAGGGGCACTATTTGGGGAGATGCCCATGTGCAATGGGTGAGTGGGCACAGGAACTAATTTGCAGAGAGAGGTGAATGGAACATACACCTCAACTCCTCACTTTCTGATGCCTAAATCCAGGCACCATGTATTCTTGTCATGAGGTGCATTAGAAATTAGAGTGAATTTCTGTTTAATGCAACCAAATAAACTTGCCTAAACATTGGCAAATCATTGTCTCTAATGTTTCAAGAGAAGGCTTACAATCACAATAGAAAGGGCCAGGGGTGGCAAAAAAGCTCAGTGAGATCCATGGTTATAGACAGCACCGGTTAGAAAAACTATGGTGGATATCTGTTGGTTTTGCTGGCCCCTTAACTATCCATCTATCCTCTGGTAAGAGCATCCTGGTTTTCCTTTGGAGATGAGACCTTTCTCATTTTTCTGCCATTTGTTTTGAGTAATGTAGACCCCACTACCTCCCACTCCAGGGATGAATGCACATTTCATCTTCCTGGCCACAGAAATTGGTTCAGACATGAACACATGGTCCAAGTAGATCTGTCAAGTAAATCCTGAGGTTTTGTCTAGTGCTGCTGGGAAAGAGAGACCCTCTTTTTTTCTTTTTTTTATAAATTTTATTGATTTTTTACAGAGAGGAATCAAGTAAATCCTGAGGCTTTGTCTAGTGCTGCTGGGAAAGAGGACCCCTCTTTTTTTCTATAGGTGTTGGTAAACTAGGAGGATGTGAATCCGAGTTTTCATAAGTTATATTGCCACTTTTTGGAAAGATGCACTGAAAAATTAAGCCAACACAGTGGAAAACAGAGCTGAGCAATAGAAAAGATAAAGATTTGAAAGCATTTTGCCCCTAGACCCAGTCATGTCTAAAACTACCTTTACCCCCTTGAACTTTTCAATTAGTAGTTCAATAAATTTCATTCTTACTTTCGAAGTTTGGACAAGTTTATATCAATTACAACTGAAAGAATATTGACTACATTAGCGTTCAACATAAAATGGTGAATTTTACAACTTAGAGAAGATGATGTTGCACGTGAAATGATTTTGCAAATTAAAACATGCTACCCAAAGAAAATAAATCACAGAGATTTAGCTAAAATGTCATTGTCAATGTTAAGGGCTGTTGTAGGATTTTCATTGATCCATAAATTTGATACAGTCCAGAGTCTGATAAACCAAGAAGGATCATTAAATTATGGAAATGTGTTTGAACCACAGAACCTTCTATCTTAAAATAGAGTACGAAAGGGGAAGGCAGAGTGACACAAGCATAAATGAACCAGATTTGCCCCCTAAACGTCCATGCCTATTGTCCTGGTATAACATTAAGGAGTATTTCTGCATCCCCCTTCCTTATGGTATTCCAAAAAAGGGAGCAGTCCCAAAACCCTGAGCTCCCGACTCCCCACCTATATTCCCATCTGTAGCTCACTGGTAATCCTTTCTTCCTCTCTTAACAACTCTTTGTATTTAGCAAACACCTCTTGCTAGGGGTGCCAATATTTCTGGAATGTTCTTCAAATGCTATGGCCTTGGCTAGTGTGATCATTATATCTTCATTCTACTATACTGCTTCAAGCGCATATAGCAGGGGTGGCAGACAACACATTGGTTGGAGAAAATCCATTTTCTGCAATTTTTTGTTGAAAGCATCTTTTGGTGAGAAAAACAAATAGACCTTTTACATGACTGTACTTATAAATCATGTTGTTTACATAATAAATTCGAGTTTAACTAGGAAATGGTGGTTTTTAATCTTTAAGCTCTCAAACTTTTGACCGATTTAGTTAGTTCATCAGCATAACCAGGTTAAGTCTCCCAGATTACAAATTAGCCTCATTCTCCCTCATCTCTGCTATATATTTTTGACAAATTATAGAAAGAACACCCAGTAATGGGATCTTTGTCAGTTAGATTCCAAATGAATCAAAACTATGAGGAAAAGTACTCAATAGAAGCAGTTAAATGTTCAAATAATGTGACGGTGTTATCATCATTTACCCAGGGAGACAGTCTCCACATGCTTTTCAAAATGATGTTATTCTGCTCTCAGGACAGAGGGCCATGGCAACTACTTAAGTACATTTTAAAAAGGAAAAACAAAGCATCTAAAACAACACACAGACACACACACACACACACACACACACACACACACACACACACACCAGGCAATTATTTTGGTCATGAGGTATATTTGTGAATGTTTTGTTGACTGTAATAGAACAAACAAAACTGTGGCCATCATAAGCAAAGAGAAATTTATTTGAATGATATTGAGAGAGGGAGGTGGAAGGAAGCTCAAATAATTTACTGGGAACTCAAATTAATTTATTAATTAGTCAAAGAAATTACCAAAGTCTGGGGGAATAGTCTTTGAGATGTTTAAAATCCAAGGTGCTTAGGAGATTCATAAAATAAGAAGCAATAAATACAGCAATTGTTTTGTAACTCTGAGAGCTGGGTCAGGAGGCTACTTTCATTGTCACAATGACTTCTATTTTATCCAATGGCTAAGATTTGAAGTTCCAGTAGAGGATGCCCAGTTGGTTGAGATTAAGTTTAAAAATCAGTTGAGATGAGAAAAAAAATATATAGCCCTGTAGCCTCCATAGCAGGTAGCATTCAGTTGGAAATTTTCTCCCTCCAGATGCTACACATGGGCAGATCATTTCCCATTAGAGAGGGGCAGTGGTACTGGAGGGCAAAAATAATATTCTTAACATGGATCATTTCAGCAGTTTAACTGAATTCATCCTTTGATTCGAAACTCTAAGTGACATTCAGTGCTCCTTTAGAGAGTTGACCACCTCTCAAGGAATCCTGTTTTCACTCTTCTTTGTTTCTTCCACTTCCGTCCTCACCACCTTTTCCTTTTCTCCTTTGAAATATTTCCCATGAGTATCAATCAGATAGAATTCCACAACTTTATGGAGAATTTTTGAAGAAATGGGTGATTTAAGTAAGTGCTATAGTTTACTGGTGGTTTATGCCTTTGAATTAGGATACAGAAGAATATGACTAATGCTAAAACACTGCTGATTTTAATCTACCTTCAGAAGTGCTTCAGAAGGTACTGCATCATCTTACTGTGCTTTGAGCATTGATTAAACATATCAGCTACTGTTCTTTTGGTACACAGGTCTCAAAAATTGGGCTTATTATGTGCTGAATCTCTAATAAACACTGGAAGTAAATCTCTCTCATTGCCTGGTTTACTTGTGAGTTCTTTTCTCATAAGAGGCAAGTACAGGAAAAAGCTTAATTATTTTAACTTTTAAGTAGCTTGGAATATAAATAAATAGAAGTTCTAAATAGATACACATCTGTATATAGTTTCCCTCCACATGTTTATTCATGTTTTGTGTCTCATCTAACCTAACGTTTTAAAGCTCCTGGTGGATAGTGATGATGTCTACTCTGGAAAGACTGGAAGAGATGTGCCTGAACCATGGAGAGGATCTCCCCAGACAAGGGTAGGCTGCAGCTTCCAATCAAAGTTGGACAGTTGGCTGCAGGAGGAGCATCCTTTCACCAGAACTGCCCAGTGTCAGTGACAGGCCAGCTGCCACCTGGACAGAATGGCAGAGTTCTTCCTCAGCACCTTCCATTTTTTCTCCTTCTTCCTATTTCAGGCTTCCAGCAGTTTCCACCATTCTCAACTTCACCCTAAATCCCAAAAAATACTTTCACGAAGTACCCCTTGGCCCCTTTTCCTAAGCTCCTAAACTCTCATGGAAATAGAACTCAACTCAGTTTTGGCCCAATGAATATAATGGACATTTTGGTGAGTCCACCAGCCAGAAACGAATTTGTAGCTTTAATGAAGAGTTTATTAACCCAAATGGAACAATGAGCATAAGATTTTTCTGTATCTATTCTAGGCAGCCACTTGGTCCCATACTTTCCCCTCCCTCTGCTTATCCAGCAGCACAACACACAAATAAACACATATACTCACACACTTCCCACACATGTATATACTCTGAATCACAACAGTATAGAGAATGGTTTGACCAAGTGAATATTTCATGCATTTTTTTTATCTATCCATTCAATCTATCTATCCTTGAGTATTTTTCAATGTCTGTTGGGGATGGAATAATGAATAGACCAAAAGGTCTTCACAAAGCCTATATGTAAATGGAAAAAACAAACACATAAACACATTGACATAGAAGATAATGTCAGATAGTGATGGGCACTATCCTATATAATAAAGAGGTAATATGCAAATTGACCACCACACCCTTGCACAAGATGGCCACCCCCATGTGGTCACAAGATGGCCACTGCAAGATGGCCAGCAGGGGAGGGCAGTTGGGGGCAAACAGGCCTGCAGGGGAGGGCATTGGGGGTGACCAGGCCTGCAGGAGAGAGCAGTTAGGGGTGATCGGGCTGGCAGGGGAGCGGTTAGGGGGAAATCAGGCTGGCAGGCAGGCGAATGGTTGGGAGCCAGCAGTCCTGGATTGGGATGTCTGACTGCCAGTGAGAGGGATGTCTGACTGCCAGTTTAGGCCCGATCCCTGTGGTGGTGGGCACACGGTGGGATATACAGATTTTGTATCATGGAAATGGACACTTGAAATCTATCTGATCCTATTAACCAATGTCACCCCAATAAATTTAATACTTAAAAAATCTATGACTGAGGATAAAGCAGAAAGGATAGCCTGGGGTCAAAGTAGGTAACACCCTACAGGTCAGCAAGGACATTAGATATTATTATAGAATAATTTTATTCTAAGTAATTGGAGATCATTGAGCAGGGGAGTGACATAATGTGATTTATGCTTTTAAATGACCCTTTTAATTGCTATGTAGAGACTATATTTGGAAAAGAAATAGGGAGGTCAGTTTGGGGGCTGGTAAAATATTTCAGGGAGAGATGATAGTACTTAGATAAGAGCACTGACAAAGGAAATGACTAAAAGGGGTTGAATTTGTAATATGTTTTTAAGGTGGAATTTTCTGATAAGAGTAGAAGAGACTGTGCAGAATGGAGGGTGACTCCAGCTGGCAAATGGCAGTGATGTTTTCTGAGGCAGAGAACCTGTGGGAGCTGGGGACTCAAGGGTTGCTCTGGGTAGATGTGAGATGTCTACCAAACATCCAAGAAAATGTCAAATGGACACTTGAATTGCATGTCTAAAGCTTGAAGCTGACAGTTTAAGTTTGGAAAACCTACAAATGCAATTTAAAGCCACAGGGCTGGACTATTTCAACCCTGGAATATTTGAATAGTGCCCAGCAGTCTAAGAAGGAGAAAGAGAAGAGAACTCGAAGGACTTAACATAAGAGAAGCCCAACAGTGTGAAGATACTGAGTGGAGCATACTCCACCAAAGTAGTCCCCACTGAGTTTACAAAGAGGAAAAAGATATTGTAAATAAATAGTAATTCTAAAACCACTGAAAGATTTCATGCCCTGCTTCCATTCCTTTCTACCTCTTTCCAGGTAACATCTCAGGAAGTAGAGCTAAGATGGTCTCTGGTCTACCAGATATAGCTCACAGTCCAGTTAGAAGATATTAAAATAATGAAATAATAAAATTATACTTTGAGGATAAAGAGAAGAGAGGCCTAATTCAGAATGAGGAAGACAGGGATGAATTCATGGAGCCGGTAACTTTGAGCTGGAAGAGTAGACATGAATAAGTTTTTAGGTACAGAAAGTTAAAAAATAATATTCATGGTGATGAAAACTTTATAAAGTAGAACAAGATAAATGTAATTTCTTTTATTTTTCTTAAATTCTATTTCATTCCCTTCTTGTTGCCAAATGAATGCATAAGTGAATGAATGAATGAAAACAATGTATAAAAAAAGTGATTAGTATATCTAAAGATTGTTCCATGATCACTCAAATATGAGAACAATATGTTTCAGTTTAGTTTGCATCAGTGCATTTTGGATGATTAACATGACCAAATTTGATTTAGCAAAGACTGATTATTTAGAGTTTCGGTTGACAATATTTTCTGCTTTTCAGTTGCCCGTCTTCCTTTCATTAGAATTACAGAGGGGACTAAAAAAAGGCAGGAGGGATAACATTCAAAGATGTCAAATTCTGCTACCTTATCCCATATTTGTGTGCACTTTATATTCTTAAAATATATCTTCAATCACATAACTTACTGTAATTCTCTGAAGTTAAAACTTACCGATTAGGTTCCTTACTTACTTGACTTAGTAAGAACTTCACTGGGGGATTAAAACTACTATGAAATCAGTACCTTTATTTCTGTTTGAGTGACAAGTATAAAGAGAAAGCTTGATATATACAATTTATTCAGATAATTGATTGAATTAATTCTGAATAATTTAATTTACCTTTTTAGCTCAATGAGTATGGACTAAAGTTGGAAATGTCATTCAGTGATTGATAAAAGTTGAAAGATTGTTTTAGGGTTGGGGGAGATTTTGACTCACTTCAAATTTAAGTAGAATCCAGGAAAGAACAAGGTACTTTTCCTAATAGCAGCATAGATTTGTGAGTATCCCAGGTGGTAAGATTTCAATTTATTTGCATGAATGCATAGTTCAATAAGAAAAGATTCAAATTTAGTTGGAGTAAAATGGCTTAATGATTTCAAATATTACTTGTAATATATTAATATAACAGCCTTGAATATCTATAATGGAGTCTCTTTCATTTGGGTCTTAAGGGTGTTCTCATAGCCACTAATGCTGAGTGCTAGGCACACATTGAAGTACCTAAGAGGAAAGCACTTTAGGTTAAAAGCACTTTCTCTTCTCAGCCTCGGGTTAAAAGCTATTTCAGGATTCTGTTAAAGGCATTCTTTAGTCCTCAGCTTCAGCTTAAAAGCGGCTTTGATGAAAAGTGCTTTGAGGCAGGTAAAGGATTTTATAATAAACCATATTAAGAGCTGGGGAAGCATGTGGTTCTGTGGAAGTGTCAGCTAGCTCCATGGAGGTGTGGTATGAGCTCTGTGCAGGCTGGCTCATTCCTGTGGGCTGCTCTGAACAATGTGGTCCACTGGTTATTCCATGCAAAGAAATAGAAAAACATTTCCAAGAATGTAATTGGAGAGAAGGGGTTACGAACCCAAATTGGGAGGTCATACTGCACACATTTTCAAAAACATTTTGTCTCTTTTGGGCCTCCAGTCAAATACACTGTGTGTTTCTCTATTTTAGGCCCTTATCGTAGAAAGTGACTATGCAATAACATTTCTAAAACACCTTATCCTGTCCCAAAGCTGCCCACAGAACTGAATAAGTAGTATCTAACTGTGAGATGCACTGTGCATATTGCACATTTCCTGTGTTTATTGCACACTCTTCACTTACATTACTTTTCCCACTAGCAGGACCTACGTTGCTGGGGGGTGGTCACATATAAAGATGGAATGCAGTATCTCAGTTGGGTCTGCCTACCAAATTGGCAGAATGACATTCACCACCCAGATTTCTAATTGAAAGCATCAATATTGGTTGGTGAAAAAAACAACAACAAAACAAAACACAGCGCGATTTAAGATAAATTATGAGCTTATGGAGACCAGAGAGAATTCTGAGAGATTGCAAAATGGTACATATGTCCTAGATAAGTCCCAGGGAGTAGATATGACTTCTGTTGAGGAAAGAGCCTCAGATAGAATGAAAAGAAACTCTTTTCTCACTTTGTCAGATTCAGAGCCTAAGAGCTGTTGCTTTAGGCCCTAAATTAACATGCAGGTGGCTGGGGAGAAGGGCAGTCTTCCCATCTGCTCTGGCAACAGAGTGGATGGAGAAATGCAGCGGGAACCAGAGGGATGGGAGCATTGCTTGGCACCTGGAACGTTTTGTAAGTTCAGAAGCTCCTGGACTGCACCTAGGCAGTGAGGCAGCCATCTCTCAGGAGACACTGGCTGCATGGCCATGGTGAGGTGTCTTCCTAGGTCAGTTTAGAGGCAATGCACTATAAAGGAGATGAACATGAGGCAGGCAGTCCTCTTCATATGCAGTACATTCCAGGGGCTACCAGAAATACAAGTGGGAGCCATGACTTGTGATATTTGTGTTTTATGTCAGGGTTATTTCTTTCACATCCATGGGCTGTTGAGGTGAGCTAGAATTAAGGATAAGCATTAACTACATGTATCTTCCCATTGGTCTGCTACAGTGAAGCAACGTTTTCAGGATTTGGAAGTGTTTTTTTTGACTATTTCTTTCTAAGCAGTGCTAGAGTATCTCATTTGAAAGGAGTCCCATATATCTTCCCATTGGTCTGCTACAGTGAAGCAAAGTTTTCAGGATTTGGAAGTGTTTTTTTGACTATTCTAAGCAGTGCTAGAGTATCTCATTTGAAAGGAGTCACATCTTATACATCTTTGTGGGCCCAGTGTCTGGCCTATCACTTGTCAGATGGTAGATCCTCCATAAATGCTTGCCAAATTAATAAAAATAATGGGTACTGAGTGAATAATGAAATTGCCTCTAAAATCAAGTAAAAACTCCTTATCCTGGCACTATGCAAAACATCTGTCACAGGCACTCTCATCAAGCCCTCTGCATTTTGTTCACGACACAGTCCCCCCCTGCTTTGCCATAACTGTGCACCTTGAACATCTCACCCATTTCTCACATGTTCAAATATTTAAGTCAAGACTCAGTTTAAAGATCATAAGGGATACTTTACCTTTCCCACAGTTTTCCCACTTGTAATCTGTGGCCTGAATGCCCCTTAAAACATTAGACATTTGCTATATTATGTCATATTTGTTGTACATTTATCTCCCTTGCTCATTACTTGGGGGATTTTACTTTATGTAATTTTGTACCCTCTTAGAGCATAGTTATTTAAAGAATATGTACGAGCAGGCAATATGAATAACAATTGAAGTATAAAGGAATGCAAACACACTTCTGCATCCTTATTATTGGATAGCATGTGCAATGCAACAAGCACAGTGCTAGGCACACGGAATGCTCAAAATGTTGGCTTTAGTAATGCATTGTCACAAAATCTCACCATAATTATCTGTTTTGCAGTTTTCAGAAGGTCTACTCTGCCTTCAGGAGAAGGAGCATTTGCAATATGCCATGTCATAGTAAGAGTAGAATTAGGAGTAGTGTATAAGAATAGTTACAATTTACTATACTATTTGATCTTGGTATAGTATCAACAGTCCTATAATACCTAGAAAGTAAGGCAGAAATTTCATTTCCTTGCCCGAATTCACAAACAAGTAAGTAGCAGACCCAAGACTAGACTTCAAATCTACTTCAACACTCGGTGATCTTCATGGCTAAACAACTGCAATACACTGTAGGCCTGAGTAAAATACAACACATATAGCTCTTTCAAATAGCACAGGGGAGCTTTTCACCACCACCTTTTCACTTCACACCATGTGGACCCAGACCCAATGTGGCAAATAGTCTTTCATATGTTTAATTATTTCAAACATCCTTTATATATTTAACCAAGATATAAAACTAAGTACAGTTTTGTGTTCGAGTATCTCTTTTTCTCAAGAATGAGCTGTATTTCTTATGACATATTTTGTGAGCTTAGGATTCTAGGCTGGAAATAATTGGGGCAACATACTGGGACCCTTCTTTTGCAGAGGCTGCCTAGACCATTTCTAGCCTCCAGATGGTGTGCCAAAGTGGTAAGTACAGACTCCTTGTAGCAGATCTCAGATGAGGGTCCATTATCCAGTTCCGTATGTGAAACTGCAGCTCAACACAAACCCACAGCAGCTTCTCAGACTCTTGATTTGGAGAATTGCATCTGGGAGACAGAAGCTTCCTCTAGGCTCGTGGTGGTGCTCAGATTATAATAACGGATTTTAGGAACAGATGGTTTTGGGTTATCACAGGAAAGTGTTTTCCACTAAAAACTTTACCCAAAAGTATTACTACCATCTCCACAATTCCTCAGATATGACATCCACCACCCAAACTATCTCCAATGGGCTATTTATTCTCTATCTTCTGGTCCTGGATCAAGGTTGTAGTTCCTTTCCCTCCCCCCCACTATCCACTTCCTGTCCACCAGTCCCTTCTGAGGCCACTGCTCCCTGACCAGGGCTTCTGCTGTCCATTCTGTCCTCCATGCTGTCCTACAGCATGAGACAGGCATATCTACTGATGTAGTGCTCTGGTACATGGCACTGCATATGTATTCTTACACTACATAGCCTCCCTTGAAACATTTTCTCCATATTACTGTGGCATCTTGAGTTAAACATAACCTCAGACACAGATGTAATTGTCTCTTGTCATATGATTAACAGTGTATTTCTGACAATATTACCTGTCTTCAAGATTATTCACTCATACTACAAATCTGCGATCTTTCTGATTAAAGGGGCCTCAAGGCAAGTGTGTATATGAATAAAGGAAACATGCTAGAGAATTTGACATCATTGGAAATTCAATGATGAAGAGAGGGCCTAACCTTGCTTTTTTCTTCCTCCCTAAAATGTTTGACTTCTTCAACTGGTA
Organism: Myotis brandtii; assembly: GCF_000412655.1. Lineage (NCBI taxonomy): Eukaryota > Metazoa > Chordata > Mammalia > Chiroptera > Vespertilionidae > Myotis > Myotis brandtii. The sequence goes on from NW_005368827.1 coordinate 399,003, forward strand.
ATTATGTAAACAGATTTATAACCAAAATGAGCTCTCACTTCCTCTTTTGACATGTTAATTGTTTCTAAAAAAATATTAAGTGAGGTCTTGTCAAATTCCTTACATAATATTGAATGTGCTCCTGTGCTAATTATTTTTTTAAGATGGAAAAACTGTAACATGCTCAAGGCCCCAATGCGTTTAAAATGTGGAGTCACGAAAGATGTAAACACAGTATTTTACTGTTCAGAAAATAAATGTATGTTGGTGGTACAAATGATGAAGGAGTCTGGGGGAGTAAAAGCTTGTCTGAAATTTAGATTATTTGGAATATGAAGATATTTAGATGTCCTCAAGATATTTGCAGACCATCTGCTTTCTTATTCCTCAGCCTCTGGTTGCATGATAGATTCTTTCACTGTGAGGTTAACTGAGGCCAGTCAGCTCCTGCCTCCATCTTTTCTTTTCCTCCTATGAGTTTGAGTTCCAAGTTCAAAGGGGCAAGTTAGGAGTGATATATTCAAGTTAATGACCCTCACATGTGTTTAACTTGGATGACATCTCCTCTAAAATCTCCCTCCTGTCTAATATGGGTAGATAAGAACATCATTAAAAAATTGGAGCTCAACAACTGTTGAAAGAGAACGAAAATTTTTCTCTTGTGCTCTCACATTTCTAAGGGAAATAGATCTTATGAAAATGTCAATCCTTGAGGCAGCCTCTGACATGGTTATCTGCACCAGTTATCCATCTCAACACAATGCATGATTCAATGGCTGCATGCAGCTCAGGAAGGCACAAAGTTAGGTAATTTTAAGACTTAGGTCAGCTACACAGGTTATAATTTGGGGCAAAAATTGAGCAGTAAATATGTAACATATTTTCTTATAAATACTGGTGAAATACATGTGACTTATTTTGTTTCATAATTAGAGCATTCTTCATAATTTGACTATCTTACCTATCTGAACATATATATGTATTTGTGTGCACCAATCAAGGTTATTGTCAAACATCTAAAGCTCTTATTCCACTAATTATAATTAACAGCTGCTATTTGCTACATGTTTGATATATGCTAGTTGGGCACAATGTTTTAGTTTTTCATTTAAAAGTTAATATGTGAAATGGGTACATAATATTTAGCTTTATATTTCTTCAATAAACTCTAACCTAATTTTATTATTATAGATTGATGTTCTCTATAAGCTATATAAAGTACTTCTAGTATTTTTTCATGGAATATCAAAGGTAAAATACTAGAAACAATTGAAAAGAGAATGGGGTTAGATCACAGTATTGGATAGTAAGGGCATTGAACTCTTGGGAAAATGTAAGTTGAAGAGTGAGTGTGTAAACAGATATTTCTTTCTTGTAAACCTCTTTAAATTTCTCTGAATTCTTTACTGGGCTTTCCCTCTAAGCTACAATTAAACTGTGAAAGTACATTTTCATAAAACCTTTTTTATACATGTTGCTGATTTGAGGAAGAGGGAAAAAAGTTGTGTTAATTCTCTTTTGTGTTCTTTTTTTTTCTGTGTAAGAAGAAAGCACTCAGATCATCTTTTTAAATAATGAAAACAAATAACAGTTCCCAGGAGAATCAGAAAGCAAAGCAGAGGCTTTGTTTGACTTATCTGTGATAAGGTACTTTGGAGCTTTGGTTTTTTGTGAATTGAAGAAAGAGATGTACACAACACTCCAACCCTTCTATTCTGACAGTTTATGCTTCCTATACAGCTTATTTAACTCAAATGCTTGGGAAATAGACACAATTACCACCTTATGGAATGCTACTTAACTTTAAATGTTCCCCACAGAATAGAAACCCACTTCATCAAAATGTATCTCAGTTTCTCAGGAATTATTTTATCTGAAGGCTCCTGAATGTTCCTGTGCAATTTAAAATTTTAACCCAAGATTGCTTAGAAATAACTGTGATATAAAAAGAAAGAAAAAATTCCCACACGAAGGGAATTTGCTCACAAGAATTCCTATGAAAGAGCTGTGTCCTATGCCATGTACACTTTAATCATTCACTCTTTCAGCTGTTATCAATTTAAAACCAATGAAACCCCCACACTGAGTCCATTTGAGCAGTCAATTTTAATATCTCGAGGCATCTGTAGTTATTCTGAATTGGCTGCAAAAGCAGAACTAACAAGTTAAGCTCTAACCATAAGTCGGCATCAGGCTGGTAAACCATACATCAAACACAGACAGTTAGTCAATACTCCAGTATGAAAAACCAACTAGCATTTTTAAGAAGAGCCATATATTCATAATATGTTTGGCAGTCTGGTTTGCATTGCTTCCTTGATGGCTGTGCCTTTAACTTTCTAGTCAACAGGGTGCTTCTAGCGCCGGCAAAGCGACGTGTTTGAGGGGAAACTGGTCAGTCTTGTGATTTGTGGGTAATATTTTAAATGCAAATAAAAGGGATGGAGGAATGCGCCTTTTGTGACTAAGAATCTAGAAACTATCTTAATAGTTGCTTTTTATAAGAAAACCCTTTCAACCATATGTTCCGGATCTCTGAGCACAGTCCCTATTTCAAATATTATGTCACTGTCAGGCCATGTGTCTCAATTTTGTGTTTGGAAAACATGGTTGCTTGAAATACCTCTTTCCCTCCCCGAATGACTCCACAACAGGGTTGTTGCCTCCCAGAGCGAGAAGAAGACAACGAAGAAGGAGGAGCATTCCAACAAGATCAAGGCACTCATCACTTCAATCAAATCACTTCCAAATTTCGGGGGCCGGGGGCCCTGGGCCAGGGGAGTGAAGGGTGTTTATGACATATAGCTGCCTATTCCCAGAACTCTTTTATGTACTTTTATTTTATCTTCAAAAAGAAAGAACATATTAAAGGGAAATATCTAAGGAAGAATAATGCTACATAAAGTTTATGTTTTCAGATCTGTTGCCCCAGAACATGCTTTGATAAAACATACTTAGAGCAATATAGTCCATTTCAAAGAGAAGTTGGGAGCTCTACCTCTTCACTCTGCAATTTGACTAACACTGACAGGCCACCAATTATGATTATCCAAATTGTGAAATGGCCTCTTGCCTCCTTCCCACAGAGAAAAATAGAAAATGCTAGTCTAGCACTTATGCAACAAGGAGCTATTGCTCTGATGACTAAATTTTGCAGAGGCTGGTTACATTTCAATGTCACTAATCAGGTAAAATAACAAGTCAAAAGGGGATGATTTTTTTTTATATTGAACAAAATTTGTTTTCTTTATCTTTGGAATTTGTGAAGTAGAATTGATTTATGATAGACATACATTTGAGGGGAAATATTTGTGAGCCAAACTGTCAGTGATGCTAAAGGAAATAAAAGAGCAATATTTTAATCTTAGGCTATGTCAAAATTAATTGTCGATATTAATATTTATTGTGCTTGTCGCAGTCCTCACATCTGCTGAGTGTGGACCCTGATGAGGAGATAGGAGATAGGAGGTAGGATAATGTGAGAGCTCTGATATGGACTGTCACTAAGACATATTCAGTGTACACAGAATGTGGACTCTCCAACCTCAATCATAGCAGAAGTAAGGAAGAAGCGGGTCCTCTTTTCTCAAGTGCTATAAAAATTCAACTCTACTCATCACAGAGGAAACATTTATTCATACATTTGTTCCAATTACCAAGCTCAGGTCAGGATGCAATTCTGTTTTCCTCCCCTTCCATTATCCACCTTACCACAAAGTGAAATCATCAGCTAGCACTTTGTGTAAGCCATGGAGTGATCAAAACTGCACAGAAGAAAGTGAAGAGCCAGCACTGGCTTCGGATACAGTTCACAGGGTCTACAGGGGCCCTGAAATGCTAAGGAGAACTAAGCTAAAGAAGCTTCCATTGCCTCTGAAGCTACGTTTAGGTGTCACCAGGGAACTATGTGGTAGGAGAAGACCTGCTGAAGAACAGTAGGGTATCAAGAACAAATGTTTAACCTTTAAAAAGGGGGATTCCTGTGAACACTGATGAGAGCCCTGTATCTCTTTCTTCTCTTCAGGTGGTTTCACGGAAGGAAGATTTAGGATGTGATTAGAGAATTGAAAGGGTCATAGGCCACCTTTCCAGAGGGCAACAGCCTCCTGACACAAGAAGAAAATATCACGTTAGCCTGACTTTGGGTCATCTGCAACTGGTTGAGGATATGCCTCTGACAGCATATACATCTTGACTGGGGCAATGCCAGGGATGGAAGGGAATGTTTTGTACTTTTCTACAATCTACACCAGTGATTCCCAAAGTGGGCGCTACCGCCCCCTGGTGGGCGCTGCAGCGATCCAGGGGGGTGGTGATGGCCACAGGTGCATTTGGGGGCGATGAGTAACTGCTATTAAAATTTTTAAAAAATTAATTTCCAGGGGCTGAGTAATATTTTTTCTGGAAAGGGGGCGGTAGGCCAAATAAGTTTGGGAACCACTGATCTACACCCACACAACTTGACTTTAAGCACAGGGTATGCTTAAAGCATGATATAGATTTATGTTCTGAAGCAAACCTGTCTTTACCTGTAGCTGGTGTTCATGCTCTATTTCTTGTTATTATATAGAAACTTGTCAGTCCTGAAACTGCAGGGCTTAGTTAGAGACAATATCTTCAACTGGCACCAGAATTACACTAACCATGTAGGGTATGCCACAACTCTGGGAAATCTTTTAAGGACAGATAGTCCATGAAATGAATAAAACCAGCATCTACCACCAGAGCAAAATTTAATATGGGTTTCAGAGGTCATTGGCAAAAAAATTTAAAAAAGCCAATATCCTGGTTAGGAATCAATTGGGTCTTGTCCATCCTATATTCCCAGCATTTAGCATGGCTATACACACCATCCAGTCAGTTTTAGGATGAAAGCCAGGTATTATTCAGTATTTTCTTTTAGTTAAAAAAGGAGAAAGATCTTGAGAACTTGACTCAAAGGGCAAGAACTGTAATTTAAAAGAAGGAATAAGGAAAATTATTATTACTATTGCTATTTGCAAATACACACAATATAGTAGGTTATACCAGGAAATTATTTTTATAGATACTAAAAATCAAGTAGTTAAAAGTCACTATCTAAAATAATATTAAATTCTAACTAATGCCTGTGTAAAATGTTCCCTCTGCATAAAAAAGTAAGTTCTCGAACCACAAGGAAACCGATTTATTATTCTGGCTTATTCTTTTGCCCCTTACCTAATTCACTCCCATTTCTGGACCTCATTTTTCTCTTGTTGCTCTAAAGCTATTCTGCTCTCAATATCTCATAAGACCTGGATCATTTCCTCCCTGGATAACAGGCTTTTAAAATCCATGGGCTTAACCTGCTATCCAGGTGCACCTTTTTCTCAACATTTGCCATCTCTCATGGTGACCTGTGTGTTATTATTGAGCAAAAGCTAGCTATGTGGTTGGTACTCTATTACCAACACATTTGCTCCCAAGAGCCTTTAAATTACAGAAAGTGCCTGGGAACTATAAATGCAAGCGAACCAGGAAGCTTACAGGCCAAGATAAAGAAGCTTAAGGTTGGCTATTAATTTTGGCTAATATTAAATCATGACATAGCTCACTTGTAAGGATCACAGTTCAATTATGAATCATAAAAAAGTTTAAAGAAAAGAAGATTTACAAGATATTTTTGGGCACATTCGTGCATATTGTGGAAGTTGTGAGAGTATTTCCGGACCAAGCAATGACAGACCCATGCCCCAATATATAAATTCAAATACAATTATTCTCAGACTAACAATGATCAAGTGGCAAAGTTGGAGCATAGCTGTATTCAAAGGTGTATTGCAGTATTGCTCATATATTTTTTGCATGAATTAATAATGTGACAGGTCAGTTGCTCTGTCATATATAAGTTCTAACAAATTATTTTAAAAAATAATTTCCTCTTAACTCAATCATTTTGCTATCCATAAACATGGCTGTTGAAAGTGTAGGGCTGATAACTTGTATCTACAGTTTGAATGGCAAATATTTCTTTACTTCTCAATATAATTGATATATTTTACAAAAGCACTATAATTTCAAAGACATCATTTCCTCTTATAACAGAAACCTTAAACAATTAGTTGTCTGTGTGGGTAATTACTTACTAGGTAAATGTCCCAACAATTAGATGGCACTCTGTAAGTGGGTATAGTTAGGAAATAAAATGAGCTCATGCTTATTTATGTATAAAGAGTCCATGATAAAAATTACCAAAAATATAAATATGAGTCAAGTGCAAATTATGTGTATACTTTCCTTAAAGTAAGAGAGTTACTGCTGCCTTCCCTTGACACTTGTCTGGATTAATTTCTCAATCTTTAAAGGGCTACTTGGGAAAATGGTTCTCTGGTGGCATCATGGCCATAATATGCTCTATAAATCTAAGTAGCAAAAGAAAGAAGAGGGAAATAAAGAAAGGGAAGAGAGATGAAAAGAAGGGAAAGGTGGAAGGAGAGAAAGAAGGGATGAAGGAAGAATGGGAAGAAGACAAGAAGTTGCTGAACCGTCATGATAAGCTGGGCACTGTGCAAGGTTCTTTCCATATATCATTTCACTTAAATTTTATGATGTAAATGTCATCAATGAAAAAGTTAATAACCAAATATTAAGTTATATAGCTGGTAAATGGCAGAATCCAGATTTAAACCTAGCTTAGTCAAATTCTAAAGCTGCTATGCTTTCAAATAAACTCAATTTCCTTAATTGCAAAATAAAAGTTGAAAAATTTCTATAATCATTAAAAATTTTTAAAGATGGATTCAGTTAATCAAGAGTATATGTCATTCTACATCGTTTGGAAATATGTGATGCTTGAGGCAGATGTGAGTCCCTACAGATCACCCTACAGCAAAAGCATATCACTGACAAATTCTATCCATATAGACAAAGCTTTAGCTAATCTTTGTACAGCCTCATCTACACTAATAAAAGACAAAGATGCTAATTGACCATACCTTCACTACACCCCAAGCCACGCCCACCAGCCAATCAGAGCGACTATATGCAAATTAACCCAACCAAGATGGCGGCCAGCAGCCACGGAGCTGGAGCAAGCAGGAGGCTTGCTTGCTTGGGCGATGAAGGTAGCCAAGCTTCCTGCCTGCCCTGAGCTCCGCTCATGGCAACAAAGTTTCAATTATAGAAGACAAATAAATCCCAGATACCTGCTTCCAGCCAGCCTCCACTAG
>NW_005368827.1:406719-417326 GCF_000412655.1 Myotis brandtii
CCCCCCCCCCCCCCCCGCCAGTGCACAAATTTTTGTGCACCCGGCCTCTAGTTATATAATAAGAATGGGCAACCATTGCCCATCAGATATTTGAGTTAAGTCACTAATGTGATTAAAACAAAATTAGACAAATATGTAAAAGAAAGGAACCTATGTGAAAATGATGATTCAAAGAACTGGAAAGACCATTTTAAACTAATAAAATAAAATAAAATAAAAAACAAATTTCAAAGTGACAAAAAATTTACCTATCTCATTTAAATAAATTCAAAATATGTAACCTATTTTCTGTTTTCCCACTTAATTAATATATATATGAAGTGCAAAGTACTATCCTCACTGTTAGTTATGGGGGTAGATTGGTCATCAAAGCTTTTGCCCTTGTTGCATGTGAATGTGCAAATAAAGCAAAACAAACAAACAAACAAAAAACAGAAAATAAGGAATGCATCCAAAACAATGGAAATACATTTTTAAAGTTAAAAATGAATTCATAAAAAGACAGGAGGATAAAATTGAGAATTATTTCAGATTATGTGAAAAATCAACTGATGATCTGATAGTCATGTCTTGAATATTCCTAAGGCAAGAAAAATTTAATGGAATAAACTTATCAACATAATAATAAAGAGAAAAAATTCCAAAGCTGAAGAGAAGCACAATTTTTCAAGTTGAATGCTTAGCATAATAAAATTTTAAAATTCTGCCAACTTTGCACATCATCTTGATTATAGAATCTCTAATAATAAAGACAAAAAACCCCAATGATGCTGAAAGAAAAAAAAAGTCAAAGTAACAAAAATAAGAAATGGAATCTGCAACTCTGTATTCTAAAGGCAATGGAATTTTATGCCAAACTAAACTATTGATCAAGTACATGGGGATTCTGAAGATGTGTTTAGACAGTCAAGGTCTCATGTTTTCTAAATGAGCTACTGAAGTTGTTACATAGCAATAAAAGAATTTAAAACAATAAAGACAAGGCATGGGATTCAGAAGCCAGTGAATACAACTCAGAAAAATCAGTGAAAGGAAGTCACAGGGTGACAAAGGTGAAGACTGAAAAGCAACCAAAGCAACTTGGTGTAAGAAGGTGGAAGGATATTCTGGGGGACAAGGCAGACATTTCTAGACTAGAATATATATAGACTGTTTAATTGAGATAATTAAACAAACCCTTAATAATGTAAAGGCCCTGAAAGCAAGAAAAAAATTAAACTCTGGGAGAAAAAGTTTCTATGAGAAATTCACAATCAAACAATATATCAAACTAAAAAATAGAATTAGTCCAGCATTGATTTCAATTTCTACTAGCATTATCCAGTATGGTTTTGCCCATATTAAGTGAAAGAAACTACTTTCTAAACATACAATTCTCTCTATCATTTGATATAAGGAAATACTACTCGCTCCTAAAAAAACCCCAAGCAATTGTTATCTTTTCTAAAAAGTGTGTTGCCAGGTGTTTTCTGTTCTTGGATGTCAATGCTGTTACTTGAAAGATTACATAAAGTAGTTTGGCTGATGCTAAAGTTATTATTTCAGTTCTAAAAGCAAGTAGAGGATCTGTACACACATACCTACCACCCTAAAATGTACCCTCTCAATTCAATAATTTATGTATTAAATTGATTCAAGTTTTATTTCCAATGAGGTATTTAATGCAATAAATGCATATCACATGACCTCACTTTTATGTGGAATCTAATGAAGAAAATAACTGATGAACAAAACAGATCCAGAGACACTGAAACATGCAACGGACTAATGTATTTGAGAAGGGGGGGGGGCGGATGAGAAGAGATTAAACAAAGAATTTATATGCATATATACATAGCCCATGGACAGACATTAGTGAGGGGGAAGGCCTGGGGAGGGGGCCAGAACAGGGTGGAGAGGATCCAAGGGGGAAAAAAGGGGGAACATTTGTAATACTTTCAACAAAAAAAGTTAAAAAAATAAAATAAAATAAAATAAAAGCGCTAAAGCGCCACCATCTCCCCCTTCCCCCCCCCCCCCTTGCCAAATGTGAAAGCAGTTGGAGAAATGGAAGGCTTTTCAGAAGCTACCACTGCAATGGGACAGTGATTGCTGCACCCACCTGAACTATGAAGATTTCTCTCCATTGGGTGGTCATTCAGAATTATCTTTGGGCCCCTTTTTTGGCATCACAGTGTGCCCTTCTCATTACTCATATTAAAAAACTAGAAAATTCAGCCACATCAAGTAACTCCAGATGTATACTAGAGCCAATGAAATCACATATTGGCCAGGAGTCCCTGAGTACAAAAAACGTTTTGAAGAAAGGGTTTTTGACTAAGTTTGGACCATATGAAATGGGGACAATTCATTTTTCACAGTTATACTGGGCATTATAAAGTCAATAAAGCACGGCCCTTCCTGACTCTAAGGGGGTGCTCCATAAAGACTGGCTGAATTCAAAGCTCACGCCTCTCAATCTGTTGGTAACATGGCATGAAAGACTAACCACTGTGGAAAGTGTCTGTGACCCTGCAAAGCCCCTCCCAGGAAGCAGCAAGCACACTGTAAGACCCCAACTACCTCACACAGCTTTCCTGAACCTTGATAAAAAAGGCCTGTATTCCGGTCTGGACAATTAGACAGTTTAAAGAACTTGATCCATAATCTTTGGGCAAATGCACTACAGAACAATTTAAAAAGCCATTTTTGCTTTTTCTAAATAATTTTCCTTGAAAGAGTTAAGTCATTTTACTTGGAGAAATTAACTATTTAACCATTAATCATTCATTTATTTTATATAATTTTTATAGCCCTTCAAAACCTCTGAGACCTTTTCTAAGTCTTTTCCTTAGGTATGCTAAAAATATAAACTTAAAGTATTAAATTATACTGGGCCTGTAGCTTTAAAAATTGGTTTAATACTTTTTACTCAGTTAAAAAAAGATCGCAGTAAAAGCCTTTAAAAAATTCGCAGTAAAACTGAAACAATCCCAAGAAGTGACTATATTTGCATAATGATCTGTATTTGGAAGAAAATTCCACTGGAGACAACAATGGCAGCTTATCAAATCAGAATTTCACAAAGATTTTCCATAGCCCTACTAATGAATACTGACTCATTGGTCAGCGATGGTGAAAACTTAATGGGGCTGGAATATAGAAAATGTACACAGCAGAGTGTGCTCAGGGGTTCCATTGCATCAGCATCAAGGCTGCATTAGGCATCCAGCATCTCTGGTGCTTCCCGAGACCAATCCTAGAGCACCATAGTTACTAATTCCTTAGCATTTTGATTGGGCCAGACCCTGCCACTGAATTAAAAGACTTTCCATATTTCCAGAGTCATGAAAAATTTAGACTTTATGTCAGATTTGGATTGTTTGGGCTAATAATCTGGATTTATTTGATTTTTTTTCAAGATGGCAGGTAACCAGCAACTGAATCCTATGTAAAAAAAATGATAATCTATGGGGCCCAGCCAGCATGTCTAAGTGGTTGAGCATCAACCTATGAATCAGGAGGTCATGGTTCAATTCCGGGTCAGGGTACATGCTGGGGTTGGGGGCTCCATCCCTAGTGGGGGTTGTGCAGGAGGCAGCCAATCAATGATTTTCTCTCATCATCGATATTTCTTTCTCTCTCTCCATCTCCCTTCAGCTCTGAAATCAATAAAAATATATTTAAAAAAGAAAAGAAAATGATAATCTATGGGATGAATTCTAAGGTAGAAATAAAGATAGTAGGTCTAATATTATATTAGAGGCCTGGTTCATGAAATTCATGCACTGGGGGGAGGGTCCCTCAGCCAGACCTGTGCCCTCTCGCAGTCTAGGACCCCTCAGGGGATGTCCGCCTGCCGGCTTGGGCCCGATCCCGGGATCAGGCCCAAGCCGGCAATCGGACAACCTCTAGCAGTCCCGAGGCCTCACAGTCCAGGACACCTCCTCCTTGCCACCCGCCTGCAGTGGAGGCAGGAGAGGCTCCCACCACTGCCACTGCACTCACAAGCCTTGATCCCAGCTTCTAGCTGAGCAGCACTCCCCCTGTGGGAGCTCAATGACCACCAGGGGGCAGCTTCTGCGTTGAGCGTCTGACCCCTGGTGGTCAGTGCGAGTCATAACGACCAGTCATTCCACAGATCTTACACTGTTTTGTTTGGTCAACTTGCATATTAGGGTTTTATTATATAGGATGTAATTGAATTTGTAGAGGATCAAATATTGTCTGTGGCAATGAAAAGGACATTTTCAGAGTAAAAGTTTGAGATGAGCCAATTCAAATTATGTGATATTTCCACCCCCAAATACTTGCATTGTAAGAATTCTCTACTCTATTAATGATACCTATGTCCATGCTTCACAAAAATTCCACCTTCTAGGGCTGGTTCAAAATGACAGATTATTTTTGTGATAAGTTCATTTGTTTCAAAATAAACTGAAATTGTTAGGTCAAACAGCTAATTGTGAGCTATTTAAATAATTCTTATATTAAGTATTGCTAAAATATGAAAATCTGCTTTGCCCTCTTCCTGAGAAAAATTGCATATTAAATCATCTTTTGACTTTTATAAGTCTTTCAACTTTGTTCTGAGTTTATTTTAGCCCATTTTCAGTTTAAAAAAAAAATTTAACTTTAAAATATATTCATCAGTTAGAAAATCTGAAAAACAGGGAGAATAATGGACTTGGTACATATGTTTCCTTGGTCAGGAAAATAACATATTTTTGCTTTGTGATCTATAAGTTAATTTCCAGTTACAGATTTCTATATCCCTGGTTCAATCTATCCATTCATCCTTCCATCCATCTGGCATGCTAACTAATAAAAAAAGTAATAAATAATAACTTTAATAGCAGTGAATATTAATTGAATACTTATATTCCAGAAATTGTTAAATGTTTTACATGAATTATCTCATTTATTTCTCTCAATACTTCTGTCAATGATGGGTGTAAGTATTCCCATTTAAAAGATGAGATAATTGAGGTCAGAGAGATCATAACTTGTCCAATGTCATTACAAATGAGTGGTAGAACCAAGGTCTGAATTCCAATTAGGGTAATGCCAGAGTTTATCTTTTTCTATTCTGGTGGCTATATTGTGCCAGGATATCTTATTATTTACTTTAGATATATTTGCAGAAGTACCTGCTAATTTAAGTTTAGTTTGCGCTCTCAGCTTCCAGTTCTCAAATCCCCAAATTTTCATGATACTCATTTGTCTTGGACTTCCTTCCTAACACTTCTTCCTAGAATTTACTTCAGACAATGACTAGGATGATCGGATACATTATTATCAAATCAGGACATGTTTAATAGTGGAAAGGGATGCGTTCCTAAGCATACTGGGATGATGGGTATAAACTGGAATTGTTCAGACACAAGGAGACATGGAGTCATTCTGATGGGCCACTAAGATATCTCTTCTCTATTCCTGGCGCAGAGCTCAGATCTGAGGGCAAAACTAGGTATTTCTTGCAATAATTCTACGATGCACCCTTTAATTTCTCAGGATTATTTTTCTGGACAATTATCTTTTCTCTCCTATAGAGCAGAACATCCAATAAGCAACCTAAAAAGAATAAAAAATCCTAATATTCCTTTAGAGCTGAATAACTATGGTCACAGAGGCACATTCATTTATCACTGTTACCGTAAAAAGTATAAAATGTCTTGTACCTTTAATAAGTCCTTTTTCTTGCAGAGTTTTCAGGGAAGGTCTTCGGGTAATAAACTTCTTTAATCTGCTTTTAACTCGGTTTTTGTCGTTTGTATCGGAAGCACTATGATGCAGTCTGAACACTGGAGATTAAAAAAAAAAGGCAGAGGCTTTCAGTAAATTTCTCCTTTATGATTATTACTTTATGCTAATATGAATAGAAAACAGTAGTTATGGAACAACTCCCTGAATTAATGGCTTAGACCCTTCTGCTTAGACAGGGCATATGAGCAAAAATTTGCCCATATGAAAATATTAGCTCGGCTGCAACGGGAATGTGCAATGAGAATGTGGTTAGCTCCATACGGTCACAATTTATTTTCATTTTTATTCCCTCATAGTTAACATAATAACCTTTGTTGGGCAATTCTACCTATCTGTATCTATATACAAAATTAAGTTCAAAGCAAAACTCTTCTAAACAAGGGGGAAAACACTTCAGAATTGTTTAAATTTTCATTAATTAGAATTATATATTGCCTGTAGGTAATTCAGGTATTTTCAAAGGTCCTGATTGTCCAAATAATTATGTCAATCTTCTTCTTTTAAAAAAAAGTATTTTTTATTGATTTTAGAGATAGAAGAAGGGAGAGGTAGAGAGAGAAATATTGATGTGAAAATGCAACATCTATCAGCTTTCTCTTGCATGCCCCCTATCGGGGATAGAGCCCTCAACCCAGACATGTGCCCTGACTGGGAATCAAACCACTAACCAACTTTCAGTACACTGGACCATGCAACCAACTGAACCACATTGGCCCAGGGCAGTATTCTTTTATCTTAACCCAAAGTGATTTATTTTTCTGAAGCAGATATTTCTTATTCTTCTTATTGATGTCAAATTACCACCAGTTCTAGGGGAAATTGTGAAACACAAATTTGCCTCAAACATTTTCCTTGTCTTCAGCAGTCTCCTATCCCCAGCTTCCTATCTTCACCTTTATCTTCAAAATTAGGTGAGTATCAAATTAATTCCTGAACAAATATTTGCTGAATCTCTACTGATTATCAAGCTCCATGCTAAAGGCTATGAATCCAATCTATCTATAAAAAAGGCTAATATGCTAAGTGTCCTTCTCTCCATCTGGGTAATGACGTCAAGTAGCAACACCTGGCTTCCACTCCCTAGCAATGACTAGCCTTGCAGTTTCTTCAGCCCAGAAACACAACTTGCTTCATAGCCAGGTAAAAACATTTTACACTGTAACCAAATGTCTGGGAAGTGTTTTCCTGAGCCTCATCTCATTTGATCCTCACAGAAGTCCTGGATTAGGTAGATAGGAGACTCAGTGGAATCCTATTTTCTTTTCATTAGCCAGAAAATGGAGATTTAGAAAACTTAGAAATTTGACACGACTGAAAAGAAGTAAGAAATGGTGGAACTTGAAAATGACTTCAGGTTTTCTCACTGCGCAGAATATAGTCAAACACTGCTACAGTAAAATATTTTACCCTTTGTTCTCTCTGCATGATCTATAATAATAATCTGCTTCATGTTGATATTTATTGCAGTGTTGCTGACAATCACCTGAAAGAGAAGTTGGGGTGCTTCACTGGGCTGGGAAAAGTTTAGCTAAATCACAAATCAGGTCTAATTAAGCAAGTTTATATATATAAAAGGCTAAGTTGACTCGTGCATACGCGATACATATAAAGCTCTTGCTGGCGCCAATTGCATGTGTGTGTTTCAATCTGTCATTGTCGATCATGAATTTGGTTGACACTTCTGTTATAGAGAAAGGGCAAATAGTGATATTAAAATATTTCTTCTAATTAATTTCCTTTCAATGTGCATGAATTCGTGCACTGGGCCACTAGTGATAAACATAACACTTAAGATCTGGACCTTCATTAAGCATAGAGTCTAAATACTTTCAAGTTATCTTATTATGAACTAGAGGCTCGGTGCATAAAAATTCATGCACTGCGGGGTCCCTCAGCCTGGCCTGCCTCCTCTCCCAGTCCAGGAGCCCTAAGGGCATGTCTACGGACAGTATAGGCCCACTCACTATGGCCTAAGCCGCATTTTGGCCTCACTCTGTGGGAGGAGACCAGGCTGATCAGGGGAAGGCGCCGCCCCCATCACACTGCTGCTGCTGCCATTGACGGCCACAGTGGCTGTGAGGCCTGAGCTCCGGGCCTCGCAGCCGCTGGGGCTCATGGCTGCCTGAACCAACAAATGTTGTGAGCCCATGGCTGCCTGAGCCCTGGGCCTTGCAGCTGCCTGAGCCAATGGCTTCCATGAGCCTCATGCTTTGCAGCCACCAGGGCTCATGGCTGCCTGAACCCACGACTGTTGTGAGCCCACTGCTTCCGTGAGCCCCAGGCCTCTCAGCCGCCGGGGCTCACAGCTGCCTGAGCCCACAGCTGCCTGAGGCCCAGGCCTTGCAATCACCGGGGCTCATGGATGCCTGAGTCCTGTGCTTCACAGCCACTGGGGCTCAAGGCTGCCTGAACCCATGGCTGCCTTAGCCCTGGGCCTCGCAGCCACTGTGGCTTTGTCTGGATGGACATCCAGATGGATGTCGGGAAGACGTCTGCCCTAATTAGCGTATTACCCTTTTATTTGTATAGATGCTTGATAGGAATTTGTCTCTATAAGATATCGATATTCACTGGGCCCTCCACTGTCTTAACCCAATTGACATAATGTAAGGATTTGGGGTACTTTATTAGGTACAAAGAACCTCTTTTCCTTCCGAATCATACCTTAGAACAGTGGTTCTCAACCTTCTGGCCCTTTAAAACAGTTCCTCATGTTGTGATCCCCAACTATAAAATTATTTTCATTGCTACTTCATAACTGTAATTTTGCTACTGCTATGAATTGTAATGTAAATATCTGATATGCAGGATGGTCTTAGGCGACTCCTGTGAAAGGGTCGTTTGACTGCCAAAGGGGTCGTGACCCACAGGTTGAGAACCACTGCCTTAGAATAAGCCATTCATTCAAGTGGATGAATAATAACATACCTAAAATGTATTAAGACCTTACTATGTGCTTGGTACTCTTCTAAGCATCTAACATGATTTAACTTTATTCTACTGCAATGTAAGCTCCATGTGGGCAGGAATTTTAATTTAGTTTTGTAGATGTTGTTCACTAATGTGTCCCTAATATTTCAAATATTATTTAGCATATAGCAAAGTTCAGCCAAAATTTATTGAACCAATTCTCACAATGACCTTTAGAAATATGTATAAGAATCCTACATACTTTAGTGATGAAGAAGCTAAGGCAAAGAAAATAAATAACTTGTTCAAGGTCAAGTCTGGATCTGAGGCCAGTCTCAAATAATTTTTATAGTACTCTCAATTATTGATGTACTAGAGGCCCAGTGCACAAAATCCGTGCACGGGTAGGGTCTCTAGGCCTGGCTGGCAATCAGGGCCAATCAGAGCCTTCTGGCTGACGGCCGGGGCCTTCCTTTGTTTCATGCCGCCCCCTGGTGGTCAGTGCACGTCATAGCGAGCAATCGAACTCCCAGTCTCCCAGTTGAACTCCCAAGGGGACACTCTGCATATTAGCCTTTTATATATATATTTAGATTGGTGAAAGAAGAATGGAAAAAGGAAAATAAAAAATATCAGGAGCTCAGTTACACATTTAAAATGGAAATGTTTCAATCAAATACGTTTTTTTTTAAAGTAGTTCTTGAGTGCAAAACATTTTGCTAAATTCTAGTTGTAAGGAAACTAGACTTGAGTCATCCTATCCCATCATAATGAACTCAGAAGAAAAAAGAGAAAGAGAGACTTAGGAAGGAGCTGCAACTTGCAAAAAAGAAATTGCCTGAATTTAGAGGATTTGAGGTCAAATGTTTCTAATGGGGTCTCTAAGGAATCCACAAAAGTGCCTAAGGGAGACTGTCTGCTTTAAAAAGTCTGCCTGAAACTAAACTAACTTCTTACACCATGCACAAGAATAAACTCAAAGTAGATTAAAGACTTAAATGTTACACTCAAAACCATAAAAATTCTAGAAGAAAACATCGGCAGTAATGTCAGACATTTCTCGTAGCAATATTTTTTCTGATATATTGCCTTGGGCAAGGAAAACAAAAGAAAAAAATAAACAAATTGCACTATATCAAACTAAAAAGGTTTTGCACAGTAAAGGAAACCATCAACAGAATGAAAAGACAACCCCCTAAATGGAAAAACATATTCGCCAATTATACTTCTGATAAGCAATAAATACCCAGAATTTATAAAGAGTTTATAAAACTCAACAGCAAAAACCAATCTAATTTTAAAAAGGGCAAAGGACCTGAATAGACACTTATCCAAAGAGGACATACAGGTGGCTAATAGACATCTGAAAAGATTCCCGATTACACTAATCATCAGAAAAATGCAAATTAAAACCACAATGAGATATCACCTTACACCTGTCAGAATAGCTATGGTCAACAGAGCAACAAACAAGTGTTGGCAAGGATGTGGAGAAAGGGGAACACTTGTGCGCTGTTGGTGGAAATGCAGATTGTGCAGCCACTGTGGGAAACATGTAGTTATCTCAAAAAATTAAAAATGGAACTGCCTTATGACCCAGTGATTCCACTTCTGGGAATATATCCAAGAAACTCAAAACACTAATTCAAAAGAATATATGTACTCCTATGTTCCCTGCAGCATTATTTACAACTAGAGGCCTGGCGCAAGAAAGTGGTGCGTGGGTACGGTCCCTAGGCCTATCCTGTGATTAGGGCCATCTTCCCCGGCAGCCGGCCCAACCCCCTGCCTCCACCCACCCAGGTTCCCAGTTTGCCATCGGCGATCGGTATCTGACAGCCGGGGCTCGAGGGACCGAGAGGCTGGCCCGTCTCACCTGCTCGTGACCCTGTCCCCACCGCGGGTCGCCCTCTGTGTGTGGGGCGACTGGCGGGGTGCGGGCCTTGACCTGG
>NW_005368827.1:418005-433422 GCF_000412655.1 Myotis brandtii
GGACTGGGGGGCTGGGTGAAAAAGTTGAAGGGATTAAGCAAAGAAGAAAAACTCATAGACAGAGGCAACAATATGGTGATTTTGAGAGGGAAAGGGGGTGAGGGGTGGTAGAAGAGGATAAAGGGGGGATAAATGGTGATGGAAGGAGACTTGACTTGATGTGTTTGATGTATTTAGAATTGCATACCCGAAACCTATATAATTTTATTAACCAATGTCACCCCAATAAATTCAATAAAAATTAAAAAGAAAATGTCTGCCTGGCCCAGAGTGTGAAAAGTCTCATTAAAACTGGTCAAATAAAGACACTTTTGAGTCTTTATTCCCCTAGCTTTGACCACAAAGTTGTTGCAAACTTGTGTTAGCAACAGGATGGGAAATCAGGATGAAATTTAAGGCTAAGAAAAGAAAGGAAGACATCCTGCCTTCCTCTTAGTTAGGTGAAGAGTGGTTTTCATTTTAAATTAAGCTAAAAGTTATATCACATGAGATTGGGTACTATTAAATACTGAATTAAGATAATATTTGCTATTTAATAGGACCATAATATTCCATACTATCTTAAAGCAGGATTCTTAAGCGTGGTGTTATTGACATTGTAGGTCAGACAGTTGTTGTTTTTTTGTTTGTTTGTTTGTTTTGTTTTATTTTTGTTTTGTTTTTATAGGGTTGACCTGTGAAGGAGGAGTAGACTGTTGAAACCCTCTCTGGCCTCTACCCACAATATGCCAGTAGCACCTCCTCCTTAGTTGTGAACATCAAAAATGTCTCCAGACATTGTCCTGGGGTGGGGAGGAAGGGAAAAAAAAATATTGTTCCCTGTTGAGAATCACTGCCTTATATTGAAGGGAAAAGTTATAAGACCTGCTTAATCTCTCATTTATTGGTAGTGTGAGGTCTATTCATACACTGAGAAAATGTAAAGGACCTATAAAAAGTAAAAAATAAGTAAATAAAATTATTTTAGGAATTTCTATACAATATCTCTATATAAGTATACTAGAGGCCCGGTGCATGAAATTTGTGAAGGAGGGGGGTGTCCCTCAGCCCAGCTTGCACCCTCTCCAATCTGGGACCCCTCAAGGGATGTCCGAATGCCCGTTTAGGCCCGATCCCAGTGGGACAGTCGGACATCTCTCTCACAATCCAGGACTGCTGGCTCCCAACTGCTCACCTGCCTGCCTGCCTGATTGCCCCTACCCACTCCCCTGCCAGCCTGATCAATGCCTAACTGCTCCCCTGCCAGCCCGATTGCCCCTAACTGCCCTCCCCTGCTGGCCTGGTTGCCGTTAACTGTCCTCCATTGCCAGCCTGGTTGCCACTAACTGCCCTCGCCTGCCGGCCTGGTCACCCCTAACTGTCCTCCCCTACAGGCCTGGTCGCCCCTAACTGCCCTCCCCTGCCAGCCCGGTTACCTCTAATTGTCCTCTTCTGCCGGCCCAGTCACCCCTAATTGTCCTCCCCTGCAGGCCTGATTCAGCCAAACTGCCCTGCCCTGCAGGCCTGGTCCCTCCCAACTGCCCTCCCCTGCTGGCTGATCCCCCACAACTGCCCTCCCCTGCAGGCCTGGTCCCCCCAACTGCCCTCCCTTTCAGGCCTGGTCCTTCCCAGCTGCCCTCCCCTGCTGGCCATCTGGTGGTGGCCATCTTGTGTCCACATGAGGGTAGCCATCTTGTGTGTTAGAGTGATGGTCAATTTGCATATTACTTTTATTAGATAGGATATCATATATATGATAGATTAGATGTATATATACATATACAAATCTGTGTACATATATACATATATATTTATAACGTATTTTTAAATGAATTGGTTATAAAAGTACAACTACAATCATGTAAAGTGGGTCAATGGGTCTATCACTACCCCGAATTGTCCTCTTCTGCCAGCCCAGTCACCCCTAATTGTTCTCCCCTGCAGGCCTGATTCACCCAAACTGCCCTGCTCTGCAGGCCTGGTCCCTCCCAACTGTCCTCCCCTGCTGGCTGATCGCCCACAACTGCCCTCCCCTGCAGGCCTGGTCCCCCCCAACTGCCCTCCCTTTCAGGCCTGGTCCCTCCCAGCTGCCCTCCCCTGCTGGCCATCTGGTGGTGGCCATCTTGTGTCCACATGGGGGTGGCCATCTTGTGTGTTGGAGTGATGGTCAATTTGCATATTACTTTTATTAGCTAGGATATGATAGATTAGATGTATATATACATATACAAATCTGTGTACATATATACATATATATTTATAACGTATTTTTAAATGAATTGGTTATAAAAGTACAACTACAATCACGTAAAGTGGGTCAATGGGTCTATCACTTAGAAATGTGGGAATCACTGCTGTAGACCAGAGCATCCTGACTGCTGTGCCTGGAAGAATGGTTATATAGAGTGAGAGTTATGGATGCTGTATGGGTGCAGAATGAGCCACCCAAGATGTGCTTCAGTGCTATACAGATTATTTTGAACTAAAGGCGACCTAGACCTTGCAGGTTCAAGAGAGATTTCTGCTTGCCCCTTAACTATGTAGAGGAATTCAAATTAGGACGCTGGCCAAGCTGACACAGCTCAGTGGTTGATTGTTGACCTATGAGCCAGGAGGTCTCAGTTTGATTCTCATTCAGGGCACATGGACGGGTTATGGGCTTGATCCCCAGTGTGGGGCATGCAGAAGGCAGCCAATCAATGCAGTTTGATTCTCGTTCAGGGCACATGGACGGGTTACGGGCTTGATCCCCAGTGTGGGGCATGCAGAAGGCAGCCAATCAATGATTCTTTCTCATCATTGATGTTTCTATCTCTCTCTCTCTTTCTCCCTCCCCCTCTTTGAAATCAATATACATACATACAGCTGGCCCATGATAAGAATTACCACCATAAATGACTTTTTATGTACCTATATGGCAGGGCAAACTAATACGCACTGAACATGTGCTCTCCCTGCAATTACCCTTGAAGCCCCAAGGTGCATTACCTCATCCCTAGCTCAGAATGTCTTATATACATCAATTTCCCCTTTTGTCTCTGAATCTGTCATGTAGGTGGGGATGGGGGGTTTCTGACCCTCTCATGTATTCAGGGTTCCAATACATTTGTATGTCATTAAATTTGGCCATTTCCTCTTGCTAATCTGTCTCAAGTCTATTGGGTTATTATACCAGCGGAAAGAACCTTGAGAGTAGGGAAAAGTTTCTTCTTCCCCTTTAGCACTCAGGGTAACTGAGTAGGACCAAGGCAGCCTGAGCCCCTGGGGCAGTTGCCATTAGCTATGAACCGTCTTATCCATTACTCCAGATGGCTATACGAATGTTATCATTTTCTATATGTACTTTAAAATGGTTTAAAAAGTATTGCTTTAAACCTGCTCTCCAACATGGTAGCCACTAGTCACTTGAAATACAGCTTGTGTCATAGGTTGAAATAATATCTTTATCTAAAATTAATATACTATTAAAACTTGTTTCTTGTTACTTCTTAAAATATTTTAAATTAAACATGTGGTTCGTATTATATTTCTGGACAGTGCTACTAGATGATAAAAAATAAATGAACACAAATTGACCACCTACTACATGTATGGCAGTCCTGGACTTAACTGTGGTGGTTAACATGCATATGGTCTGTGTAATTATAATACAGCATGGTAAGGAGTATCAAGTCCAAGAGACTAAGGGATCTTAGCAGAGGAACTGACCTCAGGTCATTTTGGAGAAATAGGAAGTGCCATTAGCAACAATTGCTTTTACAGGACCATGAATATCAGGCATTAACTGATTCAACATTGTATGATTGGATCATTCTGGGTGTCTGAATATACTGTGTCTACATGATATGCTGTCAACTTCCATCTGGGTCCAGCCATTGCCCTGACCACCAGTCGTATATGATCTGCTTCAGCTGATGGCTGTATTAAAGCCCATGGGTCTGGGTTCTACATTCGAAGCTGAAGGAACACTTACATCTTTCAGAAAAAGAATCTGCCTCGTAATTTTGGTCTCAAGTCTGCCTTTGAAATGATATGGAATAATCAATCTACATGTTCAAAGGTTACCAAAGATTATGTTTTCTATTTCTAGTCTTACCTCAAAAATCTTTTCATTGTCCATGACAAAATGCCAAGAAATACAGAGCAAAGTAAGTATTTTTCCTGCTACTTTAGAATTAGTAAAAATGATGTCATGAGGAGGAACTTTGCAAATTAAAACACATACACACAGTATAAATGCGAGAGTATGAAAATAATTATATAGTGAGTTATGCCTTTTTGAAACCCCTTAGGTAGTCTGGTGATAGTATTCTTAATTACAGAGATATATATGTCTATTATTTTGTTTTCAATAACACTATCTGGCTATTTTCAAATGCTTTATCTTGTTTCCTTCTCATACAGACTGAGGAATCATCAGAGACCTGGATATCCTCGTGCAGTTTTTAGCACAGCCAAACTCTCCAAAGTTGCCTCTGATGATGACTTTCCTGGAGACAGAGTAGATCTTCAACTTCCATTTCCTGATTCCATAAATAATCCTCAGATGACAAGTCAAATTACAAGGCCTTTGCCATCATTCATTTTGCTCATTTTGTTCTAAGGCAAGTTATGTACAAGTTAAAGTCAATAGATGACTACAATATTTGGCATACTTTTTATTAACAAAATAACTTGGAAAGCACTATAATTATCAACTAAAAGTGTGACAAACACATGGGTACAAAGCAAAGTCCATCACTGGGTCCCTGTGAACAGCACTAAAAGTATTTGAATATTATGGTTTACAAACTGATTTTAATAGCCAAACTATAAAACAGTTTACACTTCTCTGTTGTCAAGGTAGAGACACTTGCCAAATTGTTCATTTTAAGTAAATACAACATAACCAATTAAGGAAAGCAAAACTTAAACACATGCCTATGATAATCAGGACATAGTTTGCTTCTGATTTCACTACTGATTTTAACAGAACAGTGTTCCTTCCATTTTCCCACAGCACCCAAGTGACCCCACACATACTTTTAGAAACTTGTAATCACACAGTGCAAATAAAAGGACACTTTACTGGAAAATGCAGTGTGGTACAATAATCCATCATTTATGAAAAATAGAATTCAGCCTTTTCTTTTTCCTCAGAGACTCAACTGCTTTTTGAGAGTGAAGCTTACTGCAATTTAAAGATTTATGTTAAGCCAATGAGCAGTTTTTTCCGTTCCCATTTAAACTTTTTATTCAAAAATAAAAAAGAGACTAAAGAGATACGGGCTTAAATTCCAAAGCATTTAATCTGATTTACAATGGAATCACTCATAATTTTACATATTTTCACCTCTATGAAAAATTAAACCGAATTGGATTAGCTTGCCAGGTATTCTAGAATTTACTTTTATTTCATTTATGCTTTGCTCTTTTTCCCCCATTGATGGGTGATCTTTTCTTTCAAATGCAAACAATTAGAATATTTTTTCAAAGCCTAAGAATTGTGAATAACAATGTGCAATTTAAGTCTCAATACACACAGGCCAAAGGCATTAGTTTGAAGCACCATTCTTAACCATTTGAGAGATTTAATTGGCATTAAAGCTGCTCACACCAGAGAATAGTTAGGTTCTTGGGCTTTTTAAGATGATCTTCAATA
Source organism: Myotis brandtii (assembly GCF_000412655.1). NCBI lineage: Eukaryota > Metazoa > Chordata > Mammalia > Chiroptera > Vespertilionidae > Myotis > Myotis brandtii. The sequence goes on from NW_005368827.1 coordinate 423,626, forward strand.
AATATCATTACATATGAGAATAAGCGGTATAGCCCAACAAAGTTTCATACCTGACACACCATCATGGTGTTAAAACCACCTCTAGAGGTAGGATGTTTATTGTTATGGGTGCCCTTTGTATATTTATTTTCCAACCTTAGTAATGGGAGGGGGAGGAACAGAATTTGGATTAGGAACATCCACTAGGATTCTATTAAAGGATGGGAACCACAAAAGAAAACTCTCAAATCTTCCAAAATCTAACGGTTTGGATAATATGACCCAGAATTGTACATCTGCCAGAATTTTTTGTTGTTGTTGTGGACCTAATTTTGAAATATTCCCATTTTCTGCCAAACTGCTGTTCTTGCGGAATTCCCATGTTACCATTACATGATGTTGTTGTTATTATTATTTTTTTTAATTTGGAAATGCTGGGAGAGCCAATGTTTTAGAAACGTTGTTAAAGAAAAGTAGAGAAATGCTAACACAAACAACTTTCTAGGCTACTTGTCATTTTTGGGGGAAGTTTTACATAGGGGTCAAAATCACATGTAGATGGATAGTTTTCTCAGCAGCTAAAAGCTCCCACATTGCAAGTCTAGGAGGATGTTCAGAGCAAGGCTGGAGACAGTTGCTTAGTGCAATCATCTCACCACACTGCAGTGTTCAGAGAGGGAGATCCAGAAAGAAATGACAAAATAAGGTTATATCAGGCTCTTAATCCCCAGGGAATCCAAAACACTTCTCAAACCATCACACGGATTACATAACAAAGTACTGAATTGTCTCCACTCATATTTTCCAACACGACCTGCTTGTATTCCAAATTACCCTGTTGTACCACTTTTTAAATTGCTGAAATAAGAGCACCATGCCCAAAATTGATTGAAAAGAGAAATAAAGTTTATTAAATTTCTTTTCAGCCTCCTGCCTGATTCTTTTCCAGGGCATACAGCTAATTCACGAAGCTGTAATAAATACTGCTTTGCCCTCTCCAGCATGTGGTTTTAGAGCTTGCAAAACTCTGCACATAACTCCCTATGTCAGAGTGGGCAGAAAGGGTAAGTTGGGGCTTAATGTACTGCTGGCCACTTAAAATCTCTTTTTTTCCACACGCTCTATGTAAATAGAAGTCATAATTTCAACCCCCAACTTGCAGCCTGAGAAACTAAGTTATTGAAACTTTAAGTGACTTAACTTGAAACACAAATCATGATTAAATCTGGAAATAATTGCAAGAGGGAATGCAGGGCATTTTAACAACATCACTTTGTTTTAACCACTTAATTCCCACTTAGTCATTGTAGAAACACAAAATAACCAATTTGTAACAGAATGGTATGATCTGCCCAATGATTCATATTTATTCTATCTACCCATTTAAAGAGAAGTGAGAATTCATACAATGAAAAATATTTACTTTTAGACTAAATTATCTAGTTTAAATAGTCAAATCTAACCACGTTTTTACATTTTCAGTGTCAATAAAGAGCTGGCAGTTTATTGTCATGTCCCTGCCATTCAGCCATATGGAAATTCCATGATTGCTTTCCCAAGTAATACATGTATCCATGTGTTCTACCTCTAATGTATTCATGTCTATGATGTAAATCCTTCATTGTCTTTTTATGTAGGGGCTTAATAACTTTATTTTACTAATAATATATCTTAGGGTGTGTCTATGTTGGTAATGTATTGCTATAGTATGAGTTGATGTGTGTGTGTTTTTTTTTTTACTTTTTATAGCATTTAGCATTGTTTTGAGTTACTTAATGAATAACTTTCATATTATGATGATGATGATAATGATGACAACTTCAATACTGTAGTAAAAATATTGAGCAAATATCATCACAAATGTAATTTTTCTTCAATTGTAAGTCTGTTTTCTTTTTGTGAGGCAGAGTTAAAAAGTATCTTTGCATCAAAGTTATGGAAAGACTACATTTCAGAAAAAAATAAAGAAAAATAGAAAATAAACCTAACTAGCAAAAACCTATGGTTTATTCAGAGAGAGACATATGATGACACTTTTCTTTTTTCTGAGACAAAATCAGATACACTATAAGATGTTGAGTAAAGATTCAGATCATCAAGACACCTTCTGATGACTAGATATTTTATCTTGCCTTCTTATGACCTGATATAGTGTCAGTAAAACTTAGTCACTTGAGAACTATTCAAAACTTTGATAAATTTGCTAATAAAGTAAGTGATTACTGAGCTAAGGCAGTCGCTTATTTTGAAAGTAAAATTACTAAAAAAAGAAAAAAAAACCATAGGGCATCAATCCAGACAAAGGACACCATGTAGAAGAAATATGTTTTTCATGAAGAAAGATTGTATATTTCCACAGGAATGGGCTCTCTCCCAGTAATAGAAAAAGGCCACAGCCAAATCAAATGAAGAAAGCTGTATAGATGAATGAGGACATCATTTTAACAGAGAACATAATGAAAAGCAAAATAGTAGAGTTGTGGGCATGGTAATTCTGCCATAGAGGTAAGAGTATGACAAGATTCTCAGAAATTAATACTTAGATTTCTGTGAAAAAAAGTCAACTTAGAGAATTCATATTTAAAAGTATCAGACAATTTCAATGTTGATTCTACCTACTGACTCAGATACTAGACCATGCTTAGCAGTGTTTGAATTGGGTGGACGGTATTTAAATCTTCTCTCCATAAACAGAGAAAACTATCATTGCATTGTGTGTATGTGTGTGTGTATTTGCACCTTTGTGAAAATGTGTTCAGATACTATATTCTAAGTGGGTATAGAGAGGAGTAACATAAGAAAACTTTTAATCTTTTGCTTTAACCTTTAAATTCCTATCCTTATGTGTAATCAAGAATATGCTAAAATGTATCTTTAATTTTTAAACATAAAATTTGAAGTAGGTCAGAAAAATATATAATACAGGTATCTCATTTAATCCTTTAATCATTCAATGTGGTCAATTCTGGTATTGTTGTCCATTCTACAGATTAAAAATGCAGGGCTGATTTTAAGCCTGTGGGAACGCCTAGTCTTCCCCACTGCCCTCCCCTCCATCTGTTTGGCAACGCTGTCAAAGTTCTAAGGACTTAGAGGAATGGCAGTACCTCCCACTACACTCAAGTACTTCCAACCTGAGGTCTTAAAGGATTTGGTTTGCCTAAACTGCTGACTGAGATAAATTTAAGTCTATGTCTATGGACTTAAAAGGGAAAACAAGTTGCCTTAGGTGAGATGAGGGAATCATAAGACAGCAGTAGAATTAATGTCTGAATACTCTCTAGATTGCCAGTCAGAAGACCTGGAGAAGGCACCTGGGTCACACATAGCTGTGACCGCCATGAACACGAATTGAATTCTTCTGCTACTGTGCAGAAAGCGACTTTGAGAATCACTCACCACATTCCAGGTGGCTGTATGTAGCAAGACAAATGTGAATATAGAAACAGACAAGTAGGTTGGAGATTTGGGCACCCTTTTAAGCAGAAAAATGGCTAGTGATTTAGCTGGATCTCCAAATTTCTTAGTCCTTCTTCTTGACTGCTATCACACAATCTTTTTCAAAGACAGACAGATGCACACTTAGCCCACATAGTATAAGCACATACATTCATGTCTACAACCTTTTAGGTCTTATCTTAACTAAACCAGGAAATCTCGTTTTTCTCTATGCCTAACCACAGAGTCTGCTTATTTTATTTCTAGTTATTTCATAGGAATAAGAATTCAAGGTCACCACTTAGGAAGAAAGTTGATAAGAATTGCTAGTATATAGCCTTCTTCCAACAAATAATGTTGTTCCTTTGAAAAAATGTGCATTCCATCTCACTTTTGAACACTATAGGTTTTGGATTTTGAATTTCAGGTCTGTCACTTATCAGGGGTGCAATCTTATTCAAGCAGTGTAAATTCTTTGTGCCTCTATTTTCTAATTTGTTAAATGGGGCTGACAATATCCACATTTTGTGTAAATTAAATGTCCCGATATATGCAAAACACCCAGCACAAAATCTGATGATCAATAAGCATTCATTAAAAGCTAACAATTATTATGAATTGTGAGGGTATGATAGATGTTCTGTATCATAGACATGTTTGTAATAATCAGTAAGTAAACAGAACAGGTGGTTCGGTAAGTGCCCTCCTCACCCTTTATCCCAGTGCCTCTCATTTTTTCAACATTTACTGGATATTTACAATGCACCTGGTATTATTAGATTATGCCCTTAACAACTGCATAAATTTAATATATACTCATTTATATAAAATTAAATACATATATATATATTTACAATTTTAATTAATGCTATTTGGCTCTCAGTTACAAAAAAATACTTGTATACAACCCCAAGAGTTTATCTGTGATTCATTGCTGCCAGGTAGAGCGTATTTCAAGACTTTGAACATGTGTTGAAATCATTGGGTTTTGAAGAACTATCCATTAAAGACTTTCTGAACTGTGACAATGGATATTGACAGTGCTTGTCAGACTAAACCACTATTGATTGGCTCACATCATGTGTATAGAAAAACCAATTTCTTTCAAGTGCTTCTTCCTAACTGAAATACATTATTGCAGGCTTCCTCTCTGTTTATTATAACACCAAGCTCATTGCATGTAACACATCCAGCGAAAAGGTTTTGCAATGAAGGATGCAGAAATCTGCAACAGAGAGAGGACTGAAGGCACTTAGCAATCCAAATACTCCTTTACTTTGTAAGTTGCTGTTCCTTTGGAAAATATCGATCCCTTTCAGAGTCTTGTTTTTATTTTACCATCCTCTTGAATATAAAAAGATGATGCACTAACAGAGCTTTGTGACTGTTCAATGATCCCGTGATGATAATGGTTTCCACCCTTGAATGAAAGTATTTTAAGTACTTGGTGTATGTTTAAGTTGTGGGAAAGAAAGTGTTTATGTTGGGTCACTGCTCCCCTGCCCACAAACATACACAGCTACACACACACACACACACACACACACACACACACATACACCAGGGGTGTGACTTTTCCCAAACTTCAGAATGTTTTCTCCCGTGAGTGATTCAGGCCAACTTTGGTCATACACCACATATTGTACAGTTTCATTACTAATTTGAATTTGCATTGTGCCTTTCTTTCCAAGAGGGCAGTTTTTTACTGAGAAAATGCTCTTACATAACAAAAAGCAGTTCTCACCACACCCCCATGAGTAAGAGGAATTGCAGATTTCTTTATTTTTATCTAAAAATATTATTAAGTAAAAGCTAAAAACATACCTTCCACAAGCACTAGCTGATCATATCATGTTTCCTGTGGTGTGCTAGGAGCATTCCCGGCCCAAAGGAACTTCACTCCTAGCTCTTACCCTTTAAAAAGCTCACAGTTTATTGTATGCAAATGCCTGGGGAAGCAGGTTATACCTAAATTCTTAGGATAATCATCAGGGTGTTCCTAAAATTGCAGCCCTCTTACAAAATGATCTGCAAAGTTGACATGAGTCACTTAGATAATAAAACGGGTGACTTTGGCTAACTTTACAAACACTTTAATGAATCTGGCATGGGGGGCCGGCCTCTTTCTCATTCTAAGCATGCCTGGAAATTTAAAGAAAAGATATTGCTTTGAAGGCTACATGAGCAAAATGTATCATTCTTCAAAACCCCCTCCTAAGCACAGAGTTCCTCCTTTACTTGGAAGTTAGAGACTAGGATTTCGCCCAAGATAAGGATTCCTTTGAGCCTGGCCTCCAGCTCCATGCCTGGCCCAGGAGAATGGCTGCACTCAGCACTCGTTGTGCTCTTCCTCTGGCTTGCCCCTGGCCATGGCCTTCTCACCCCACATTCCCCAGCTCTGAGGCAGGCTTCTGGCCTTGGGCCCATTCTCTTGGCACTCTCTGCGGGGGTCACTGTGTCCTGAAGAACAGTTGGTTGTCAGAGAAGCAGCCTCCCAGGACTTTTTCAGGACATTGGAGATCAGGAAATGTCAGGCCCGAGTCAGTCTCTCACAAAATAGTTCTACTGGGACAGAATCCTGTATTAGAGGCCTCATTCAGACACGAGCTTCAAGCTATTTGCTCCAAAATGTGTGTGCAACACACTGAGACCCTCCTCCCACAGGAAGTGCACTGAAGATGCAAAGGGTGTGCTGAGCAGGTCTGAGGCCAAACGATCCAGGGCAGTGGAGTGGTCTGTCCTCACACATGCTGACAGACAGCTCCAGTTTGCAGCTGGCCTTGAGCTTATGCTCCCTACAAAGATCTCACTGGAGCCCGGTGAATCCTTGGCTCCATCACAACAACCATAACTCATAACATACATTTCGAAAGAAGGGAAAACGCCATGGAAAGACCTTTACTACACTGATACTTGTGGTCAGCATATCGGCTGTTTTATTTGTTGTCCATTTGAATTTGTCTGGGGTCCTTGAGGGGGTGGTCACCATGTCTCTGAGAAATGAAACTGCTTTCTACGTTCCAGTCACACCTTTGAAACAGGAATTTTGGGGGTTGAAAAAGACAGGTTTTAGGAAATTTTAGAAAATAAGAGGAAGATGGAAGAAGCACAGGGCTGCAGAGCAGCAGAAGGTATATTTCCATAGAATAGGGGAGCTGAAAAGTTGCAACAGGTACATTTCCATAGAATGAGGGAACTGGGAACAGCAAAAGGTCTATATTTACAAAATAAAAGGAAGGAAGCCCTTCATCCAGAAGGAGAAGAAGAAAGCCTAAAGGGAATAGAACAATAAGGAAGAAGGGGTGGAGCCCAGGAGTTACTATAGTAACCAGTCCAAGGGACTAGTGACCAATCAGAGGGGATAGCAAGGCACCAGGCTCTGCAGCCTTTATAAACCTTAGGGAAAAGGAACTCAGTGGGACACTTTCCTCCTCCCCACAGGAGAGTCTGTACTTGTTCTTTAGTAAACCTCCACCTTTGCTATACCACCTCTGTCCATGGATTCATCCTTCGACTCTGGCGGACAAAGAATCCAGGTTCCAGTCCAGGGGAATACCGTGTGTTCCAATCCAAAAATTCTGCATCACCTTCAGGTTGACTCTTCTTTCCATTAAAAAAATGATGATGGGAGGTTTATTTTCTGCCCCAAACTAATTATTAGCCCAAATGTCTTATTTCTTTTCCTAAATGAGTTCATTTGTAAGTAAATTGCCAAGCTTTTTCTTGTTGTTGACCATCAGATAACCCCATTCTTGGTCATAGTTCATGTTAGAGTCACAGAAACATGAAATATTAAATCTAGAGTGAACCTGAGGGAACATAGAATAAATGCTCCAAACTTCTGAGATGAGAGAAAAGATACCCACATTGTTTAAGTCACTTGCCTAAGGCCACATAGTAAGGAGCAGGGTAAATATTCAACACAAATTCCTCAGCCACCATTTCTCAGGTTTTCTCAGTACATCCTTTTATCTCTCTAATCCCAGATTTAATTTCATTAGAAAAACTGTTCCGACATCCAGAAGAATGTTCCAGAGAAGTCAGTTCTGTTGCTTTAGGCAGGCACTGCTGGCCCAATTCTTCCAGTAACCAGGAATCTTAGATTTGATTCTAAATGTAGTCATGCCATCCATTAATGCTGTTTTATTCTACATATTTAGAATTAGAGAATTTTGAATTGAATGTGGAAATGTATTTACATTTATATGCATAAGTATGCATGCTAATATGAAAAATACATGCCCCAAAGGGGGAAATTACAGTAGCCTTCCATTTGACATGCAGCAATGCTAAGTGTTTTGCTAGTATCCCTTTCTTTAGCTTTTGGTAACCTAAAATCTGTAACAGATTATTATTATTTGGGGCTCTGAGCCTTCTCTTTCCCTGGGGGCAGAGGATCCTGTTGCCAATAGTCAGGCCACGCCTGCAGGCACAGCTGTCACCAAGGAGAGGCTGGGCTGGATAGCCTTGGTGTGTGTTTTGGCCTAAACTAGGAGAGAATAGACAGGGTCGAGCTACGAATAGGAAAATGCATCTCGCTAAGTTCCAACCTCTCTGAAATTCAAACTTTTGGATTACTGAACAGGCGGAGACCTTGGTTTTCTTCAAGCTTGTTTACCCTTGACAAAATAGAACTTTTGGTCTTGGAAAAAAATGTCTCGGGGTTTCGAAGGTCTCCGAAAGCTTCTTGAGACATTAAGTACCTCTTACATGAAATAACACAGTGATGATTTAAGACCGGAGGAACTGGAAATGCATGGATTAAATGACCTTTAAAATACACATAGGCTTAAAATTGAAAGTTAAATGCACTTAGCAAAAAAGCATTTGGGATTTATTTCTAAAATATGGTTGGAAACATTAAGCAAGCTCAAAATGAGGCGACGCGCACACATACTCATTTTGACTTAAAGATCTACTTTAAATACCACAACAGATGTAGCCATCAGCATCCATTCCAACAGGGACACTGTGAATGATAAGAAAGACACGGTAAAACTCGGGTAATAATAACAACTCCTTTCATTGTTATCCCTTAATCCTTCAAACTGTCAAAGCACGACCAAGAGGAAAAGAGGAATATGCTAGCAGGATCTAACTTCCTCCTGTTTTGTCAAGCATTTCAGTTAGGAAATTTCCACCAGGAATTATTCCCTTAGTCACCAGAAACTAAGTTTAGCTATTTTTACTCTATGGCCTGAGAGAAAAAAACACACAAAAAAAACACACACAACACCTGTGGACTTTAGTCTGAAAACTCCCCTGACAACACAGACAGGTGCCAGTTTATGTAACGGCCAAGGAAGGCAGAGGAGGACAGAGCAGGGAACCGTGGGTGGGCCCTGCAAAGGAAAGCTGCACTTAACCGCTCGATTGTGAGGAAGCGGCCAACTGAGAATCATGTGCTCTGAGTCTCTTTTTTTTTAAAAGGGGAGAATGATGATTTTTATTTTTTTTAAATATATTTTATTGATTTTTTACAGAGAGGAAGGGAGAGGGATAGAGAGTTAGAAACATCAATGAGAGAGAAACATTGATCAGCTGACTCCTGCACACTCCCTACTAGGGATGTGCCCGCAACCAAGGTACATGCCCTTGACTGGAATCGAACCTGGGACCCTTCAGTCTGCAGGCCGATGCTCCATCCACTGAGCCAAACTGGTTAGGGCTGCTCTGAGTCTCTTAACCGTTTGGCAAAATTATTTCTTTGGCCAGTTTTGAATCCACATGAAATCAACTGCTATTGGAATCCATGCTGAAGTTAAGAATGAGGGTGGCATGAGGCAGATGTTCACCTCGCAGCTTGAAATTTAACAGTGCTCCCTACACTCTTATCAAGCCTGACAGGTAGTGGGTGGTCAGTAAAAAATGGATAATAATTGAATAGTGTCTGAGCAAGATGCATGGTGGAAAGCACATAGGGTTTTCTGGTAAGAAATCAGATTGTAAGGCCAAGATCTGCTTAAAAGGTGTGTTCTTTGAATCCTAATTGGCTCATCTGTATAATCCTATCTAATAAAAGAATAATATGCAAATTGACCATCACTCCAACACACAAGATGGCCGGCAGGGGAGGGCAGTTGTGCATGATCGGGCCAGCAGGGGAGGGCAGTTGGGAGGGATCAGGCTTGAAAGGGAGGGCAGTTGGGGGTGATTAGGCCAGAAGGGTAGGGAAATTTGGGGGGACCGAGCCAGCAGGGGAGGGCAGTTAGGGGGGACCAGGCCTGCAGGAGAGGGCAGTTAGGGGTGACTGGGCTATCAGAGGAGGGCAGTTGGGAGTGACCAGGCCTGCATGGGAGGGCAGTTTTGGGTGACAAGGCCTGCAGGGTAGGGCCATTGTGGGGGCCAGGCTGGCAGGGGAGGGCAGTTGGGGGGGGGGG
>NW_005368827.1:433487-454210 GCF_000412655.1 Myotis brandtii
CCTCCCCTCGAGGGGTCCCAGATTGGAGAGGGTGCAGGCTGGGCTGAGGACACAGCCCCTCCCCCGTGCATGAATTTCGTGCACTGGGCCTCTAGTAGGAATATAAATACCTGATTGCAATATTTTAAAGATTAAACACTTGCATGTAAAAAATCACATCCCTTTGTATGTACACAAATAAATTACTATTTTGACCTTTTTCCTCTCTTTCTTCCTCATCTCCATCATCTTCACCATTATTTTTTAAATCCTTACCCATGAATGTGTTTAATAATTTGAGAGAGAGAGAGAGAGAGAGAGAGAGAGAGAAATATCAATGTTGCCTCTAGTATGTGTCCTGATCAGGAATCAAATCTGCAAACTTTTGGTGTACAGGATGATGTCAGCCAGGCCAGGGTCTCACCACATTCACCAGAGTCTATAAAGTGAGTTAAATAGAATGGTCCTAGAGCTTTGGGGCCTATCAATGAAAAGTTTCAATGTTTATGTGTCTAAACAGAACATGGATATGGATAATTTAAGAAATTTGTAGTAAGTATAGAAAAATTAAGTTATTGGCAAAATAGCTGTCAGCAAAGAGCTATGTCCATCTGACATAGAAAGAGACATAGAAATTACTTGTTGAAACAGTACATTTTCTCACACTTTTAACAAGTTATATACCAAATTCTCCAATTTTATGCATGTTTAGTAACTGCAGCATTGGTGGTAGTACATCAATTGATGCTGGATGTCAGTATAAATCCAGCGAGGTGAATACATGGTGTGGGTGACTACTACAATGCCTGCTAATAATAATGGTTTTAAAATAACAAATATAAAAGCATTTTGTGTTATTCATCAATTTAAAATTTAAATCGTGTGTGTACCCAAACAGAAATAGCAGAAGGTATGCTTTGATAAATATACCAGAAATATTACTTTATATAACGATAATTTTTACCAGAATTGTTTCAGAAGTACTTCCCATGACATACAGCCTTAGGGCATACAAATGTATACCTTAATAATCATAGCTGATTATTAAGTATTTTTAAAGTATTAAAAATACTTTAAAGTATTTTTTTGCATATTAAAAATCTTAAAGATACTTAACACTTGATTAATCATAGGTGGAATGTTAGTTCTGGGGAGAATCTAAAGATCTGGGGAGCTAAATTGAGTGTGGTGGGGTGAGGGAATAGGTTAGTTGGCAGAAGACTTTGTTTTGCTGCTGGAGGGCATAGGGTTATATCACCACTTTGAAGCAAATTTAGCTCTGACCAGTAGAGTCAAAGAAAACTCATCAGAATGAGTATCTAACTGGTAAGCTTCCATACGTTCAGATGGAAATGATTGGTTATACTTATTGTTAGCCACTAATTCTACTTTAGACCCACAGGTATTCTTGCTGTCTCTCCTGAGCATATGCTGCCTCAGGGCCTTTGCACTAGCTGACCTAAGCATTCTTCCTTTAGATTTTCCTGCCTTCCTTCAGGTTTTCCCTAAAATGTCATTTCTAAAAGTTCTCTTTCTCTATTTAAAATTGGAAGCCTTCTTTCCTCAGATGCTATCTCCCTTTCTTGTATTTTTTAAAAGTTTTTTAAACTTTCTTATCTTGCTAATATGTATTTTACTTCTTTTTTTTAGCATTCCACCCCTCCCCCGCCCCACCAACTAGAGTATTAGCTCCATGAAAGCTGAGGTTTTGTTTGCTAATACATATTTTACTTCCTTTTATTTAGCATTCCACCCCTCCCCCCCCCAACTAGAGTATTAGCTCCATGAAAGCTGAGGTTTTGCCTGTATTTAATTCTATTCTATTTTATTTATTTTTGTAGAGACTCTAGTCACAGTACCTAGAATAGTATTGGGCAAATGATAAGTGTTCAGTATATATTTATTGAATGAATATAATATTCTGAAGTCATTTTTTAAAGAAAAATAAAAGCTCTAATTCCTTTTTTCAACATCTTTAACATTTATGGATAAAACCCTTTGTGCTATGAAAGTAAACCTTCACCTCATATTTCATGAAGATAGAAAATTACAATTGCTTATTATCATTGAATGGCAGTCAGAGTTTATACCCACAACAGATCTGAGAAGAGAAATAGATCCTGGCTCCAAGGCCCTCTTCTTCAAACCTTGAACATATAGAAACAGTTGTGTTATCCTTTCCTTATTTACCTATTCACTGATATAAGTACAGAATTATACTGTTATCTTTCTATCTTATTTAAATAAGAAAAATAGAATTTATATGAAATCAACATTAAATATCTTTTAAGAATGCTCACGTATCTAAGGATATATTAAAAATATACCAGGTGCTGTTTAATTGGAGAGAAGTGAAGGAAAGATGAAGGAAGAAAATTGGAAAACTTGGAGACTTTCATAGCTAATGATAATACAGATGACCAGAGGATAAGGTGATGAGGATGATAAACTCCATTCTCTGTATCAGATAAGGTGAGAGAAAGAGAGAGAGAGAGAGAGAGAGAGAGAGAGAGAGAGAGAGAGGGAGAGAGAGAGTGTTCTGTAGAGGCTACAGGCTGATTCTGGCCTAGCAGGTGTCTGAGATCACAAACCCCCTGCCCAGCACTGTCCACATATGTATTTATAAATATTCTAGTAGTCACATTAAAAAGAGATAGCAGACATTAATTTTAATAATATTGTATTAACCCCTACCCAAAGTATTGTCATTTATGCATGCAATCAATATAAACATTATAAATTAGATATTTTCTATTATGTTTCGTGGGTTAAAGATTTGAAATTTGGTATGCATGTCACATCTACAGCCAGCAAATCTCAAGTCAAACTAGCCACATTTCAAATGCTCAGTCATCACACGTGGCTAGTGGCATCCATATTGGGCAGCATAGTTCTAAAGCAAGGCTCTAGGGGTCCTGTCTGAACACAGCGTGTGTCAGTACAAAGACCACCCCCTGGAGCCCAGGCGTGGGGTGCTGCTGTAGTTGGCATGGTCTTACCGCAACAGTGGGCAGGGATGTGTCACAGGAAGTAGCTTTGGACTGCAAAGCCATGTGCTCGTGACAGGAATCAGAGCCACTAAAGCCAGAGACTATTTCTGAATGGATTTGTATTTCCAGTTCTTTCTCCACCTGATTTTAGGATAGTATCTGAGTAGGACAATACATGTTGGGAGCCAGAGTGATTCATTAAAGAAGACTAACAATTAGAAAAAAATCAAGAAGATGTTAGTGAACTCTCTCTCAAGTTGGTAGAGCTGGTTAAATAAGTTACACTCTATTCTCTTATCTGCACTAGTTAGCCTTCTGGATTTTAGCATGCCGATTTCAGCTGCTCTGTTGTCGTGTGCTGCCTGTGAAATTTCAGACATGCTAGTCATTTCTCCGTAACTGCATTTATACCCAATCCCTGAAAGATACCTGGGAAAAGGGGATGGCTTAACTATAGGGTCTCAGGGGTGCTGAGTGTTTCAACTTTATAATCTGTGCCGTCTGAGGTTAGGGCAGTTATAATAGTTTCAAACTGGCATTTCTTATTTGCCCCTTCCCCAATTAAACAGTATTTTATTTCTGAAAACTCATGGCAAAATAGAAACTTTAACTTCTCACAAAGGAAGTTATTCAATTATCTATTTTAATAGAGGATTAGGCACTGTCTAGTCTACAGTGCATTCTCTAAATCATAGTTTTGTTTTGGGGAGACAAGTTGGAGACACACACTCTAGTGTAGACTTGACTACAGAATACATTGGTTTTGTTCAATTCAAAGTTTGGCTTTGCTTTCACTTGCCATATATCTAGCTGACTTGGCTGTACAATGATTTAAATACACTACTGATTTTGCTTATATGCCATTTCCTAGTATAAGAATTAATTCACGTAATCTCAGCCAAAATTATTCAAGCGCAGAAGTGTGTACATCTTCCAACTTTTACAACACACACACACACACACACACACACACACGTGCAGAAGTGTGTACATCTCCCAACTTTTACATCACACACACACACACACAGGAATTAATATAATTCTATTGGCCAGGTGAGCAATACTGTGCTATAATCCCTAGGATTTAACAATATAACAAGCAATCCATTAAGACATTGAATACAAACAAAGTGATTCTGAGAAAGCAGTTTGACTAGTTGAATAAAAATAATCAATATCCATTTCTGAAAGGCTTATGAAACCCTGGACCCAGTTCTCAAAACCAAAGTCATGTTCACCTGATGCTCACAAATGATTTCAGCTGAAATTTTCAGGTCCAGCTTTACTTTTCTTCCAAAATTATTTTGTCCTTATTGCAAATAATAATCAGAGATTGTGTAAATGTGTTCATCTTTAAAGTCCCTGAAGAAAAAAGTTGAATACAAACTGAATTCCACTTTAATTTTAAGGACAAGGGCATGTTTTAAATATGATGACTATGATGGAAATGTTTGCTAGGGAAAAAAAAGAAACTGGCCCCCTTTCACCTTGAACTTTTGAGGACAAGGGCATGTTTTAAATATGACTATGATGGAAATGTTTGCTAGAAAAAAAAAGAAACTGGCCCCCTTTCACCTTGAACTTTTAGTGTGTATACAAGTACTTAAAATATAAACTATATAGCAATTGACAGAGTGAAGCAATACATAATCAAACAAGACACTACGAGGCAGATTGATTGCAAACTTCCCTCCATCATGTTTCCCAGCCTTAAGGAAGCAATGGTCCAATAAACATGAACTTGAACTACAATGAACATACTCAAATCATCCAAAAAAAAAAAAAGGTATTTACAACAACAAAGTAGTACTGTAATGGCAACGATAGATGAACTGAACTTAGATCTGTGTAATATAAAAAAGGAAACAATGATTATATAGTACAAATAATTTTGCTGTAATATGACAGCCTAATGACTTAAGTGCTCAATATCGTCATTATGGTTCTGAACCCCATGTACATTAGCAATAAAGACTCAATAAAATGACTGTATAATTCATATTTTCCATGAAAATCTTGTTCTTCTTTTAAAAGAGCTGTGTCTATAAGATCTGTGAGCCCAAGTGGAAAAAGCAAATAACTTGAATTATGTGTTATGTCCATGTTGTGTTCTGAACATGGCTTCAGGGAATTTCTAACCAAGTCTTTTGATGGAGGAAAACAATAGTTTTGGACACCAGGATTTATTTTAAGTGTTTTTTTAAAATCTAGTAAGGAATGCTTATTTTGTTATGTTAACATAAAATTTATTGAATATATAATTCTCCGAAGATTATATAATCCAAAGCCAACTACTATCACTTATCTGGTCAATGCATTTTAATTTTATGGGCGAAAAAATATGGAAAGTCTAACAAGCATTTAAAATGTTCCTCTTTACTTAATGTCATGCATATAGCTACTAGCATTTTTCTCAGACAAGGTAAATGGATAGTATAGGGTAGTGATTAAACAGAAGACTGCAAAAGAATCATGGAATAATTGAACAGCATGACTAGGCATTAGATCAAGTTTTCAGATTCTTTTCCTCAGATCCCCAAGTCTCTATGTTTGCTAGAAAGCTTCCTGCTCTTATAGTATAATTAGAGGCCTAGTGCACGAAATTCATGCACAAGGTCGGGGAGGTCGCTCAGCCTGGCCTGTACCCTCTTGCGAACCAGGACCACTGTGGGGATGTTCAACTGCTGGTTTAGGCCAGATCCCCATGAGGTTGGGGCCTAAACGAGCAGTCAGACATACCTCTTACAATCTGGAACCCCTCGGGGGATATCTGACTGCTGGTTTAGGCCTGATCCCAGCAGCAGGCAGCCAGGAAGGAGCCCAAACTGGGGCTGGGCACCACGCTGCTGTAGCCCATCCCAGCCCACTGTGCCTGCTGCCGCTGCTCAGTAGTGTTGATATGGAGTCGGGAGAGGCTCCCACTGCTGCAGCTGCCCTCGCCAGCTGTGAGCCTGGTTTCTAGCTGAGTGGTGCTCCCCCTGTGGGAGCACACTGAGGAGAGGCTCCCACTGCCGCAGCTGCCCTCGCCAGCTGTGAGCCCGGTTTCTAGCTGAGCGGTGCTCCCCTTGTGGGAGCACACTGACCACCAGGGGGCAGCTCCTGTGTTGAGCGTCTGCCCTCTGGTGTCCAGTGCGCATCATAGCAACTGGTCAACTGGTTATTCCAGTCGTTCTGTCGTAATGGTCACTTAGGCTTTTATATCTATAGATATGAAGGAAAACAGGGCTTAAAAGTGTAAAAAAGAGTAGGTATTTTCAGGCCACTGAGCCATGTATCACAAAGCTATTTTTCTAAGAGATGCTGAGAAACATGAGAAATTAAAGATGTTATTATCTTTTCCTTTTCCTTTTAATGTTTGTAAGGGAGCAGCTGTGCTCAATTCTTGGTGTAGAGGGAAAACCACGTCAATTTTACTCATTTTTGTGTTTGGAATGAACATGTGATGAGAAGTACATTTTGCCATTACTGAATTGGGAGATGTGACAATAATTGTAATGGGTGTTGTTTCATCTACCTGCTAAACTGGTCCTCCTTGCTCAAAATGTGGTGTTGCAGGGTGGCATCAACCATCTGGCATCACAGAAAGAGAGTTTTACAAAGAAACTTCCTGGATGTCTAAAAACAACCTGAGGATAGACAAGCCCCTGAAGGGTGTCTGCACAGATGCAAATCACTTACATTTGCAAATGTACGCACAAAAGAGAGGATGGAATTACCCAGCAAATGGCTCTCCTCAATTACCTGCTTTGTGCCTGAAAATGCTTGATTTATGAGTATAGAAGTAGGAGTCAGGAACTTGAAGAACTAAGCCAGAAGACAAAGCCCATTGCGTAAAATACTCTTTTCCATTAATACTCAAAACACAATGTATGAGTGCTTGAACAAATATATATGCTGGATCTATACCACACATTCTTTTTTATCATATGCTTAAGTTTAAAAAAGAAATTCAACTCAAGCTGTCTTTTCCATGAGTCTTGAGAAACTGCATTGTTTTGAAAAAAAAAAGTTGGCTTGATTTTTACCATTTTTAAAAAGTAGATATGGAAAGAATCAGATTGTGCCCATAGAAGCCAAGTGTTTCCAAACTGCACTGTATTGTTTGGCCCAAATATCTTGTCCTCCTATATGGAAGTGGGGAACCACCCCAGACTGAAAGTACAATAGCCAATCAAAACAAAAGTTTGATTCTGGAATAACTTTATCATCCCCCCTACCAAGGCCTCTGTCCCTGCCCCCACCTTCGCCCTGACAGTGTAACAAAGGCAAATACAGACAAAGCAACAACAACTACAAAAACCATTCTGGAATGAAGAGAAATAGAGAATTCAGATCATATTAAGTCATAGCTACTCAAAGAGCCTGTTTGTTGATTGGCAAATGTGGGGTGTCTGTTAAACAGATCCCTAAAGAGAGTATCCAAGGCAAGTGAGGGATTTTTCTGTCCTCTCTGTGGTAGAAATAGAGATGATGTGAAGTGTCATACCTAAGCACAGATTGAGGTAGTGACTCTAATTAAGAATGTCGTTGTTGCTAATATAACAAGAGGTGGCTTTTAATTTTTATGTGCTGAGGTGTCAAAAAATAGTGTGAAAAGAAAAACATATTTATACTTTTCCTCACATGAATAGTGTCTAAAATGTAATCATATTTCCAAACATTTTATTATTTTTAATATGTAATGGATCAGCATTTAGATTTTTAAACTAGAAAAAATATATAAAGCATTAGCTTTCTGCTAAAAATGGGTAAATAAGGATTTTAAAATACTGTTAGTCATACCCTAAAAATACAGATATCAACACAATAAAGACCTTCAGTGCCTAGATTTTGTACACTTGTAGTAGCCCATATTCATAACAATAAAGGTAAAGATTATAGCTATAGCCCATGATTCATTGACTGTAGTCATTTTATTACCCTTGCTTTTCTCTGATTTCTCTGGTCACCTTGGTAAAACTTAGAATTTTGTTAAGCCCTGGAAATGAAAGCCAGCTGCAGAAATCAGTTTAAGGCTGACAGCAATGCCCGCTGTTCTCCTCTCCTCCTTCCCTCGCCTGTTTCCATGCCCTTCACCTTTGTTCATCTTGAATTTTTTGGTTAGCGCTCATTAAATTGTATTAAACAATGTTGATGGAAAGCAACAGAACAAAAAAATGAAGGAGGTTAGTGAGGGGAGAAATAAGGAAGAGGGAAATAAAATAGCAATGGGTTAAGGGGGATGGATCCTAATGGGTTGAGGGGGTGATGGGTTAACATTTTAAAGGTAAAACACATTCATTAATCTAAGGAACTACTTTTAAAAGAAAGGTTTTAAAAACATTTTAAAAAGTACAACTTGTTTCAAAAAATACTTGATTTTGGAAATGACATCACTGCTTTCTAACAGACGAACAGAATTTTCTTATAAGATGAAGAAAAATTACCCAATAAAAGGTTTTAAGTTGATGTAGAAATCCAAAGAAAGCCAATAGGATTTTGATATCATGTTACCATGATAAAAAAATTAAGAACTAAGAAGCATTATGAGGCTTCAACCTTTAATAAAAATCTCTAGAAAAGCCACAGTCCTCCAACATAAACTTCTTGAGATGTTTTGACCAGTAGCAAAAAGCAAAACTAGCCTTAATCGTATCATTTTCACTGTATCAGAAATTGTCTTGACTAGAAACTGTCATAGAAATTTCTGTTATTTACATTTACAAATAGAAATAACTTATTTGGCAAGAGTAGGCATAGCTTCTAGAATTACATGAATATATATAGAGTTACATATTTAATTTTACTTTTTCTTGGCATATTAATAAAAATTCATTTTAGGTTATGATGTTGTATGTCTTCAATCACTAGTGCAATTTGTTCTGTTGTTTAGACCTCCATTTTCTATACAATTATATAATTTCAGTATATTCTTAATTTCTATCAAATTATGTCTAACTTACCAAATCACCATTAAGATAAATATAATTAAATAAATTATTGTTCTTTATTCTTCTAATGTCAATGTAATACATTAAAAAGAGGTTGTTTAACTTATTTATTAAAGAAAATAGTCCATAATTTAAGAATCTAGAAGTTCTAGCTCTGCTGGCTTTGACTATCATCACCCTCACCTAATCAAAGCTAAATGAGTGGTCTTGATATACTATAATTACATTTATAGATATTTCAACATTATAACTCACTTAATTCTGGTTTTTGGAAGGATGAAACATGGTTGAAAGACAAATTTTACTGTGGAAGGAAGATGCCTTCATGAACAGGACATTGAAGTGTATACGTGTCTTCCAGGTCTACCATTGCAGAATGAACTGGGAGTAGGGGAGCTAATTCTAGTTTTGCTCAGCCACTGGACAACTGTGTGACAATGGGCAAGTGAATGTGCCTGTGATGGCTTTTAAGTATGTCAGACTTGCTAGGCTGAACTATAGACCCTAGTTACTCAGTCACACACCAATCTAGATGCTGCTGTGAAGGGATTTTGCAGAGGAAATTAAAGTCTCTAGTTGACTTTCAGTTCAGGAGAGATTAGATCAGGTGAGACCTGTTCTAATCAGGTGAGCTCTTTTAAAGAGGGTTTATTCTTTCCCTGAGGTCAGAGACTCCAATTAGGCCCTGCCTGGGGAGTTCCAGTCTGTGCTGATTTTCGCCAACTGCCCTTATGGACTTCAGACTTGCTTAGCCAGCCCACCCTATTATGTAAGTCCACTCCTTTCTCTCTCTTTCTCTCTCTCATCTATCATCTATCTATCTATCTATCTATCTATCTATCTATCTATCTATCATCTATCATCTATCTTTGTCTGTCTGTTCATCTCTCCATCTGTCTGTTTACCCTTCCTACTAGCAGCTCCTCTGTTTTTTTGATTGAACGGTACATTATACAGCACTTCTTTAGTCTAACTTTAATCTTTTGTAAAAGTAGAAGGTTGGTTAGGTGCAGTCTCAGTTACCTTTTCACCCTTAGTGCATGTGACCATGATTTTAGGGTCAGCATTGTCTTACATATGGGACATTTTTACAGAATGTAAGTTAATTTCATTTCTTCATAATCATATCTCCAGTGCACAGAACTGGATGGATGGATGAATGGATAGATGGATGGATGCATGGAACTCTTTCTTGTATATGTGTCTGGGAATGTGATGTGAATCCAACATTCAGCGAGGCCTTGGGTTTTCCTATCAGGCCCTTGCAGGACATTTCAATTCCAGGAACCCTTCTTCTTTACAGCCTTTTAGGCTTTTGTTCCTAGAGTTAAAAAATTGAAGCTTCCATTTTTGTAATGGCAAAGTTATACGACAAAACAAAAGATTAATAAAAACAACAAGCAAACAACAAATATCCCTGGCAGAATGGAGATGACGAGTCAATCCTAGTTTATATTATACATGTTACCACACCTTCTTTACATTTCACATGCACCTGAGCACAGTTCATTTTTAATGGTGAACTTCCACTCCTGTTGGATCCAGTGTTACTGTGTATTGGTTTAATGAAGAAGACAGCCCAATTCAGAAGCAGAATTAACTAGCATCTTCAGTTTTACAAATACTGAATTTTTCTTTTTAGACAGAGATACTGTAGGTCATGCTGAAGAAAATGGACACTAGAAAATTAACTTTTTGTCAGTTAATTTTTTTTTCTGATGAATTTATTGAAGTTCTTACATTATAGATAAATTCCATTACTTTAGTTGCTTCCTTTTAGTGATGGGGGAAAAATAATTTTCTGTAATGGCAGCAAAACTAAAATAATTCAGCCCTTATATTGCTCTCATAACATTTAGCCTGAATGAAGAAATGATACACATCCATGCTTCCTGGGGTTACCTCTAGTTCAGGAAAATAAAGAACCCACATCATAACTTCACTGCCTCACAAATGCGCCAAAAGTGAGAGTCATCTTATAGTACACGCCAAATCTGAAGAGAATGTTCAAATTTATACAGGGGGCCCTCAGTCTTCTAGACTCACTAAGCATTTTGAAGCTGAGACAGGCTAAGGAACTTCAGATTTAAGGAAAATTGTTCTGGCAGAAAAGGCCTCTATCCCAGGGCTGATGTCTGGAGTTTCCTCCTTGTTCTGTGTGTTTGTTCCCCTCTGACAGGGAACTCTCCTGCCCCAGCCCTGTGGGCCCTTTCTCTGAATCATGACCCAACACAGATTCAGGGGAGGCCATTCCTTTCCTAAGGTTCCTCTAAAATGGCAAATTTCAGCTTTCTCCTAAATCTCCCATTTTATTTTTGTCAAAGAGAGGAGGAATCAGACATATGTTAAACAAGATCAAAATTTAGGTAAAATCTTCCTAAAAAACTATCTCACTTCTTGGATTAAATCTAACTCAGAGAAAAATAACCCTAATGCAATTGCCATATCAAGTAACAAACCACAATTTGTGCTTCATATCTGAGGTCTGGTTAGTGTAAAATAAAGATTCTAATTTAGCATTATTCAAGTATTTTTTAGAAGATAAAAACCTTCTAAATCTTTACATTCCAGCCTTTTGAAGATAAATTATGTTTTTAGTTTCTGGATTTTTATTTCTTCATATATGTTTCCTGCATGCATAGGATAAAGTGAAATTTATAAAACTAGTAGTATGCATTGATATATATATATCATCTATTGAGACAAGTGAAGATGTCTCAATAGATGGTTAGTTGTGCGCTTCAAAGTAACATTGGTTTCCCATATACCAGACAAGTGAAGATGAAGTTTGGGGGAGAAAAGTGGAGTGAGCAGACCTAAGAGTTTCAGACTTGAACAGTGTCAAATATTCATTAACATGGCATAACAGGTACTTTGTGAGGTATACTCCCTATAAATGTTTATATTTTGCAATAATGCTGTATTTTTATACTTTTATTTTGGAAATAAGCATTTATTGTGAAAAATTTAGAAAATACAAAAATAACAGAGAACAAAATAATAAAAGAAACCAATGATACCTTATTACTTAGTTAACCACTGTTGGTATTGCTAGCTTGGTATATTTTTCTTTTATATATATAATGTATTCCTTCACATATTTAACAGTTATTTAACGAGCCCTTCAATATATAGTATGGTGTAACTAATGGTCAAGCGTAAAAAGTCAGATGGCTTTGACTATCCTAATTTAAAAATATTTACATATAGTATATTAAGCACATCACAGACCAAACATTGCAACCATCTTTTCCCCCAAAATTGTTCTGTGTTGCTGTGAGATGCCCAAGCAAGTGAGTCTTGACTTCAAAGCAGTAAGTGATGGTTTATCCACAAAAGAGAGAAAAACAATAGGAAAGAGAAAAATATTTTTTCTGTCCCTTAAACTATTTGTCAAATGGATGTTTATAATCTTAAATGACAAAATCTAGAGTTCTTAACTTCAAGATTTGAGTCCATTTTCATTGTTAAAAGCACAAAGAACTTTCAGCCTCTTCTTTCACATGGCCTTTGACCACCAGTCATCAATAGGAATGCCCTTCCCTTTATTGCTTTCTGAACACAGTGCTCATGGTGTTCAAGGAATCTGTGTGCAGAACTTCAGAGCTGACTTCTGAGACAAATTTCTTGGAAAATCAGGATTGAAGCTCTGTCATATTTATTCTCCATTGCTGTGCTGCCCACCCTGCTGTTCATGGCAGCTGTGGCTGCAGTGGTGGTGGCATGCTCTCTGTTGCTTTAATCTTGGTTATACAAAACATATATTTTAAGATTTTTCTCATTGGTTAGTTGTGCGCTTCGAAATAACATGACATTTACCTGTTCTTTAGAAAATTGACATCGCTGATCAGTAATAAATCTTTAGACCTGGAACATTTTTGAGACAGATTTAGTTGTTTGGTTTTGTTTATTTATTATTATTTTCTGAGGCAGATGTTAGAAAGAATATATTTGGAAATCTAAATTTCTTGAGTTACTTTGATTGTATTTCCAAAAATAACCTATTACATTGGTTTCCCATATACCAGAAAAAAATTTTATATACTATTATTACCTTGAGATTTAACTTTTGTATCTGCTTTGTATTTTAATTATGCTTTGTGATCTTTTAACTTATATTTTCAGTAATTTTATTAATAATTCTTAATAAGATTATTTAATTTCCAAAGAACTAACTCTTGGTTCAAATAATTTTTTATTTTCTAATTAATTGGTCTTTCTTACTTTTAACATTTCTACTTTTAGATTTCTTTAGTTGTATTTACTTATAATAATATTTCTTGAGTTAAGAATTGCTTTACTTTCTTTTTAATTCTAAAATCATTTGTCTCTAAATATTTCTTTGGTTGCATACTATTAAGTTTATTTATTGGACTACTCCTTAGGACAAAAGCAATTGAAGGGGATATTATTTTAATTAACAAGTGACTTTGGTCATTTTCTTTAATATCTTGTTATCAATACCAATTTTTATTATATTTTATTTCTTACCAGATCACATTCCTTTATAATTGGTGCATTTATAATTTTTTTGTGGCTCTAATATATGATTGATAATAAATACCATGTGGTATATTTAAAAGTAATGTGTAGTATATCTGTACTTAGGATACAAAGCTTAACATATATTATTAACCAATAATACAAATATGTAAAATATGTTTTACCTCCATTATAAGCATATGGATATTTATCTGGAATTATATTTTGTATTGTGATACTAAATATGTGTACATATGCAGATTTCTAAACTGGAACTGTTAAATGAATGAAGCTATTTATTTGGAAATGTAAAGGTTAGAGTTTTTAAAAATATAATCAGAAAACAACAAACTTCTGAACAAGTTCATAAAATAATCTCACTAATTTAAAAAATCAAATTACATTCTAAGATTTTGTTTTTGCTTTTTAACTCACCATCTGTTAAATCAATAAATGCTAGAGTTTAATTTTTGTTATTTATATATTATTTTCTAAATCAACTCTCCCTGACATTTGTGCTTTTTCCATCTGTCAATATGGCCCTTAAAATTTATTTTTATATTACACACACACACACACACACACACACGCGTGCGCATTTATATCTGGATAAAGATCTCTTCATCTTTCAAAACACATGCACAAAAATCATTTCGCAATATAATTATTTATACATATTAACAAGTAAAACTTAAAGGCAAGAAAAAATAAAAACAAAGTTGTTCAAAGCTTAAAAGATGAAACATGTGTTCTGAGTTAGACTGCTTAAGTCTGGGCTACAAAACTAAAATACTTATGTTTCCTACTCTGTAAATGAATATAAAAGTATTCTTATAATATAGGGTATTTTAAAGATGAGAAATGAGAAAATACACACCATGTGCTTAGTACAGCACATGGCACATCTGATGTTTATATATTTTTTATTAATATGGAAATATTGATCAAAATTCTTTCCCCTGTGGGAAGAAAATAATTTAACTTTTGGAAGTAATTTAGCCATATCACTTTATATATTTTTACTTCATACCATTACCTAATATATTTCATTTAAAGACAATGGAAACTTTTAAATTACGATTTCATTTGCAATTATTCTAAATTTTCTACATTCTCCAATTAATTTGCCACTCTGTGGTTTATATTTTTACCATTTTGTTTTTAAATTTATGCAGGTAATATAGACTGTTAGGGTTGCTGGTTGAATAGAAGTCTCTAATATGAATAACTAGCATTTCTAGGGCACTTACTCTATTCCAGGCAGAGTTCGAAGCATTTTGGGGGGCGGTGACTTAGTGCTTACTGCAAATCTATGAGAAAGCGTTGCCTAGGCCACGTAGATGATATTGGCAGGGCCAAGACTTTGCCCAGGCCCTCTGGCTCTAGCATCAATGCTTTTCATCACTAAACTGTAGCTAGACAACCAGGTGAGCTGCCCAAATCTGGAATTAAAGGTAGTACTTGCTTCCAAACAGTTGGACTCTAGGTCATTTAACTGTTTCTATTACTGAAAAGTGACAGAGTCTTATTTCTAGGGCAAGTTAGGCTATAATTCCAGCCTCTAGAATACTGGAAAAAAGACATCAGGACTCAAGCTTGCAGCATTTTGATTTATTAAATTTCCCTTATAAGCTCTTAATAGACCATGGTCTATGGTATTACCTGGAACATAGATGGAAATTTATCCTTAATGTGAATGCAAAATTTCTAATAAATTCAATGTTAGATATAAATATAAATCTGAGCAAGGTACTTTGCCAAAAGCACATATAACCAGTTTTCACTATATTTATTTTGTTGATAAAATCAAGCAGGTATATCTTAACAGTATTTCATTAAATTAAATTATTGTGAGAGAGAATAGGAAATATCTATTAAAACATGATCATAAACACTCTTTGTCAATGTAGAATTGAAAATATTTGGAACCTCTTCAATTTTAGTGCTTCAAACAGTGCATGAACAAAACAACTTCTCAAAAATGTCTGTGGCAGAGATGTATGAACTGAGTGCTTACTCCTACTACTCTAGTTTCTTAGAGTTTACATTATCTTTGCTTAGACACCAAATATAGATTCTAGGTTTTTAGAGATTATTCTGTCTTCCCTCAGTCCTCAGATATAGATCATTTTAATCTGAGTAATCCATTTATATTATCAACACATTAAAATACAAAGGCATTTTTAATCCGTCTATATTATGAAGGTAAGAAAGGGAGGAGTATTGCTCTATGTATCCTGGTTCTTTATTGGTTTTCAGAGTTCATTGGCTAGTCTCTCTGATTGGGCTTGGGTCCCATTCCTTTATTGTAGTTCCAGTTCTTTCCTTTTTATGTGATTAGTGGAAGAAAAGCAGAGCTTAAGAGTAGATGAGGAGCTTAACTCCAAATAATCAAACAAACAAATATAGAGTGGTTGCTGATTATGCTGTTTTCCCAGCCAAATAAAGCACATTTCTGATTGTTTTAAATACAGTGGTCCCCCCTTATCCATGGGGGATACATACAAAAGATCCCCAATGGATGCCTGAAACAACAGACAGTATCAAACCCTATATATACCATGTTTTTTCCTATACATACATACCTATGATTAAGTTTAATTTATTAGTTAAGCATAAGATATTAATAACAATAACTGATAATAAAACAGAACAATTATAATAATATACTGTAATAAAAGTTATGTGAATGGCTTTGGGGTCATTATTAAGTAAAGTAAAGATTACTTGAACACAAGCACAAACACCAAACAGTCATTCTGATAACCAAGACAGCTACTAAGTGACTAACCCATGAGCAGTGCATACAGAGTAATATTTTGGGAGAGGGATGATTCACATCCTGGGAGGGACAGAGGCGGATAAAACAAGATTAATCACACTACTCAAAACAGCACACAATTTAAAACCTGTAAATTGTTTGTTTCTGAACTTATCCATTTAATATTTTTGGACCACAGTTGACCATGGGTAACTGAAACTGTGGATGGGAAAAGAGAGTAGCATATCCGATTCCTAATACATTGGAAGGCTAAAAATATCTGCATACGATTCACCCCTGATTTACAATGAACTTGCCCAGTAGTGAAAGCCTGGGTCAAAAAATAGAAGAACTCTAATTCCTAACTTTCTTGACAAGCCCTTTAAATAACAGTTGTCTTTTGTATTTGAGCCTGAAGTCTAGGTATCAATTACTAACAAATAAGAGGCCTCAGGCCCTCTCAATGACAGTGATTAGAAAGGAAGGCTTCTGGAACATTCTTTCCACCCAACTTTGAAAGGATCAACTTGTTCCTTTTCTGTTTATTTCCCCCTCAAAATGCTGATCAGTAATTTTTTTTTCAGTTAAATTCCTGAAACTTCATTGAACTTTGTAATTTCGTATTCTATTGCCAGTGCTTAACTTCCTTAATATGACCATCCAATTTATATAATTATACCAGTGAGCTGAATTTTCTGCTGTCTTCTGAAGCAAGGCAAATGCACTGAAGCATGTGTTCCATCAGATTTGGCATAAGAAGTCTGCCTCTAGAAACAAAGAAATTGACCCCTATCTTCAGCATCTCTTTTATGATTGGATAAATTTGTTTTCTCTAAGTAAGCTAATATAATATATTTATGTCAACTGTGAATCAAGACTTTTCTAAATGGAAACTACTGAGGATGAATGTCTGACTCAATTCAGGAAGTTCGTAAGTCATTCAATCTTCTGTAAGTCATTCAATATACTATTTCCCTCAATAAACTCCAAAAGAAATTTTGAAAATTTGTTAATCTCTAGAGATTTCAATCATTTATCTCCATGGTAACCTTTTCTTAACCAAATTCAGAAGACTCTTCAAAGTACTATGGGAGAAAATAGGAGATGTGTACTAATGTTATTATTAACATTTATTGAGTGCTTACATTGTGCCAAATGCTGCTATAAACACCACATATGTAATCTGATTTATGCTTCCAAACAACTCGGTGAGGTAGGTACTATTATTATTGACATTCTCAAGATTATAAAACAGAAGCTAAGTGAGGTTAAGTAACTGGCTCAGAGTTTATAGAGCTAGTAAGTAGCAGAAACATTTGGCCTCACTCCAGAACCCAAAGACTCACAGAACAATGGTTAGGTTCCAGCTGTGGAATACAAATGTTTAGTTTTGAATTCTAACTTTGCCATTTCTTAGTTGTGTAACGTTGAGCACACTGACTAATCTTTCAGCACCTCGATTTACCAATAGGTAAAATGGGAATAATGGTACAGTACCACTGCACCTTATAGCATTGAGAAGATTCAATGAGAGAGAACATGTACACTGCTTATAACAAAGCCTACAGCCTGCTAAGCAGTCCAATATATCTGCTATTCTATCTCATACTTCTATAGCATGGGGGGGGGGGAGGCATGAGAGCTTTGTTCTTATAATTCTGTTCATAAAGTTGGCATAGTGATAGTCCTTGAGTGAAAATCAAATGGCTATCTTCCTACCAAACATTTTTATAATGGGAAAGCTTATTTCTAAATCTACCATATTGTCCCAATATTTTCTTGTGATAATTATTAGTTATTCATTAAGACAAATTTTACGAAGAAATGATACAGGATTAGAAACACAGACTCTTTGTGAGAGGACTAATTGTTTCTCTTTATTGTTTTTCCCCTCCCACTTTCCCATGATCAAATGAGCCCTCTTATTTTAGATTGCTCGGCTATTGATAAAAATCCCCCTAAGGGGCCACACTGGGAGACTTTCCCTGCAAGGGTGCACCTCAGCACACAATGTTACACATGCATCTTTTACATACTTATCCTTAAACTGTTTATCTGGCACATCGACAGGCAGCTGGTGGAACAAATAGGAAATCCTGGGAAGCACATTCATTTTTAAAGTGTTAATGCACCCAATCCAAGAGATAGTAATGTGCTTCCATCCGTTAAGATCCCCTTTAATGTTTCAGATTGGAGGACCATAATTTAAATGAAATGCATTATCCAACCTGGAAGGTATTCCACATCCTAAATATTTAATTGATTTCTCCATCAGGGAAAGATGAGCCTAAACAATAAGCAGATCCTATCTATATCTAAATGTCCGATTAATAGTGTCTCTAATTTAGGGTAATTTAGGAGTTTACAACTTATAAAATAGCTATTTCTTCCACATTCTTCCCAAAGTACCAAGAGGATTGTGTCTGGATTAATTGCAAACAGCAGACAATCCACTGTGTATAATGAAAACTCAGAGTCAGCATCATTCAGCCATGCACCTATAATTTGAGATCTCATCTGAATATTTTTCACAAGGGGCTTCCCATCCAATGCAAATTGAAGTGGCAAAGGAAGAAAGTTGTAATTGTTGCATCTCCCTATTAAAAAAGTTTAACAAGTCAAGTTCATTCCTGCTGGTTTTTACTTAGTTGGGTCTTAGCTAACTGAGTGAGGAAGATAAATCAAGCTACTTGCAGATTTTCCTAATGGTGCAAAGTTTGGCACCCTGAGGACTGTGGAAATGTCTATTACTACACTTGTAAAGAAGAGAAGTGGAACAAGACTGTGGGTGGCTGGATCCATATGAGTGATTTATTATCCCCGAATCCACTTAGTCATTTCCGGGTAAGCACTTAAGTGCCAAAGTTTATGGTCATTTTCAGTTTAAGAAGAGAACAGGGCACCCCTTAACATAGAAAACAGATAGTGTTTTGTTTTTGTTTTTGTTTTTGAGACATAGGCATTTCCCCCGAGTTTACCAGCAAACTAACGTTTGCGTTTGTACATGTAAAGGTGTCATTGAACTTTATCTGAATATGTTAACTTCTGAGTTTATGAGGTCTACTTGTTTTTAGAAAAAAAGATGTTCTACTGTTAAACTTTATTTGAGGATCTGAGGTTTGAAATTAAATAAATGAAAAATGTAGTGTTCTTAGTTTTTAGCATTGAATTTGCCTTTCCTGTGGCCATTTTTCTCTGTATTTTTGAAGAGCCACTTTGTAGACAGCTTAATTTTTCTTCAAATACAAATTAGAATCAATTTTCTGGGGAAAAACAATCAGTATACTCCTGTTCTCCACAACAAAGAAACTACATTTGTAGACATATTCTGGAAATTTAAATCCCTCAATGCTCTTTTGAGCAAGTCCAAGGAGATTTGGAGACTGACATTTTGTACTTTGCTATTCCCGAGAGGCATATGTATGATCATCTTGACTGAGGTTTGAGCCAGTCCCTGCTGAATTAATATGCATTTTCGTTAACTAATCTTGAAACAACAGGAATAAAGTTTATCCAGGTCTTTTATACCTCAGAGAACAAAACAAATACTACAAATCTTCAGAGAGAAGGGATATACAAAAGGGCTTGAGGTGAATATTTCAAAGCAAATACTCTTTAAATGATGTGCAAATTATTTCAGCTCTTGAGCATGATTTATGAAAGGGATTAGCCCACTGCAATAAGAACCAAGTTTAAACTGTTGGGTTTCAAAGTCAGAGATGAGAAGTGGTTACAAGAAAAGGAAGGAGGAAGGCGATAATAATTTAGAGGAGTGATTTGTTTTAGTTTTTTTCCTTAACGGACTCACCTTAAATTGCCACCAGTTGTTCGTAACTGCAGTATAAAATATGAATTTCTCCTCTGATTTTCTATAAAGTTAAGAGTGTAATAACTAAGAAACAATACTGGAATTTGTATCTCAGCAATAAGGTCTCTACTTGTCATGTGAAGAATATAATTACAACTGTTAATATTTAAACAAATAAACTATTCATGCTGGAAATAAAAATTTCTGAGTCTTGTGTCAGAAAACATTGTTTTTTTCAATTCACAAGTCACATCTATAATAACACAACATGATACATTCAAATATCACAATATGCTCTTTAAGTAACAGTTAAAAACTTCTTCTAAGACTTATGAAAGTAATTGCTTTTGTGTAATTGTAAAGATTATCAAGTGAGCTCACTTCTTATGATTCCATAATGACCTGCTTTCTGAAAGGTAAGGGAATTTTAATGATCCCACTCACATGTGATTAATATTTAATGCTTCTTGACTAAAATTCTGGATTTTGTTCAACAAAAGTGAAGTAAGCAAAAATTCTATGGGTTCTCAGCCAAACCTTTCTGTGGAATCAGTTATGCGTAATTTAAAAATAAGGTTGGAACCTCAATAACAAACTCAGATACTAAGACAAAAAATGATTAAATATTCTTATGTAAGCTGTCCTGGAATAATAAAGCTAAATAAGTGAAGTGAATCCAGGCTCTACTAATTTTTTTTCTTTATTGATTAAGGTATTACATATGTGTCCTTATCCCTCCATTGCCTCTCCCCCCCCCCCCCCCCCCCCCCCCC
>NW_005368827.1:454317-458574 GCF_000412655.1 Myotis brandtii
GGTCTGATCGATTTGATGCTTCGTCTGGATCTGTTTTTATTCATCAGTTTATGTTGTTCATTATATTCCACAAATGAGTGAGATCATGTGATATTTATCTTTCTCTGACTGCCTTATTTCACTTAGCACAATGCTCTCCAGTTCCATCCATGCCGTTGCAAATGGTAAGAATTCCTTCTTTTTTAACACAGCGTAGTATTCCATTGTGTAGATGTACCACAGTTTTTAATCCACTCATTTGCTGATGGGCATGTAGGCTGTTTCCATATCTTAGCTATTATAAATTGTGCTGCTATGAACACAGGGCTACTAAATTTAACGGGAAACTCTTTCAATCTGTCTTATTACTATCCAACAAATTTTTATGACTGGACATTTTCAGGCAAATTTGTTAGAAAGATTCTTACTTAGAAAATAATTATCATTTTCCCATTTCACTTTCCATTTCTAGAATGTAGGTAACACTGAGAAAATGGTGCTTTATTTCAGAAAATTTCAGAAATACCCATTGTCAGATCTTCCCAGTGAGTGAAATCTCCTACTACTAGAAGGATTAATCACAATGTAGTTTGAATCTATGGTTTATTTTTTTTTTGATAACTAAATTGTGAGCCTAGTTTTGTTTTCTTCACACTCTTTCAAAGAACTTGACTAAAATGCAGACTGATGGGCCTTCATTGCTTTGGCAGACACGACAGGTAAGCTTACTGTATAATTAATACAGCTGGGCTGTGGCTTATTCAGAGAAAAAAAGTTCAAGTACCCAAGAACAATAACAAGTAAAAGACTATTATTTTTGCATTTGTAGAAGTAACATGAAGAAGGCTATATATGAGATTGTATGTTCCCATAAGAATCAAATGGAATATAAAGAGTAAATAGCATTTCTGATGGACTTTGCACATTAGAACATCCAGGGAATTCATGGATTTCTTCTGAGAAATTGTTTGGAGCTTTGGTTTCTTGTCTGTTGGTTTGGTGAAGGCAGTTTATTCTTGGTTTATTTTTCGCTATTATTATTATTGTTTGGCTAGAGCTGTTTTTTTGACATGGATAGTTCAGAGGTCATAATTTAGCATGTGTGGTACAGGTAAAAGTTACAAAAGAACTATAAATTTTGATTCTGTCTCAGTCTGCAATCATGGGTTAGGAGATTAAAAACTATTCACCATCAAGTCCTGGCCAGTGTTGCTCAGTTGGTTGAGCAGTGTCCTATGCACCAAAAGGTCAAGGTGGTGGGTTTGTTCCCCATTCAGGGTGCATATGGGAGGCAACCAATTGATGTTTCTCTTTTACATTAATGTTTCTCTCTCTCCCTCTCACTTCCTCTCTCTCTAAAATCAATAAAAAGCATAGTTAAAAATATTCACCATCAAAACATTGTCATGGCATGGCCAATAGAATATTAACCACATACAGGGTTATTTTACACAAAGGCATACTCCATTTCTACCTAAGTAGGTCTTGTCAAAGTCTCAAAGACCACGCTGGTTCTGGACTTCCCAAAACCTATGTAGAAAAATTATTTTTGTCATATGGTGGTATGTGTCTCAAACTTTAATGTGCATATTAATCATCTGTTAAATTGAAGATTCTGGCCCAGAGGGTGTGTCTCAATGGTTGAGCATTGACAC
Source organism: Myotis brandtii (assembly GCF_000412655.1). Taxonomy (NCBI): domain Eukaryota; kingdom Metazoa; phylum Chordata; class Mammalia; order Chiroptera; family Vespertilionidae; genus Myotis; species Myotis brandtii. The sequence goes on from NW_005368827.1 coordinate 455,952, forward strand.
ATGAACCAAGAGGCCACTGGTTCAATTCCTGGTCAGGGCATATGCCCAGGGTTGCAGGCTGAATCCCCAGTAATGGACATGCAGGAGACAGCTGATTGATGTTTCTCTCTGCCTCTATCCCTCATCCTCCCTCTCTCTCTAAAAATCAACAAAAAAATATTTTTAAATGTGAAGATTCTGTTCAGTAGGTTTCGGGTGGGGCATGAGATTCTGTATTTCCTAATAAGCCCCCAGGTAAATACTGTGGCTGTTGGTCCACACTTTGAGTAGCAAAAATCTAGTAGGATTCTGAAATAATGAAATACAGGATGCAAATTCTGCTGAAAGCCTAGGCATCCTGATATTTTTTTCTCCAAACCACAGAAGCAACGGGTATTTTGGAACTGTCACAAATTCTTCCAATACATGTTAAGAAAACCTATCAATATCCTATCAGAAATACCCTTCTCCATTTCCACGCCTACTTTCAGCCTGCATTATGGTACTTGGTCCACTGTGATAGTTTCCTAATTTATCTCCCTATCTCCAATCCTTCATTCTTTTTTTTGCAGTCTCTTTGATATTCTCCACATTTACACCAAACTACTCTGGATATCAGATCTGTTAACATCTCCTGCTTGCATAAAAGTATCTATCACTAGGCTCCCATTACTTAGAGTCAAAATTTCTTAGCATTCCATGAAAGACCTTCCTATATAATAAAGAGGTGATATGCAAATTGACTGTCACATCCTCACACAAGATGGCCACCCCCATGTGGGCACAAGATGGCCTCCACAAGATGGCCAGCAGGGGAGGGGAGTTCTGGGCGATGAGGCCTGCAAGGAAGGGCAGTTGGGGGCATCCAGGCCTGCAAGAGAGGGCAGTTGGGGGCGACCAGGCTGGCAGGGTAGGGCAGTTGGGGGTGACCGGGCTGGCAGGGGAGGGCAGTTGGGAGCAATCAGGCTGGCAGGGGATCAGTTAGATGTCAATTAGGCTGGCAGGGGAGTGATTAGGGCATGATCAGGCTGGCAGGCAGAAGTGGTTAGGGGCAATCAGGCAGGCAGACAGGCGAGTGGTTGGGAGCCAGCAGTCCCGGATATGAGAGGAATGTCAGACAGGGATCGGGCCTAAACCGGCAGTCTGACATCCCCCAATGGGTCCCAGATTGGAGAGGGTGCAGGTTGGCTGAGGGACCGCCCTCCTCCTCGAGTGCATGAGTTTCGTGCACTAGGCCTCTAGTTTGTTAATGTTCACTGTTCATTCCCAAGGTGAACTCTAATTGTTTCTCTAATGTTTGTGCAGATTGGGCTCACCAATCTATTGCTGTTCTCCAAACATTTTATGCTAATATGTATCCATTTTTCTCTGCCATTCCTTTCTTTTCAATCTGAAAATATCCCCGTTTCACATCAGCATTAAACTCCAGGTATCTTTTATCTCCCTTTATTGGCTGCCTTCCCTGACTCTCTCTCCGCAAGTCCCCCCTGTACAGTATTTAAAGGGATCACTTTTCAACATTATTACCTGCACTCAAATCCTATCTCAGGGACTACCTCGGGCAGAACCCAACCTAAAACACCCATCAAGAGGTCTCACATTACAACCTTTTCCTTCATTCCTCACACATAAAATTCATAATTGGTTTCCTCTCTTCATCTCTTTCATTCAGTCACTTATTTACTCACTCACTCACTCAGTTACTATTGAACACCACTATGTTTCAGATTCTGTTCTAGGTAATGGGCGTGAGGAGGAGTAATTATCCAAAGGACACAGTTTATGTTGTTCAGGCATTTATAGTCTCATGGAATAGAGAGATCCTGGATTCAGCAATGATTGACGCCTTGGTCAGCCAGGATCACTTCTCCCAGATATCAAAATCCCTTCATTCAGACATAGCGGACATGGTGGGCATCCAGGCATGCCAGCCTGTCAACAGAGTGTGCTTTGGTGAGACCAGATTTTCAGTATCTTTCAGTTCACTACTTATAACTGTCCCTATATTTATGTGGTATTGATATTTTTAATTTAGTTTAAAAAGCCGTATCTTTATCAACAGATGTGTTAAACTATTTTATTTGATTCTAACATATAAAAATATATATGTATACATATATATATATACATATATATGTATACCTATATATATATATATATACATACACATGTATATAAAACAATAAAATTAAATAAAACCCTTCCTTACTTTTAAGTGAATTACATAACTATGTAAAAATTCTACCATTGTATTATTTTACTATTTTACACAAAAATGAAAAAAAGCATCAGACACAGTGAAGTTTCATCTCTAGAGATTGTAATAAAATGGCTCACACTCAGAAATGGCAAGACTGAGCACTTATTCCTCCTAACACTCAAACACCTTAAAGAAACTAAAGGTAAAAGTATATATGATCCCCTAAGTCAATAGAATAATGGAGATATTTTTTAATATTTTTGGTAAATTATATATTTGTCTAATGTGATTTTGCCAATTGTTTAAATCATTGGCAAAGCGCATTCCTGCTATATTTCTAAAGAGAGAAACTGATGGATTTATAGTAGACAAACAAAAGCCAGGGCTATTTTGCTCACACTACACCAAGTTGGAAATCATTATATATAATATTTATATTATAAT
>NW_005368827.1:458681-480609 GCF_000412655.1 Myotis brandtii
TTCTTAAATAATATTAGATCCAGGATATATATTATTCTTAGAACTAATATCTGTATTATCTTCTTAGAGATAAATATATATTTATCTTATTTTTATATTTACATAATAGTACTCATTATATTTATCTTCAAGTCAGTTTCTGGAAACTTAAGAAACTGGTCCAAATCTTATAGCCAGTATTTCCTGGAGGTAAGAATTATACTCAGATTTTTTGACTCTTAGACCCGTATTTCTGACAGTCCAACACAACCTTTTGAAGAAAGTGCATACATTTTTAAAATATGGTGTTAAACTAGATTTTTATAAATAAGCTGACCTTAAAAAATTATTCGCAGAGCCTTCTAAAATTGATTAAAACTACTACTTTCCTTTTTTGCATATTACAAAGTTTCTCCTTTTTTCTTACTCTAATAGAGCCTTGAAAATTCTAAGAGGCCATAAAAGGGCTTCAAGAGTAAGTATGAATAAGAATAATACTTTCAAATAAAATAGGAGGTTAGAATTCATGACAGAAATATTTCCCTAGTTTAAAAGATATTGAGAAGGTATTAACTTTAAGCAAAGGGACTACTAGGATTTTCCATTTCCCCTTCCCCAGGATCTTAGTCATTTAAATAAACCACCTATTTGTACATGATTCTTGTAGGCACAGTCTATGAGACCTGCATAAAGTATACTATTGCTTTACAGTTATAAGAAATCGAGAGAGAGGTATAAATAGTGACCTTAAAATAGCAAACTAGTTCAAGTAGTCAGGATAAATAAATAATCTATTATTGTTTTTCAAATAAGTTTCAGAAATTCCATCCTCATTTTTAGCACCGAATGAAAAGTATATTATAATGGTCACTTGAATATCCTCATTCATTCATTTACTGCTTTAACATTGCACATTCCTGACCCTTCATCAACACAGGGGTTAGGGATGTTGACCCCCATAGTAAAAAATCCATGTATAACTTTGACTCCCCAAAAACTTAACTACAAATAGCCTACTGTTGACCAGAGCCTTCTGATAACATAAACAGCCAATCAACACATATTTTGTGTATTATATGGATTATATACTTCATTCTTCAATATAAGTAAGCTAAAGAAAAAATATTATTGAGAAAATAGTAAGAAAGAGAAATGCATTTGCAGTATTTATTGAAAAAACATTTGCGTATAAGTGGACCCACGCAGTTCAAAGCCTTGTTATTCAAGGGCCAACTGTACTCTCAGACATCATCAAGCCACTCTGCTAGGTGCTGATATATAGGCAAAACAAACAGAGTCCTTTTCAGACTCAGGCAATTCAGAATAGACAAAGAGCCAGCTATAATTATCTTGTTATAACACACTTTAGAAATTGCTATGTTAAGATATAGATTGAATATTACAGGAAAATTGAAAGGATCACCTAACTTACCACAGAAGTCTGGGTGTTTCCTAGGGGAGGTGTGGCCTAAGTTGCGTCTTATGGGATGTTAATTTAGCAAAGAGAAGACAGCATTATAAGCACTATTTCCCTGGAACATAAATCATGGATCAGGGTGTGATGGGGAAAAACTGGAGAAGGGAACATAGGTCATAAAGAGCTTTGTACTGAGGAACTTGAACTTGAGCCATTCCAATGCAGTAATTTGATTAGAATTCGTTCTTCACCTTTGACTTCAGCTTTGGAGGACCCCATCTCTGGTGGCACCAACCCAGTCCTACATTTACTATGAGGGGATTGCATCTGTTATTTTGCCTCTATTTTTTAGACCAATTAAATTTGTATATAAAAAATGAATGTAGTTATTTATTTTAGGGAAATTGGGTAACAGAAGTATTTGGCTTCAGGTTCTATTTTAAAAAATCAAATAAAGATTAAATGACAGATTGACTCAATACCTCTCCTACTTTGGGATGGAAGAAATACCTGATTTTCTTTACATGGATGTGAGCTTTACTATGAAGAGAAATAAACTTGTTCCAAAAACAATCTCATAGATTATATGTTTACAATAAATATTTTTTTCTAAGTATACTATTAGGCCTATTTGGGACACCCAAATAAATGCACTAAAAAGCAAATTACTTTCTCTTAGGATTTTGAAGAACAGTAGCATTTTTCCTATACTGCAGAAACAAAAGGAATACACCAAACAGATCCTGTATACATAAGGATGTGATCATTACATTCAAAGGAATGTTTTTCTCTGCACAGGGATTCACTGTCAGAATGCCTCAAACCTCATGTTTAACTAAAATACTTTAAACTTGGTATGACAAGAGTGAACAGATACTGTATGCCTAACTTTACAAGTAAATGTTAATATATGCTTATTCTAGAGTCATAGAATAAACAGAGGAAAACTTTCAGAGGAGATCAAAGAGCATTTTTTCTATTGTTTACAGTCACAGTAGTGTATTAATGCTAACGAAATATTGCTCGAGAGTTAGAGCAAAGAGCCCTCTGGACTTGGCCTGTTATTGAAATAAAAATGCCATTTGACCTAATGAAATGAGAAATTGATTAAATGCAGTTCATGTAAGGGTAAATATGGTCACCAAGTTACCGCCAGGGTCAGGAGGAGATGGGGTGATCTAGTGTTTGAGTGCTGATGGGGTTAGATAGACTCTCAGAGTGGCTGAGGCTACAAGATACATGACAACGGACACCCACAGGTCAGAAGGCAAGATCATCCCCTTGGATGGGAAAGAAGAGATTAATCAGAACAGTCTTTGCTCAGCTAATAACAAAGTCCTATCCAATGATTCATGGAAAACTGAATGTTTTAAAGAAGCTCCAATCTCTGGGTCCCAGGAAAGTTGGGATTGCTGCTATCTGGGGAACACATTTCAGAGCAATCGCTGTGGTCACACACATCAGTGAAGCCCGGGACCTTCATGAATAACATTGTTTTGACAAAGTAATTCGGATGCCTGATTATCAAGTGTGTGTCTAATCTTTACTTGTTTTTTTCTCATGACGTTTAAATCCCTCGGCTTTAGCAACATGAATTTTTATTTAGAACTTGACATTTTTCCTCACAAACTGGAATATTTTGAAATAAAAACTTCCCTTAACTTGGGGAACACAATACAGAAGAGAACTGACCCTCACTGTTCCTTAGATATTTGTCTGTCTTATAACTAGTAAAACAAACTTATTTATTTTTACACTTCAGTGCAATCATTTGTTTTCTCAGAGGGACATTTTATGAAACTGGTGCCAGGGTGGCACTATTGATTTAAAAAAAATCTGATGACTGACCATCCTACCCAAATCAGAAACCTTTGTCCCTTTGACAACACAATAACCATAATTTCTACAAAAATTATGAGCTTTTTGTCTTTTTCAGGTAAGATTTATTCTATTTCTTCAGCACTAGATGTAATTTATTTCTGCTAGTTTAATATTGTCTTTATTTTCTTGACAGATGGCTTATTCATCTTATTATTTTCATGCACTGGCAAGATTAGTTTGTTTTAAATAAAATACTTAAGAAGAAGAAACTTTAAAATCTGTATTTATGTGAGTCTCCAGAACAGGCTTCAGAATATGTGTTTAAAACAATTGATAATTACATATTTATCCAAGACACTCATATGACTTTTCCATTTGGATAATAATAAACATCTTATAAATTTTCTTCATTACATAGTTACCATAAAGGTCACAAGAAATAAATATATTGGCTTTTGGGGAAAAAGTAGGAAAACAAGTCTTCAATGTTTTATATTTAAAGAGGACTCATATTCAGAAAATTTGATCTTTTCTTAAAAGTTTTGCAACCACAATTAGAAAATATGTATATTCTCTTATTGAGTTATGATCATGAGTAATGCCGTGTGTGTGTGTGTGTGTGTGCACGTGTGCATGTATGTGTGGACTCCAGTTTTTAATTTGTGAAACTTTTCCAAACATACTAAAAACAATAACATCATGACCATTTATATAGACACCACCTAGATTCATCAAATGTTAACATTTAGGACAATGCCAGACTGAATCTGTCATTACACACATTTCTTATAAGAAACATCTGCCCTTGCTGAGGATTCATTCCCACCCATGCTGCCTACACTTCCTCCCAAGTCCTTTTTCTCCGCATCCACTTTTTCTTCTGGCTGGGAGACAGCATCTCCTCACTGCCACCACTGAAGATTTTTAGGGTTCTGGGTCCTCCTAGCCAAAGCCAATCTGAGGATCTTAATTGCTTTGGTGGAGCTGATGCAGGAGTAGGGGAGAAAGAAAAGAAAACCAGATGGAAAGCAATGCTACTGGGAGGGCTTAGCTCCTAGGGTCAGCGGGGCAACAAACTCAGAATGAGCTGTTCCCCGGAAACAACATTCAAAATGATTGCATAAGGTTCAAGTGCGCTTTTGTGGCTTGTACATGGTTTCCTTCTGAAAATATGTTGAGGTTTGAGCAACCAGTTTACAATTGGATTTTGAGAACATAGTCTACTTGGAGTTATGGATGACCAGTATTATCATTATTTAGACTAGTACAAAAATTAACTGCTTTTTCAAGCAAACTTATTTTCACTTGGCATGACCATAATTTCTTTGCAGGCACATTTTTAAACAAAGATATCATTAAAGATTCACAAGTGTTTTTATTTTCTACATTGTATAAATATCTCAAACAAATTTTTCCATTTCTATCTTTACCGTGCAGTCTGGTACATATACCCTGATTACACACATTACTAAGGGGTTATCAAATTGGAAATCCATATCTAAATACTTTTAGGATTTCACCCAGAACACATTTGTGTTTTTTTATGATAATGTAATAAAAAGGTGGAGAAGAGAAAACTCATTTTCTTTTAGTTCTCTTGACTTTTGATGTTATTCTTCTAACTCATATTCATTTTGGGATGCTTATTTATAATGCTAAAATGTTGATTTTATATAAAAGTAATCTTTACAGTTTAGAAATTGATTAACATGAGGTATAGTACCCTTAAAGCATAAAGTAATACAAACACGTTTTTAAAAAATAAATAAAAGCACATGTGAGTGAAATAAAAAAATTGTTGTGCATCTTCAGGTATATCTATTAATGAAAATAAATAAAATACAGCTATGTGTAAAGAAACAGTGAAATGGCTAGATGCTGAATCGTTTCCATCAACTGGAACTTCTTAAATGACATGCTCTTCTGGGTATAAAAGAATCAAGAGTATCTCTTGGCTCCCTTCTATTTCCTGGTGTGCTGCTCCCAAGAATGCCCTGGCTGCCATTTTCACCTGGGGAGTCGCCAGGGGAAAGACCAGCTGCTCATATTTAGATTTTTGCAGCTATGGCTCCCATTTCCAGTCCTGGCTCCTTTCCCCTATTTTCTCTACACTCAGGGAGAGGATGTCAAGTATATATGCCCTGCTCCAATCTTCCATCAGGCACCACCCTTGGCTCATGCCCTATTTTGGTGCCATCTGCTTGGGGACATAGAGGATAATAATAAGAGCTTTTACTTATTGAGTGCCTGCTGTGAGCTAAGTATTTACATATCTAATTTCAAATTCTCACATGATCCTGCAAGGACAGTATTAAACCCATTTTTATAGATCTAGGCAGTGAAGCCCAGAAAAGTTATGAAAACTCTCCAAGGTTATCTAATGCAGGCTTTATATTTGAGACTTCCTCTTTGCCATCAGTGGAAGACTTGGAAAAAGATGTTAGCATTTTCTTTGATCGACTCTCCACTTTCCATAACAGCCATCCCTGGAGAGCTGCTCTCCCACTCTCATCCCATGCTGGTGTCTTGAATTTCCCACAGTGATTTGGCCCTTACATTGAATTTTCCGGCTTCTTGTCTGTTAGACTCAACTGATATCTTAAAATATGTGATTAGTACTTAATAGTGTTGGCAGGTTAGAATCATATTTTAAAAAGGAAAGTATATTTAAGCACTTAACTTTCTGAATTCACGCATTGAGAGTGCCTATTTTTTCCCATGTTCTACAGGGAAACTGGACAATTAAATGACCACCTGTTAGCTGCTAATGATGCTCACATGCCTTTAAGAAAGTAATTCTGGCTTTATCTGTCTACAATCTTGGCAACAAAACTCGTGGGAACATCAAGGGCACAGGAAGCCAAAGGCAGCAAACTGACAATGAAGTTTGTGCTTAGACTACTAATAAGGAAGGAGATAGTGTGAATCTCTAATTCTACATAATTATTTAATCTCAAAAGGGTGACATAAAACAGAATGCATGTTTTAAAAACCTAAGTTTGGGTGTTCAAATCTAGGACTGAGATCAGAGGAGTTTCACACAGCATATTTCCTACTTGAAAAAAATATACAAAAAACACTAATATAAAACATGCTAATCACTATTTCAAATGCATAGTCTGATTTGATACTGTGTGGGTGGGTCAATCATTATGCTTTTCAAATGAAAATGAATACATAAATACTGAATAAACTTAATTCAAAGTAATAGGTAGCTATTAACCTCATCCTACGTTCCAAGAAATATGCTAGCCCTAACGAAGGCTTACAACTATAAATAGCCACCAAAACAAAGAAAAGGAGCATTAAAATTAGGGCTAGCATTAATGAGTAAATGACCCTTTTATTTTAATAGTAAAATCGAAGTCCAAAGGAAACATCTGGTTTCAATTCTTTTGCTAATGTGTTTTTTGGTCCCTGTTTAAGTTTACTGATCTCTATGGATCCTATTTTAATATACTATTTCCATTAAGTCAAAGGTTGATAAACTAAATTTACCTTTTATTTATTCTCTTCAATGTAGTGTAATGGTTAAAATCATAGCCTCTAATATCAGATTGCTTAACTTTGAAAATTGTCTACATAGCTTGTTTTTTGTATAAGTTGTCTTAATTCTCTGTGCGTCAGCTTCCTCAGCTATAAAGTAGGATTAATAACAATACCTACTTCATTGGGTTAGTGAGATGATTAAGTCAGTATAAGACAACACTTAGAACAATGCTTGATGAACACTAAGTGCTCAATATGTCCTAGCTATCATGATTTTTGAACTGCAAAGGAAATGATGAATTGAAGGTCATTATACATTTAGGTACATTTTGAATCGAATAGAGTAAATCATATGTGTCTCTTGCCAATAAACACATAAATGTGTCTCTCAATTAAAAATAAATTCTAAAGAGGAGTAGGTGGTAATCTGTCTGTAGGAAACCCCCCCTGCCCCTAGTATCATCTTAAAACATTTCAGGTGACTATTAATGAACAAAGAATCCATTTGCCTCAATGTTTCTCAAACACAATTTTACAAATCTTCATTTTTTCCAGAGCTCCAAGCTTTAGAAATGTGTCAAGGTTTCCTCTAAAGCAGCAATTATATCTGAGATTCCAGATCTACTGATAATATCCTCATACGTCCTTTATATATACTTCAAAATGGTTATATAATTAACATTATATACTCACAATTTAATTTTAACTATAAAACATTACCTTATCTGATCCCATATGAAGTAAAAGGGGACAGTTACCAGAAGTTAAAGGGAAATGTTCAAATAAGATAACTCCAAACTGTACCATCATATAGAAGAATCTTTTTAAATTGAATTGCTAACTCTCCACAACATATTTGCAAAGCAATATGAAGTTCAGGACATTAACACTGATCATGTTAAACTCTAACTTAACCCAGCTAGCTAACTAAATATGTATCTAGAAGTTGGTGAAATTATGGTTCAGTTCTTAAAATAATGACTTAATTTTGTAAGTGTGAATCTACTTGAAATTGTCATGCTATTTCTATACAGTGGGGCCTTGACTTATGAGTGTCCGGACTAACGAGTTTTTCGAGATACGAGCTGTCTCTAGGCCGATTTTTTGCTTTGAGTTGTGAGCTAAAATTCGGGTTATGAGCCAGCTTTAGATACCCCACCACTAGTTGGCACAGCGAACGTCACAGTGAATGCCACAACATCAGCCCAGCATCACGTGTCTCACTCGTTCACTTCTTGATTTGACATACGAGTAATTTGAGTTACGAGCTCCGTCACGGAACGAATTAAACTCGTAAGTCAAGGCCCCACTGTATTTTAGGCTCCTAATTATTTAGCTTTGGAAGATATGTTATTACATATACATAACTTTCCTCTTTCTTGAATATATATATATAGTCTTTAATGCGCACACACACACACACACACACACACACATCTGGTACATATCTAGATATTGTTAGCATCCCTTCTCTATTACTGAATTCTCCCTAAATTCAAAAGGTTGGGATGTAACTACACTACACTTTGGTGAGAAGAAAAGGCAGAAAAATGGTGTATCAGAAGATTGAGGTGGCCCAGTGGATGATCCAGGGAAGGTACTATAGTTTTTAAGACTTTGGGAAATTGGTTTTCTCTAATTCCAAAGATATCTACTTCTTCTTTTAGGAGGTTGAGACTGAAATCAACTCTATGAGATAAGTGTACCTGAAACCTTTCAAAAAACCCCTTTTATTGAGGAAGAAGCAAGTTGGGAAAAATTAAGAGATGTACTCAAGATCAGGATATAAGTGGTGAGATTGGACCTTTTAATTCCAAGTTCATTTCTTTTAGAATATTAGAACTACATGTGACCTTAGAGAACATCTACTTCACATTCCATATTTCTAAATCTTTCTGGTGGTCTGAAAGTGTAGAAAGTTGCAGTTTGTTGGTTTAAGTTAGGCCAACTGTGATTGGTCGCTCATACATCTTTTACTGGATGGAAATCAAATAGTCAGCGTACCAAGGTTTGAAGACCCTTGACATTTCCCACTCTTAAAATCAATCACCAATCTGAATACAGTGGCTATTTCTCAGAGATTCAGGTATTGGGCTAAGTGAAGACAGGGACCTTGGAACAATTATTTTCTGAAAAGGCATTACCAACAATGATGTGAGCAAAATGTCCAGACTGCCCTCCCGTGCACGGATCCCTGGCCAGGAAATGGCCACGCATCTGTCATGGGTAGTATGAGTTTGGCTCATTTTAATGCATTTATATTTCATACGCATTGCATTTTGACTAAGTTAACATGAGCAAGTTAGAAAAATACTTACTTAAAGATTTTCTGTGCTCTGGTTTCTGTTCTTTTATATCATTATCGTAATGACTTAGCAAGTCAGTACTGGAGGATCTCTGGATTTTGAATAATTCCAGGTTTCTTGATGGAGTGCTTGGATCCTTTGGCTAGAAACACCAAACAATTAGCCAGAACAAATTTAAAAGGAAGAAAGAATTAAAAAATAATTTGGGGATCTATTTTGATGTTAAATTTAAAAGGATGTTTAAAATAAGATAATTATTTTTGGGATAGGGCCCTCTAGAGCCAAGCTTAACATTTAAATTTATAGCAGTTATACATATGGTGCTTACTAAATCCTGTGCATTACCCTAAGCACTCCACATGCATTAACTCAATTATTCATCACAGCAATCCTATGAGGTAGGTATTCTTATTATTATTCTTACTTTCCAGACAAGGAAACTGAAGCCAAAAGAGATAAATAATTTGTCCAAGGCCACACAGCTAGTAAATGATAGAACCAGGATTCAAACTCATGCAGCATGACTCCTGAGTCCTCCCATAATGACAAACTATGTGCGAGTGTGTGTGTATGTGCTTGTGCATGAGTGCACGTATGTGTATGTGTGTGTGTGTGTGGGGGGGGGAGACAAGCACTCACACCTGACTGGAAAAGAACATATATTAGAGATGGAGAAAAGTCATTTTGTTAATTTATATTTTAAAGTTTTAGTCCGAAATCAAAATCATATAATGGGAGACAGAGCTTAATGAGCAAAAACACCACACAGAAAATGTATTTTCCTCTTTTATACCTTATTAAAAGCTCTCAAAAATATTTCTTCCTCAAGATTTTGCAAATATTAGTGTCCTAAAATTAGATGTTTGGTCTAGAATTAGTATAAAATGAGTAATTTTAAATAATTTGACTCTTTTTATTTATTTTTAAATATATTTCTTTATTGATTTCAGAGAGGAAGGGGGAAGGAGAGAGAGAGAGAAACATCAATGATGAGAGAGAATAACTGACAGGCTGTCTCCTGCACACCCCCTACTGGGGTCAAGCCCGCAACCCAGGCATGTGCCCTTGACTGGAATCGAACGTGGGACCCTTCAGTCCACAGACTGACACTCTATCCACTGAGCCAAACCAGCTAGGGCTAATTTGACTCTTTTAAAAACATACTCTGAATGTGTGATTTAGGAAGTTCTAGATATGTAATTTTCATGAAAAGAACAATCTAGCTTAATTGAAAGAACAATGAAAATCAGTACTCAGGATTATTATTTACTGGTATTAGAACAGTGATATGGGCTTCAATACAGACTGCATTAACTGAAAATGTAAAAATTCAGTAGTTATTAAGCACTTGTGTGCTTTTTACAGCCTCCAGTAGATGAATGTCCATGTTATTTTATTAAAAATATATGAATGCCCTGTATTTTTGAAAGAATGAAATTCAGTGAAATTTATATCCACAAATCCTGTTTGCTGAAATGTTTTTAGTGGACTCTGTTTAAACTTAAAATAATTTAATATCTCTCAATCCATAGGATCCACTTAAATGTGTGTGTTATATGCCTACGCGATAAGATTTAAATGACTACGTTTTAATTAATAAAGGTAACAGCCAAAACAAATACATACCAATCTGTCAATTGCATTTTTGATAGCGTGGAACCAATCCAATATGATGAAGTCAATATCTGACTGTAGAAGGAACTCATTTCCTGATGCTGTTGTGATCTGAAAAAAGAAAAAAATTGACAGGTAAGCAAAGCAAATAAAATAGATCTCTTACAGTTTAAAAAATATATATCCTTTTTTAAACAAAAAACACACACTTCAATACACTGAAATATTTTCTTGTATTCCAGTAATTGTCTTTCTGGGAACTGGGAGACAAGTATCATTTTGAATTGCTCACTATAAACTGTTTTTTCATGTCATAACAAATACATTATTGTTTTCATAATAGAACGATTAACTCAGAGTAGTTCTAAAGCTGAATTACTCCAACTCAAGGAGAAGCAAGCCAGGAAGTTCAGAATAATGCAGACAGTATCCACTTAAGTCAGAGCCTCAGAAAAATGTACCCGGGTGTGTCAGAATTCATTCTGCACTTTTGGCTCTTTCCTGTTTGTCTTTTTAAAATCTAATAGTATCTCTACATTTGATTTCCTTTTATAGAGGGCTCTAAAACAGATTACTTACCAAAGAGACTAAATGCAGACTTTTCTAAAAGGTCATTCAAATGAATAACATTTGGATATTTCTACTTTCCTAACATAAAGACCTATCAGAAATTAATAAAGGACCAATTTCCCCACCACAGGAGTGTATTAGAAATAGAAGTTTATTTACATACTTGAACCTCTCATGGAGAGTATTTATCAAATGAACATTCCCGTTCCAGACTCTCTGGGCTGTTAAATAGTTGGCAATATTTAGCATGTAACTATGTGTTTTTCATTTCAGCGAATCTTTTTCTCCCAAGAACTGTGAGAGAGAGGATGGGACCCTATAGGAACAGAGCAATGCTCTTGATTTCACACATAAAGGGCTACTTAGAGAAGAATTGGATTAGAGTGGTTGTGGGCACGCTTTCTGCATTAGGCCATCAATCTGAACTGTGCAGATTTTCCCTTTGTTTTATTGACTTTTTGTTTCAACAGGAAGATGAACATTTCCCGGCTGCTGTCACACATCAAGCGAGGCTTCAGAAGTTTAGAGGACTGACATTTCAACATCCTGAATCAGGAGCTAGTCACCTCTCCTCAGCCTGACTTGCTCTAAATAGGAGGTGAACACTGCAGTGTGGCACAGGTTCAGGAAATCACAAATCATGCTTCAGGCTGTCTCCATAATTCTATCATTAAAGTGACAATTATTACCCCGAATAGCTCACTCTGAAGGTTTCAGTGATTCTTATGGCAACATTTAATAACAATGGTCCCAGAGTGTTAAAGTAATCTTCGATTATACACATACATAAATATTCATTTGTCATTTATTTTTAGAAAAACTATATAGAGATGCAACATCACTCAGTACTGAAATAAAACCATTCTTAAGGGAGATGGATTCTAACATTTCACAACTGTAAGGAGAGAGGAACTACCCAAACTATATGCAATTATGAAAAATCAAAGTTTAGAAAATAAGAATAAATTAATTACCCACACTAGACTTGACAGATCATCAGGGCCAATCACTCTATTTATTGTTTAAAGTAAAATTGCATGTAAGATTTGGGATGGCTCAAAACAGCCCCCAAATGATCTGGGTTTTTTTCTGGTTGTTGTTTTTAAATAAATTTTGTTTGTTTGTTTTAACATATTTTTATTGATTTCAGAGAGGAAGGGAGAAGAAGAGAGAAATAGAAACATCAATGATGAGAATCATTGATTGGCTGCCTCCTGCACACCCCACACTGGGGATCAAGCCTGCAATCTGGGCATGTACCCTGACTGGGAATAGAATCATGACCTCCTGGTTCATAGGTTGATGCTCAACCGCTCAGCCACACTGGCCAGGCTAGTCTTGTTTTACGTATCTAGTAAAACACAGTTAAGCTGATGTTTGCCTAATTATCTAAACACCCTTGCAATGTTCTTTACTTGCATAAAATCCCAAATGTTTACTTTATAAAATCTTTCCACAGAAATAGTAATCTAAAAATATAAGGTCACTTCTAACTAACCCAAGAAAACTAGTAATGTCCTCGGCCTCTACCTTAATTCCGAATCTACATGTAAAATATTTTGATTATGTATGTGTTATATCATATCACAATTTGTTAGCATACAAAAAGAAAAATACATTAGCCCAAACATAATCTACAATATATTTCCCTGCCGTTATAAATAAACCATTATTGAAATTATAAAAAGGAATATAATTAGATTTCCTGCATCCTGAAGGTTTCAGAAAGGGCCAATATAGTTCAGTTTCCAGGCTAGTAAGTTCAAACAGTGATAAAATATAAGTACTAAGCAGGGCATTTGCATTTTTGGTGCATTTTATATAATGGAAAGGAGATCTTTTACTGCTAAAACAACCACAAGCAAAAATGAATTTTAAAGGTTTCTTTGTCCAAACATTTTACTGCATTAATCATACATAATCATTGATTTATTAATTCATTTTGTGAAGCTAGATCAGAACTATATGAATGCAATTTATTCAAAACATACTGTCAGAGAGATACAGTTCACTTCCTTCCTACTGTCTTCCACTGATCTTTTGAGTTACTAGACAGTCTGGAGAAGTCTGCTACTGCTCTCTACAGTTTAAAAGCATCCACTTCTTAATTACAGTCAGTAATTGACTGTTCTGTTCCATCCCAGTCACTCACAGGAAAGCAGTTTCAAAGTCTTTGACTGGCAAAACCCACTTAATTCAGGTTCTCCATCCACTTTTTTACATTACCTCTTTAAGTTTTCTGATAAATGATTTTCTTAATCATATCAGAACTTTGAACAATCAATTTTTCAACACTCTTGGGGGAAAAAAGACATCAGTAAAGAATGTTAGTTTTGACTGCACCTTTTGATTGAACAACCCCTGATGACAATCAAAATGATGTAGAACTAATAACAGACATAAACTATTTGATATTAAGCCATACTAATGCATTCTTTTAATAACATGTTTTGCTTAAGTGACAGATCCTGGAGTGAAGAGGATAAAAACTTTACAGGAAATATAATAAGTTTAGGCAAGAGCTACTGGTTTCCATTTTGCTTAAAAGCTTTTAGACAAATATCTCTTTAAACCCTTTTTCTCCACCAAGTCCAATTTGTAAAGGATATATCTTGGCACCAAAGCAATCTTAATGAAATATGCTAATTGTAATAATAGCTATCTTTAAATACCTGTCTGGGGAAATTTGCCCCAAACATTTTCACACTAAAAGAATGATCCATCTGAATTCTTGCTCATAACAAATGTATGCTTAGGAAATTATACAAGCATGTTCACCGGAAAAATGTCTAACAAACACATTCCTTAAGTCTTTTTGGTATTAATTCGACAATAGTTTTCCCTTGTGCTAAGAACCGCGGTCTGTGTCCTGGCGTGGTTCCTCAGAAGATGGAGGAGGAATAACCCACCTCCAAACTGCACTGAGAAGACAGGAGAAAAAAATAGTTTTTTAGGCTTTCATTAACAAATGTAACATTATTGTATTAATTGAAAATGCCTTAAAGGAGTTTTAACAAGTAACATTTATGTTTATTGAATATTGTCAATTAGCTGTCACCCTTGCCAATATGGTTCTGGCAATTAGTCTTTCCTATGTTAGATTTTCTTTTCCTCACCTGAGGATACTCTTATATTTATTTTAGTGACAGAGGAAGAGAGAGGGGGAGAGAGAGAGAAACATCGATGCGAGACATTGATCAGTTGTCTCCTGTACACTCCCAGATTGGGAATTGAACCAGCAACCTGGGTATGTGCCCTGACTGGGAATCGAACCCATGACCCTCCAACCAAGTGAGCCACCCAGCCATGTTAGATTTTAATTTAAATAAGAAAGTAATATGTAGAATGGTATTTATGCTATTAAAATTTTAATACTTTGACTTAGCAGAATAGAAAAAATCTTTTCTAGAACTTCACATTTTTTTCTGACTATAAGAATAATTGAATTTATTGTTTAGAATTGGAAAAATTAAAAACTAAAAATCAAATTAAAACTATTTATAGGTTCATAAAGTTAACATTGTAAGACATTTTAATTTAGTTATTGACAATCTTTTATAAATAATAATCAAATAAATTCAATAATGACCAATGGACAACTGTATACTATAGATAGATATCAGTAAAACATATTTGGTGGTTAAATATTGTTGGCTATTCTGTTCCAGTTGGCCTCAAATGCATATTGAGAGACTATCAGAGATGCAAGAGATAATGAGCAATATGTGTTCCCCTCTTTCATAGTAGCATTCTTCCTATTGTAGAATCAATCCCACAAATAATTATTTGTTTAGGAGACTGTGAGGATGTGTTTCTGACCAAACATTGTCCTAACTATCAAGGAGAACTAATTGAACATCCACAAAATGTAAGGCATATTGATAGAAGCTAGGGATACACAGCCCCCACCCTCAAGAGCTCACAATCTGTTTGGATAAATAGGACATATGTATAAATAACAAAAGATAAACAACAACAGAAAATGGCCTATATAAAAGTCCCAATGTGAGTGGCACAGACAAGACTCACGTCAAGATTTCAGAGGATGGAGTAATTACTGAAGACACATTTACATCATGAAATTATGCATAAACTGTTGGTCATGATATGTTATTTGTTAAAGGTTGATTGTATTGGAACTTTAGTATATTAAGAATATGAACACTGCCACTTGGTATGCAAAGTGATATCAGCTTTAATGATCTCAAAGCACATAATAAACATCCTTCAAATGCAGCTTCCTTCCACTATCATAAAGTAATTTTGCAAATGAAGAAAATGAAGCAAATGAGAATGCCATTCTATCAAATTGGCATCATTTTAAATGATAGAATTAAGAGATTACAAAGATCTTGATTTCTAGTTCACTAGTCCTCATCAAACAGTCATATACACTCAAGGACTCTCTGCATATGGAGAAAGGACCATGAGAATTTCAGCCTAGTTGTGAAATTTGGAATACAAACCTTAGAAAAAAGTTGCTTGTTTCTTTATTGTTATACTAAAAACAGCACACTTTTAAAAGATCACCCAACAGCCTTACTCAGATTTATTTTTTCCCTTTTATTTCTCTCAAAAATTACCACTATGCTGCAATGAAAAAGTTGTATCTAAAACTGAATTGGAGCATCCCCAAAACTCCTTAAGATCTTAGTAGAAAGGACTAAAACAATCTCACATTTGAACTAAATAACTTTCAAATTGTGCTTAGGGTCAATCTTTGACTATAAACCCAAGGAGAGTTTATTCCACCGTAATGAAGCTAAAACTATATATAGGAAATGTGCAATAAAATATGGCAGATATTGAAAGAACCCGAAAAAATGTTAAATGATGTAGCTACAGTGATTTTACAAATAAGTGGATTACTAATTTAAAAGGAACAGAATTTAATTACTATTATTTTTGGAGACACTTTGGACTTCATAATGAAATCATTACATTTGAATTAGTGAATATAAAAAGTAATGTCAAAATATACTAAGTATATTTAAAGTGACTATAAATTATTTTTGTTATTAATTTTAGCCATATCTTTATTAAATCTAAGAGCAAGAAATAGAGATATATATTTTGGCTACAAAATAGTTCGATATAAAGATATAACATTGAAACAATAATAAATTTTTAAAAACCTTCATATTCACATATTTTTTCATCTTGCATCACACTCCACATTTGATATAGCTGATCAAATGAAGGTTGTCATGGTTATACTATAATACTTAAATTACTTGGTCTCAAAGGTGTTTATGATCACCAAAGAAATTACATTATCAAGCAGCATGTCTGTCTCAAATTACAGTCAGGTCTGAGTAACTCCTAACATTTTTATTAACATGTCGAGCAAAGTTAACATAAAAGTAAGGGTAAAATATCAGTTAGAAGTAAAAGGTCTTCAATTTGTCTTTCCAAAAATGTTACTTGTTAAAACATTTTGTGAGAAAGTATTTGCCTTGTGTTCCCAATGTTGCTAGATGTTAAGTAAATATATGCTGATTATAAAAAAATAAGTTGCTTTGGCAACTCTCGTATTAAAATGCATTTGCAACCCCCATCTGTCATGAAAGTTTTGAAAAGTTTGTTTACTTTGGCTAGCAGCCTTATCCAGGGTTACCCTAGCAAACAATGATAGCAGTCTTCAGAAGTTGTGTGAGGAACAAGCCACTAGGGATCCATTTTTGTTTTAATTGGCACACACACACACTTCTCTGGCCTGTCAAGAAGAACAAGCTAATATGCAAGGAGGGTCTTATATTCTCAGCTTTGGGGAGCAGTAAAGCTCCCTTTACTTAAGTAATTTAAATGATAGACTGCAAAAACTTTGCAAGTCAGAAAAATGTTTTATACTTTCTCAGGGAATATTTGTTTTAAGCAATGGAAAATGTTCTACATATCTAAAGATGTTGAACCTTATGTTATAATTACACTGTTTCTTCTGACTCTGTGAAACGTTCTTAAATCCACACGCTACTAAATGAGCCTGAGCAAAAATGGATCCTGCATTTCCACAGTTCCCCTTGTGTTAACAAATGTGCGTTCATTAGTTTCCAGATGTTTATTGGATACGTTTTCAATATGTTTGGAGTTGATTGATTTGCATGTACATGTATCAAAACCCTCAGTGGTGTCATCATATCAAAATAACCTGCCCATGTAAGCAATTTCTTATTTAATGGAAAGTAAACAAATGTTGGACTACATACACGACGGATCTCAAGTGCATTCTGAAATCTAAGGTTTAAGGCCAACCTTTTAAGAAACAGTGCTTTTTAATTGAAATTGAGCTGTACCTTTGACACCCAAGAAATTTGGTTCATGAATTCTTACAACACAGATTTGTTCTGCATAATAAAATCGGCCCTGTAGTGAACATTCACACCCCATATCACTTGTCCACTCTACCTTTCTGTTTATTAACAAAATACCCAACCCAAAAATCATTTCAAACAAAAACTCATGTTTATTCTTTCATCTGTGGTAAAATATTTGAAGCACTGAGAAACAGTCTTCTCAATATTCATGAAAGCATACTATCCAAGTAATTAGTAGATAGTTTAGCAGTTCCCACAGTTTTGCAGTCAGCTACACCAAAACTTTTGCCTGTGGTGCTCATATGAAAAACGACTGAAAAAGTGACTAATCGAAGCAGTTGGTGTATAAAGATACCAGCTTAGAGTTTGATTGCTGTTAATGTTAATTTTTAAACTTGGGGGGAGTAGTTGCCTCTAGATAAACTAATCATACTGAGAGCTGTGTTCACTGGTATCTAGCACTCAATCAGTAACTGCCAAACACAGAACAGCTTCTAGCCTGAGCTATGTTCACTGTGCAATATTACTCAGCTAGTCACATGGCATTTGGGAATCTGCTGCCCTCGCTACTTTTAAAGAAGAATTATTTTTATTACTTCTGTCATTTATTTAATGGACAACTTAAAATTTTTAACAAATACAAAAGTATAACATAAGCACACAATTTCTTTCCCCAAGGTATACTGGATTGTTGTATATCCTCCTATATTTTTTTCACTAATTGATACACATTATTTATGTCTTTATACTTTAATGGTAATGTGTGTACTGTTATAAAAATGCTTTTATTCATTCAACTACCTATGTACTGTCATCATTTCCCACATGGATTTAAAAATAATATATTTTAGTCCCCTCACCTTCTTATTTATGTTTTCCTTTCTCTGAAATTTGGGTCTGGACATCCCGTTCCTCTGCGTGGTATCATTCTGAGATTCCCCACAGCTATTATGCTGCAATGCAAACTGTTTAACTTCAGCCTGCCAGACCCCTGTGCTCTGCCACCTACCTGCTGGGTAGCACCCGCTCCACATTTCCGTCTGCATCTCTGCAATGCAGCCATCTACTACTTATTTCTTCCTTAGAGCAGGTTGCTTCCCTTGCCCAGAACCCTCTGACTTCCCCTAGCTTATTGTTAAAATCCATGTAAATGTGACCTTTACAGAACAGGGTTATTTGAAATAGATGTTCTCTTAAGTGCTCCCACGATAGCCTTCATCATAGTACACAGGGTCTATATTGCAGTGCCCTGTGGGTTTCTCTGTGTCCCCCTCTACACTATAATCACTCTAAAGCCAAGGGCAATTTTGTTTACCCACTGAGTGGCTGCACAACCCACACCTAAGGGGCACTAGTAATTAATAAATAAGCCTTATCTATTTTATACATTCCAGTGAATGCGTTATATCCTATTGTTTGATATGCCACAGTATACTTAACTCATCCTCCATTGTAATAAAATTTTGCAATACTTCACGTGATTTCACTCATTTGTGGAATATAATGAACAACATAAACTAATGAACAAAAACAGATCTAGAGATAGAGAAGCATTGATCAGAACGTCAAACCTCAGAGGGAAGTTAGGGGAGAGTGGGGTTAAGGGGATGAGATCAACCAAAGGACTTGTATGCATGCATATAAGCCTAACCAATGGACACAGACACTAGGGGGGTGAGGGCATGAGTGGGGGGGGAAGGATGGGGGAATAAGGACACATATGTAATATCTTAATCCAGCGGTTCTCAACCTGTGGGTTGCAAACAATGAAAATATATCCTGCATATCATATATCTACATTACAATTCATAACAGTAGCAAAATTACAGTTATGAAGTAGCAACAAAAATAATTTTATGGTTAGGGTCACCACAATATGAGGAACTGTATTAAAGGGTCACGGCATTAGGAAGGTTGAGAGCCACTGCAATCAATAAAGAAAAAAATTGAAATAAATAAACAAACAAATAAATAAAATTTTGCAATACTATTGTGTTCCTTCAAGCAATGTAAGTAGTATATAACTACTGGTAATACTTCTATCAGAGTAAAGAAGGCAATCCCTTTTGAAGATGAAGAACTGCAGTCTGAGACTGTATTTTCCCATAAGTCAATAAGTTCTAGATTCAAACAATAGAGTGGGTCTGTATTTCAACACATAAAGCTGGGATAGAAGGTTCTTGATTATATTCCAAAGCCACCATGTATTTTGCAGGGGTGATCTATGGTAGATCATCCAAGAATCTGACCTTACATGTGGACCTTTCTAAGTGAGAGTTGATAATATAGAAAATTGGAAACAAATTTAAGATTATCAAGAGTTAACCCTTAGGTTAATGAATAAAGTCTTCAGATAATCTCAGTAAGGTGCTCATTGCTGGTCCATCAATGTTGTAGTCATTAATTTCATGAAAGCACCATTAACATTAATGAATAAGCAAGCTGTGGAGGACAGGTGGCACTAGTTGTATTTCCAATATTTTTATTTAGAATGAATTTAAGATGCAGAGACTTAAGTAGAAACAGGTACTGTTGCCATTAGTTAATTACTCACCAACGTCTCGTATTAATAAGTGCTGGGATTGCACAACAAGAATAAAAGATGTTGCAGTATGTAAGTATCTCTGTGCTATTATAACATATTTGGCTATGATTATGAGTGTTTATAAAACATTCAAGAATTGTTCCATGTCTACTTACATTAATGAGAACACCTGTTAACTTTAGTGCTGTACAGACTTATTTGCATGAGATTCAGGCTTTTGCATACTGTACATCACTTTTTGAAACAATTAGATGCTTATAGAGAAATATAGCTGAGTGAAAAACAGCAGCTTGAATGCCTTCCGGCTCAAGACAATTCAACTCCAGGTTTCAGTGAAAACCAGAAATCTGCTGAATTACAATACTGCTAGTTAGAACTGAATGTAGGTGTACTTTATGTGTTTTACATTTGGAGAGCAGAAGATACACATAAAAATCTGTGCTTTAATCTTCAGGTGAAATCACAGCCAACTGAGTTTTCAGACAAGGATGCCAAGCAGTGAGAGATGGCAATGCCGCCACAATGTAGATTCTCCGTTATTTTGGGGAGCCTCTTATCCAAAGATGGTCTCTTTACCAGTTTCAGAAAGCTGCATGATTCTGCAGATGAATGCCCACCTTGTGTTGTTTACAGCCCTTCACCATAGAGCCCTTTCTATGAGATGACAGAGCTGAAAGGCCTGAAGGAGCTGAGGACCCCCCTGAATCCGTCACTTCTGGGCTGCTGGTCACAGCACAACCCAAGCCTTCCAACTTAGCAAAAGTACCATAATTCCCTATCGGATGCCAGTGAGTCTGCTTTATTCATTACTCAGAGGAAATAATAGGTCCCACTCTATTGACATGTCTGTCTGCCACTCCCCATAGGATGTGAAAGTGTCTGCGATTTAAATATTTTCAGTTATTGAAAGGGAGAACTTGCACAAATCTGTGGATTCACAGCCTCTATTATCATCATATTTAAGAGGTGCAATATTTACATCAAAATGACTCAGTTGGTGATATATGCTAAAGATAAATATGTATTTATGATCTGGAGGAGAAGTGTGATTTATAACTACTTTGTCAGACATAAACACAGTGCCTCTGTGCTGCTCTAGTAAATACAAACTAGATGAACTATTTGCACAGGATTAATGCCACTTTGACCTGGAAAATGAGGGGACTAAGAATTGCCCTTGGAGAAAGTGTGGACTGCAAGAAAGAATTTTATCTTAGCCCTATCCGGTTTGGCTCAGTGGATAGAGTGTCAGCCTGCAGACTGAAGGGTCCCAAGTTCAATTCTGGTCAAGGGCACATGCCCGGGTTGCGGGCTCGATTCCCAGTGGGGGGCATGAAGGAGGCAGCTGATCAATGATTCTCTCTCATTGATGTTTCTATCTCTCTCTCCCTCTCTTTTCCTCTTTGAAATCAATAAAACTATATTTAAAAAAAGAATGGTATCTTATTTCCTTCTCTGATACCTCAGTATATAGTCTGGGAAGAAGTAACGTTCATACTATAGTCAAACCTTACTTTTGGTTTCTGAAAATTTTGAAATTGTATTTAACCAATAGCTTGACAATCTAGATTTTGTCCTCTATAAAACAGCATCATCATTCATTGAGGATGATAGACTAAGCCTATGTGTATTTAGGAAGTTCATGAATGAGAAAACATTTCTCTTTTCCCATGAACTATAGGTTTAAATAAATTGAAAATGTTGAAATTTTTCTGGGAAAAATTTTCAAAAACAATAATTTTGCATATTTTGGAAAATCCCTTACCATATATTGAAAAGGGTTATCTTTTATACAAACATGAAAAAGTATCTAGCATTTCTAAACTATAATTTAGTAACATATTATATATATATATATATATATATATACACA
>NW_005368827.1:480657-494995 GCF_000412655.1 Myotis brandtii
AAAAAACACTTATCCTATATAATAAAAGGCTAATATGCAAATAGACCGAACGGCAGAACAACTGGAACAACTGAACAACAAAGCAGTGAGAGATGGCAGGAGGAGTGTGTGGAAAATGGCGGGTTCTGGCCACTGCAGGAAGGTGAAGCAGGTGAGCGGGGCGCCAGACCAAGGCGGGGTGCCAGTCGCCATCGCTGGGGCGAGCCTCTAGTGGTTACTGAAAATTCTTTGCTCCCATGTGTCGTGGTCTTGCCCGGTGCTTTCACCTGCTGCCGGCGCCGGCACTACTTGCATCCGCTGCTGGCGCCAGAGTCACCACTCACACCACTGCTGGCACCCGGCGCCGGCCCGAATCTCTCGGTGCCATCAGTGGGTGCGAGCAGGGCTGCCAGTCCCAATCACCCCTCAGGGCTTCTCTACCTCCCCCTGCTCCTGAGGGGAGATCAGGGCCAGCAGCCACCTCTCACACCCACTGCCAGTGCCAGCCCTGCTCTCACCTGCAGCCGGAGCTGGAGCTCTTGCTTGCATCCACTGCCGGTGCCTGGTGCTGGTCCCGATCACTCGGCGCCATCAGTGGGTGCAAGCAGCTAGCCCCAATTGCTTCATGCCTTCAGCAAGTGCGAACGGGGCTGGTGCTACCATCAGCGCGTGGGAGCAGTGGCAGTGGGAGCAGGGCTGCGGGCAGACAGGTAACCAGGGACTGCGGTGGGAGGAGCCAGGCTGGGGTGTGGAGGATGGGCCGAGAGCCGTCCCTGTGCCTACTGCAGCCTTGCAGCCCACAGTTCCTTTCAAGTTGCACGAATTCGTGCACTGGGCCCCTAGTGATTATATAATAAATAATAACATCAATTAATTGAGCAGCAGGCCCCACCAATCTAGTAATGGAGACATATAACATCTAGAATGACACACCCATCACACCATGCTAAATGTATGAAGAAACACCTTAACACTCCTTTCTCTCCCTCCCCACAAAATAATATTTTAGTTAGAAGTAGTAAAAATGCTAACTTTAAAAAATGTATATTGGCTGCATTATCAGTAGGGCGACTATATAATGTATTGTCTACATGTAAATGTAACAATTTTTAAGGCAAAAGAGGTACAAACTATTAATAACTGCACCAGGACAATAGGTCTACTCTGTGTATATTGGTACATATGGATCACTATTCATCACATACAACACTACAGAGCCGTTCAGCAACCGCTGATCTTTAGGTGCTCAGTGAACACCCCCTGGAGTCTAATTCTAGGAACTATAAGGTATTCCAAAAAAGTTAGCAGTAACCTTTGTTTTTAGAAAGCTTAAAATCTACTGTGAAAATACAAAACCAAGATGGAAAAACAATTAGAAAACAATAATTAATTGTGATTCAAGATGGACATACATACTAATTTTTTAGGAACAAACCAAAGTTTCTCTAAAGGCAAATTGGAGTCCTCAAGGAAGAATGTTAGAGAAGGTTCGTACAAGGACAGATGGGTTTAGTGGGAGAAAAGGAGGGAAAGAGAATCACACAGTTGATGAGCAACTTGTACAAAGACTGGCAAGCACGAAAGGCTATGACTTCTCTATAGGACATGAAGAAGCTGTTCCTAAGTCCTCTTCTGGGCTCTTCTCCCCGTACTAACCCTATAAATGGAGGTGGCATCAGCATTCTCTTGTAAGATGATTCTTCTCATGCAAGGACACACTCCTGAAGCACATCACCCACACCATTGTTTTCTTTTTTTTTTTTAATCAGTTATAAACTGACAAATCTTTATTTTATGTTTCTAGTTCAGACATCTCTTTTGGTATCTATTCCAATCCAAGATGCCATCATTCCTGTCAGATCTCCCTACTGCCAGTTTGTGTTACAATCCATTCTCTGCAACCACTTATTAGTGAATTCCTAATTTGACTGATATCAGAGTCATCATTGGAGATCTTTATATGTACAGATTCTCATGCTCACAGGGACCTAAAGAATCAGACCTTTGGCATAGGACCTAGGAAATCTGTTTGTTTACAGAGTTCCACACTGGGTTGGGCTTGGCGACTCTAAATTATACACAAATGCTTAATGCAAACCCATATCTGTCTCCTGTAGTTCAAAAGCCAGGGACTGGATGATTATTATCCTCAAGATAAAATCTAAATTCCTTATATGGATTACTTCATGATTACTCTTTCTGTCTCTAACCTTTTCAAGTCCTCTACTTATCAACTGTATAACTCTAAACAACTTATTTAGGATCCTTGTATTTCAATATCCTCACCCATAATCTGAGGAAAATAATAATATATACCTTAAAGGACCATGGTTATATAAAATATAATTGAGGAAAAGAATTTAGCATAGTACCAGGCACATAGTAACTACTAAAAAATATGGTGGTTATTATTTGATCGATTGATAGTCTCCTAGGTTTTGGCAAATTCCTCCTCTTTATTCAGGTAACTACTCAGACATCATCTACTTAGAAAAGGCTCTTCTAACCTCTGAAGATCAAAAAAAGAATTGTCCCTCCAGTAGCCTGTACTTACTCGATTATGGTGTTCATTTCACTATTGCAATTACTTAGTTACTTTTCCAACCCTGAGGACAAAGACCATGTGTCCCCAGTACTTAACTGAACACCTGGAATACCACAGGCTCTCAATGAAAGGTTAGGAAATGCATTATAGCTCAGTTGACTTACCTTTGTACTGTGGAGTTGTGGTACTCAGATAACAAAAGATCTTAAAATGTAGAAAACATGTCTGACTTGGTATGTTAGGCAAGAGGAAAAGAGCATGAGCTCCCTGAGCAGCTGTATCAGGAGGGCCATATCATAGTGCCAGAGGAGTAGGGACATTCTCTTAAAGCTCCATCTCTATTGCAACTTCCCTAATTGTCAACATGATGCTGTCTTCCATGGTTGTGCCAGGGTGGCTCTCCTGAAAGATGATATGCCAGATACACCACTGCCAGCCATCTGACTCATGGGCCTCCATTATGGTCTCCTGGACTTCCTAAAGCTCTTTCTTGTTCTCAGCCTTTTCGCATTTTTTCCCAAACAGCTCAAGCAGCTTGCTTCTCTGCCTTTGATTTTAGATACTAGGCTTTTGAGATGCTTGGCATTTATATCACATTTTTAACTCACTCCTAGGTAACTTGATGTGATCTTGGGCCCTGAGAGTGGAGACTGCACCTGGTTCTCACTATCCTATCTTCATTGAAGATCAGTTCTATAGCTCTACCCTCATCTTGTTTGTTGGCTTCTGATTTCTATTCTGGTGGCTTACATAGCACACAGACCCTCTCAGCTGAGGAGAGTCCTTTTTGCCAGTATCCTCTCCCTGTCTCTCATGGCCCCCTTCTTTAACTCCATCTTCCATCAGCCTCACCCAATTAAATAACTCAACATGTAATCAAACAATAATCCATCCTTGCATTCAAGGCAGATGGTCGTGTGAGTATCCGAAAAGGAGACTTTTTCATGTACTCACTGATTATCCAATTGGCCTGTGAAATATTCTTGTTATTTCTGGTTGGAACTCACCCTCTATCTCTAACAGCTTGAGCTGTTTGCTGTCATCTTAATTTTTGGCTCCATATTCTGTCCAGCAAACACACTTTCTTCCAATATTATCAGCTTAAACTTTTCCCTAGCACCTGTCCCAACTATAGATTTATGCCTGATTCATCAAGATGGTCCTATAACCATTAACTGGATTATTACTGTTATTAAGAAATAACCCCAATCCCCAGATAAGTGATGTCTAAAGATCTTCAATACAGTGAGTTGCTCCCACAGTTTTTGAGGTCACTATGAACTATTGTGTGATTTATCATTGTCTAGGATCCTAAGGAGTGAGACACTAACGAGAACTTTCTCCATCATTAGAACCAGTATCTGGCTTGTAATTTGCTACTCTTGATGAATGGCTGTGGCATTGGATCCACATCTCACTAAGTTTCACCCAAAAAGTTTTCTAAAAATGTTTGAGATTTAATTATATTATGTTTATATGTAGCTGGTGAATTTAAGATGAGGGAGGCATTAAGAGAATAATTAAAGAAGTTAAAGAAGCCACTGCCCAGAAGTACTCAGATGGTACAGTCCTGTGATGGATTCAAACTCTTTTGGCCATGATCCCTGGCATGAGATACATTTTTACACTGATAAATAATACCTCTTTCTTTTTATCAGAAACACACACACAATTCCCCCCCCCTCTCTCTTTCTCTGTCTCTCTTATCTATCTATCTATCTATCTATCTATCTATCTATCTATCTATCTATCTATCTATCTATCTCTATCATCTATCTATCTATCATCATCATCTATTCATCCATCCACCTATTATCTATATATATAAAAGCCTAAGCAACCAAACGACCAAACAACTGGTCAACTGGTCGCTATGATGCACACTGACCACGAGGGGACAGACATTTTTGACAATTAGGCCTGAGAGGTCAATAACCTTGTGTGAGGGATTCTGCTCCAATAAGTAATTTCCTGCCATTTTAAAGTAGAACTAGGATGTGGTCCTTTGGAATTTGGCTTAGACTTTGGGTTTTGTAAATATATCTTCAAGTAAGATTTTCGTTATAAAAGAAGAAACAAAGACTTGGGGAGTAATGTGCTGTTTGGAATACATCTGAGGTACCTCACCATGATCTAAAGAGGGAAAAACCAAAGAAGTTAAAAGCCTGGCAAACTATCAGAGGCAGAGATGGCAACTATTTGTTTTTAAGTCCCCTGTATTGAAACAATGAGTCCACTCCACATTGCATCCTGCAGCTCCATGATACAAGGCCTGGGAGTAGTTATTAGCATGTGATGAGGGAGGGAAAACTAAACAGTTTAATAGAGCTATGGCCTCTCCTTCTCAAGTTCCCATTAATGCAAATACAGCACATGTGGTTTAAGTCCCAAGAGCCTTGTAGGACACAAATCACAGATGTGGAATAAACATTATCAGAGAATATGACTCCATGGCTTTCTCCTTGCCATCAACAGATACCCTAGGATCCCATGATGTCAGGCAGATACCTGATACGCTATCATGAGGAAAATCACAGAAAGTCAGTGTGCTCAAAGGGCCCAGGATGATATTATTTGAAAGTAGACCCCAAAGACTCCTTGGTAAATTACAGCAGAGGCTCAGACTACCTCCAGATCTTTGGAGAACACTCGCCACTCTGATAACTAAATATAGTAAAACTTATTCTTTATGTACCCAAATTGCCAGAAACTTATAGCTCAGTGTTCTTGTAATATAACCCAGACAATACAGTGGCAGAAGGTTGACAAAATAAACCCTATACATTTCAGACAGCCTATAAAATTAACCCCAGCTATACTGATTTTTCTATGCCATCTTTGGCAAGACTACAAGTCAAGGCAATTGCTGCTCTGAAATCACACTCTTTTTCTTTTCTATTTTCCATTCTCTCCCCATGACATTCTTTTCCAAAATTCTCAGGCTCAGAAGATGAGTAAATTGAGTCTCTTTTATAGAACTCATTATCATGACTCTATTCTAAAACTGCCACTACATTTGAGAAACTTGGATAATCTCCTTATATACTAATGAGCTGCATTTCCCATAAGTGAGGCTTCAGTATCCCTATACTGACCTGACCCTAACATTTATATTGGCAGTATTGTCAATTGTCATGTAGTGTGATTCCAGGAGCGTTAAGAGCTTCATTGGATGACAAACTAATTCCTTAAACCTGCTGTCTCAGGACAGGAATCTTAATGATCAGTTTATTCATTTAGATAAAGCTTTTTAAACAGTTAAATGAAGGGGTAATACTTTTGTATGGTTGTTTGTTAAGATATTGGTATAATATTATTTTTCATGAAAAATATATTAAATCAAGTAATTTCTGATTTTCAATATAGTACATGCATGCTTTAAAATAAGCAAAGTCAGAAATATGTAAAATGAAAATCAAAACCTAACTCTAATCACACTACTCAAATATAGTCCTCTTAATATTTAATGTATTTCCTTCCAGTTTTTTAATTCATATAATACATGTATCATATATGTGTTGAATTAAATACACAATATTGTTTTTATTTTTCAACTATATTCAGGGCTCTTTCATGACATTATTCTTTGAGATCATTAGTTTAATGACTTCATAGTATCCTGTCATAGAGATTTATCATAGTATATTTAAGGTGTTTTTTTTATTTTCATGATTTAGTTGTTTCCATTTTTTGTCATGACAAATGAGGCCATTTTGTATAAATAAATTTGTATTATTGTTAACATTTCTCATTTGTTTTTCTTAGAAGAGATTTTCAGAGTAAGCATTACTATGTCAAATATTACAATTTTAGAAGGTTACTAAATGCATTCCTAATTACTTTCTATAAAGATTGTTCTAAGTTGCATTATCTCACTAAAATTTAGATATTGGAACACTTCATTTCATAATTTCTCCTAAGTAATATAATATTATGTACTTATCAAATTTTGTAAAAAGTATTATCCTATATAATAAAGAGCTAATATGCAAATGGTTATCACGCCCTCGTGCCCTCATGCCAGGGCCAGGGGTCCTGAGGCTGTGCTGGGGGACCTGAGGCCAGGCCAGGGGAACTGAGGATGTGCTGGGGGACCTGAGGCCGTGCCCCCCCCCCCACCCCATGGGGCTTGACAGGGGACCTGATGCTGTGCCACCCGCCTAGCAGGGCTTGACGGGGGTGGGGCTGGCCAGGTCTGGGTCTCACGCAATTTTGAGGTGCACGTGGGTGGGGACTTGACTCTGGGTCCCACAGCGCACCCCAGACTCTGTCTGACAGGAGGGAGATTTTCATATACATTTTACTAATTTTCTTTCATCACTGACACTTCTATTATAGAGAGAGGGCAAATAGCAATATTAAAATATTTCCTCTAATTAATTCTCTTTTAATGTGCACGAATTTTGTGCACAGGGCCACTATTTTCTTTTATAATTAATCATTTATTTTCTCAGAATTTTTTGCTAGTATCTTTAAACATTTTCTTTTCAATTATAGGATTTTAAAGATTTATTTGAAAGAGGACTTCAATAAGTTTATTAAACTTTGGTCATAATTGCTGTACATATTTTCCCGAATTTCTTTTTAATGGCCCTTTGAATAAAATTATTTATATACAAAAATGCTTTTTTACTAGTAATTTTTACATTGTAAAACTTAGACATCGTTCCTTTGTGATTTTTTTCAATTAGCATTTAATTCTTAGAAATTCCTTTCCCATAAAAATATCAGATTTTGACTCATTTTTTCCACTATTTGTTATGATTTTTAAAAAAATTATTTACTTAATTCTTCTTAGATTTGTTTTGTTTTATGGGTATATGAGAATGTATTGTTTTAAAATTATTTCCAAATAATGTGCTTTCATTTATTAGTTAATCTTTCCCTTCCCTACTGGTTTATGATTCGCTATTAAGTAGAGGCCATGCTCTTTTTTTGTGGTTTCTCTATGCAGTTTGAGATTTTTTTCTTGATTTATGCTATTTCAAACTTTTCATAATTATTATTTCAGATTGTCCCTGTATATCATAGGGCATGTCCCCTTTGTCATTCCTTTTGTGATTTTGCAGGAACTATTATTTGATTCTAAACCTTTCAAATAAATTTAAATGTTTTTCTCTTTCCCCAGAATTTTGCATTGGATTTTGATAGGATTGTATATTACTTTGGAATAAATACAATTTGGTAATAGTAAGAATTCCCCTTCAGAAACAAAGTGTGTCCTCATACTTTAAGGTTTTGTTTATATCTCTTAGTAGATTTTTACAGTTTTACTCATCTAGATACTCATAGTCCTACGTATTTGAAACACAATTTTGATAGAGGAATGCAGAGGGACTTTAGGGTAATGAGTACGTTAGAGCAAAGGAGAAATTATGAATCCAAAGAAAGAAAAGGCTCAGAGGACCAAATGGAAGCCCTTTTTCTATTGCAGCATTTAGCACAAGACCAGCCATCTCTGTGCTGATGACCCCAATAAGCCCACTATCCCTCACTCCCTGTTCTTATCATCTGGCCATGGCAAGCATTTCCCACAGGACAGTCTCTCTAAATTACTCTAAAATAACAGGTGTTACCAGAATAATATAATACATAGCTATGCTCATGTTCTTATAATAATAAATAGAATTATTGCCTGGCTGGAATGGCTCATTTGGTTGAGTGTCATCCTGTGCCCCAAAAGTTTGCCAGTTCCAGGCCCAGTCAGGGCACCTACGGAAGGCAAGGCAACCAATCAAAGTTTCTCCCTCACATCGATGTCTCTCTCTCTCTCACTCTCTCTCTCTCTCTCTCTCTCTCCGCCAACTCTCTAAGCATATCCTCATATGAGGATTAAAAAATAAAATTATTAATCCCCAAACTGTACCATTTCCATTGGTCTTGTTCTTAATATCATGTCAGGTAAACCCCTTCCCTCACCAGAAGCTTCAACAAATTTTGGATCCAGGCCTTTACCTTAATCCAAACCCTCCCAAATTACAGTAAACTCTCCATACAAAGCCTTTGTAGCAGTTATATAACATTTCATCATTTGGATATATTACATCCCATTTTAAAATTTTTGGAGTGTGTATTTAATTTATTTTGTATCTTGAAAATGCTTAACAAAATGAGAGCCTATAACTTTGAGTACAGAATGTAGAACTTAAAAGAGACGGTGTTATTCCAGTTTAAATATGTGGACTCTACAGGTAACACTTTATGGTCAGATACAGGTCTGCCTTTCATAAGCTCGATATCTGCACATTTTGCTTGACCACACAGCACTTTAGTCTCACCTATAAAATGGGAATAAAGAGATTAGCTGCCTTATAGGACTGTGGTGATAATTAAATGCAATTCATGAAAGTTCTGTGACAAAGTACCTGGCTAAAGTATTAACCATTATTATAATTGCCATGTTAAATACAAACATGTAAAGAACAAAGTATCTCTGTAACCACCTCTCCCTTCCCTTCCCCTAAATGCTCCTAGCTTATTTAGGAAAGAAGATAAATGCACTTCAGATAAATGGGGAGTGGGAAGGGAAAAGTTAGAGTGCCATTTACATATATGCACAAGCACATGTGGGGTACCTTGCAATCCACACGTATGATCATGATGGGCTGATACATTATGAATATGGTGGAATTAGAGAATATGGTGGAATTAATTATCAGAACCCTGTGGGCTGCAGGAATTAATCCTGTGTTGTATTTCATAAAGAGACCTAACTAAAGACTGTGGGTCTGGGTGATCATGATGGGCTGATACATTATGAAATGGAATTAGAGAATATGGTGGAATTAATTATCAGAACCCTGTGGGCTGCAGGAATTAATCCTGTGTTGTATTTCATAAAGAGACCTAACTAAAGACTGTGGGTCTGGTTCCAGGCTCTATTCCTTCTGCTATTCAGGCACTACCATTTACCCTAAGTTAAAAAAAAAAAAAAAGGGTGATATCACAGCAGCAACTTCAAACAAGCAAACAATGCAAGAAAAACCTCAAACATGGAGATTTTGCAGAATCACAATTAGACTGAAGATGCCTACCAGGGTTCCTGAGAAGGGAATGAGTGCTCCAGACCCCTGTCCATAGAGGTTAGAGCTGAGAGGCCATGAGGAGGAAAAACCTTGCCTGCTGCTAGGTTTCCAGTGTGTGACAGTTGTGGTGGGAGATGTGGTAGGCAGGACAGAGGGGGCGGGGGTGGTGTTTGTGACCAGGCCAAACAGCATCTCCTGGTCCCACACCCTGTACATTGCTTGGAGGGGACCCCTGTGTCCCTGTGCCGTATAGAGTCTTGACAGCTCCACCTTGAGGACAGGACAAGGAGGCTGAAGAACCTCGGAATTCAAGCAAATGGCGAAAACTCTGGTAGATGGGGCAGTATGATGCCAACCAGAAATCAAAACAAAACAGATAAACAAACAACAGAAGCCAGGTTTGAGTAAACAACAGAGAACAGCAAACAGCAGGTCACAGGCCACAACAAACAATAAAGTGAGGCCAGCAGTGACTGTCCCTAGAACATAAACTCCACGAGGGCAGGGATTTTCGCCTCTTTATTCACTACTAGAGGCACAGTACATGAAATTTGTGCACTGTGGGGGGGGTTTCCCTCAGCCCAGCCAGCACACTCTCCAATCTGGGACCCCTCGGGGGATGTCCGACTGCCAGTTTAGGCCTGATCCCACAGGGACATCCCTTTCACAATCTGGGACTGCTGGCTCCCAAATGCTCACCTGCCTATCTGCCTGAATGCCCCTAATCGCTTCTGCTTACCAGCCTGATCACCCCCTAAACACTCCCTTGCCAGCATGATTAATGCCTAACTGCTCCCCTGCCAGCCCAATTGCCCCCAACTGTCCTCCCCTGCTGGCCTGATCGTCCCCAACTGCCCTCCCCTGCAGGCCTAGTCGCCCCCAACTGCCTTCCCCTGCCAGCCATCTTGTGGTAGCCATCTTGTGACCACATGGGGGTGACCATCTTGTGTGAGGTGTGATGGCCAATTTGCATATTACCTCTTTATTATATAGGATAGTGCACTCAAAACCTTGAACAGATTTGGCACATAGTAAATAGTCAATAAGCATTTACTATGAATCCTATAGAATAAAAGGATAATATGCAAATAGACCAAACAGCAGAACGACTGATTACTATGATGCACATTGACCACCGGGGGCAGACGCTCAATGCAGGAGCTGCCCCCTGGTAGTCAGTTCGCTCCCACAGGGGGAGCGACACTCAGCCAGAAGCTGGGCTCATGGCTGGTGAGTGCAGCGGCACTGTCAGGAGCCTCTCCCATCTCCATGGCAGTGCTAAGCCAGCAGTTGGACATCCCCCAAGGGCTCCCAGACAGTGAGAGGGCGCAGGCCAGACTGAGGGACACCCCCCTCAGATTGAGTCAACTGAAATTAGAATGTGTTTGTTTTTTGGTTTTGGTTTTGATTTTGACTTATTCTTTCAGCTCCATATCCCCATAAAATGGCAATCCAGAAAGAAAGGATTGAGTATGACATTCTTTTAAAAAATACTCACTTTTTACTAATTGATTTTTTTACCTCAATACAATTATTTACTTCATATTTTGTATCAGTAGTTGTAGGCAAGTTAACTATCCACCATAAACAATTTCTCTTCCTGGCTTTCTCCAATTCCTTAACTCTTAAATAGCATTGAAATGTTTCTTCCTGGGTCAAATTCTGCTTTCACTCCAGCCGCTTCCTAGGTGCCCTCAAGCCCTGACATCTTCATGGGGTACAAACAGACCTCTAGGGAGTGATTCCCACATTAGTGCACCATTCTTTATAACCACTGCTTAGTTTTCCCAATAAACCTTTCCCAATGTACCTTATTTCATTTATCGCCTTCCTATAAATAGGCATTTAATAAAATTACTCTATTACAATAAGCCAATGTTACAACACATAGATGTACTTTTAAAAATTTTATCTTTATTGTTGAAAGTATTACATATATAGACGAGCAGCCCTAACTGGTTTGGCTCAGTGGATAGAGCATTGGCCTGCGTACTGAAGGGTCCCAGGTTTGATTCCGGTCAAGGGCATCTACCTTGGTTGTGGGCACATCCCCAGTAGGGGATGTGCAGTAGGCAGCTGATCGATGTTTATAACTCTCTATCCCTCTCCCTTCCTCTTTGTAAAAAATCAATAAAATATATATTTAAAAAAAAG
Source organism: Myotis brandtii (assembly GCF_000412655.1). Lineage (NCBI taxonomy): Eukaryota > Metazoa > Chordata > Mammalia > Chiroptera > Vespertilionidae > Myotis > Myotis brandtii. The sequence goes on from NW_005368827.1 coordinate 492,361, forward strand.
TGGAAGAGCAGGATCAAAGGTAATAGACACTTAATTTTAATACATTTTACCACATTCTACTCGAAAATTACAATTACAATTAACAATGAATGAGAATGTTTCTTCAACATTTTGATATTTTATAACTTTTGTCTTTTAAATCTGTATTAAATTTAGTTACATTTTTATTTCTAAATACCTGTATTAAGATATAAAGATTCCTCTAAAACCTATTTTGTATTCTACCATTATTTTTTTCATTAAACAAAAAGTTTCGCCCTAACTGGTTTGGCTCGGTGGATGGAGCATCGGCCTGCGGACTGAAGGGTCCCAGGTTCGATTCCAGTCAGGGGCATGTACCTTGGTTGCTGGCACATCCCCAGCAGGGGGTGTGCAGGAGGCAGCTGATTGATGTTTCTCTCTCATCGATGTTTCTGACTCTCTATCCCTCTCCCTTCCTCTCTGTAAAAAATCAATGAAATATATTTAAAAAAAAAGAAAAAGTTTCAGGTAATGGCTGACTGGCTTAGGATCAACTTCTGCCAGAGAAACACACACACACACACACACACACACACACACACACACACACACATCATTTCCCTTTGAAGACATTAAAGAGTAACAAGGCACAGAAAACTTATGAACCAATATCTTTAAGAGAATGGAATCCCAAAGAAGTGAGCTCAGAATTTGGTCTTCCCTTTTTCTACTCAGACATTCTGCATTTATTTATTTATTTTTATTGAATTTATTGAGTTGATTGTTGTCAGTGTCTCTATATATTTTGTTAATTGTCTTTTATCCAACGTCCCAACCCCTCTCCCCTCTGACAACTGTCAGTCTGTTCCATATATCCATGACTCTGTTTCTATTTTGTTTGTTGGTTTTTTTTGTTCATTAGATTCCACATATAAGTGAGATCATATGGTATTTATCTTTCTCTGGCTTATTTCACTGTGGTACATTTACACAATGAAATATTGCTCAATGGTAAAAAAGAAGGAAATTTTAACTTTTGTGATGGATGGATCTGCAGAGTATTGTAAGGGACATTCGGCACTTAAAAGCAGTGTGAGATAGGCTGAGAGGTTCATCAGAGTTGATGGGAATCTCACAGGGCTTGAGAAACAAAATTGGAGTTTTGGTTCTACCAACATGAATAGACCCTGAGGCTTTCAGTTGTATCCTAAGCATAACAATTAACCGGAAATATACAGGCCCTCCCAAATGCAGAAACCCAGCATTGGGAGGGAATTAACTTAATCCTACTCAAATTAAAGCAATATGCCCCAGGCTTAGAGCATCTGCCATAAATAAAAAGCAAATTCCCTCTGAAAGAAAATATCATTATCTAGATTCTTAGATCATGTATATAATTTTTCATACACAATGTCCTACTTGATTTAAAAAGTAGGTTTATAATATATAATTGACAAAAAAAGAAAATGTTATGAAAAAAAAGATCTATAATATATCTAGATTATCCAGTTGTAAATAATCATAAAATATATTTAAAAAATAATATGAGATCAAACGTTTAGGCAGAGAATTGGAAAAGATAAACAGGATGAAATGAAATGTAGTAATGAAGATATAATAAGTGAAATTAAGACATATTTCCAGATCAAATATGTATAGAAAAATGAAATTAGGTCAGAATAAAATATACAGACTGAAGTACAGAAAACAAAAGAATGGAAAATACAAAAATACCATAAAATACAAGAACAGTTCTCAGAGACATGAAGTTGGCATTCCAGAAAGAGAGGAGAGAGAGAATGGGAAAAGCTGATTTTCAAGCTAATGACTGAGAATTTTCCAAAGCTGCTTTAAAACATGAAGCCACAGATTCAAGAATCACTGCAAATCCCAAGCAAAATAAACACCAAGAAAACCATCCTTATTATATCACTATTAAACAAGCCAAAATCTGAAGACAAAGAAAAATATATTTGAAGCATCCATAAAAAAAGTGATGTTGAAGGAGCAATAATATATTATCAATTAATATTATTAGATAGAAATCAAATTCACATAAGAAACTTATGAAAAGATGGCACACATACTCATTAACCATTCCTTGAGGTTGATTCCAATTAATATTTTGCTTCAATATCTGGAACTTTTACTAAAAACTGCCAAACATCTCTGTGATAAAATTCAAATATCATCATTTTTTTATATCAATAGTTACTTGAAATTATGTGCTTAAAAGTCCAACAAGATGTTTCAAAGGAATTTCTCTTTCTACTATCATGTTTAATAAATTTCTGTTTCATCTGGAATCACCTGTTTCTAACACTCAACACTAAGATAGAAACTACCTCTGATCTCTGTCATAAGAGTCTCCTAATTGGTCTCCTTGCTTCCATTCTTAACCCTCTACACTCAGTTTCATTACATAGCTGACAGAGTAGCCATCAAAAAATGTTAATAGGACCATGTCCCTTCTCTGCTCAAAACACCCTAATGGTTGAAATTAAAATTTTATTAGTCTCCAGGATGTGTTGTGTTGGCCCCCTTTCCTCACACACTTTACCTTATTGTGATTCAGCTTCATTCACTTTCTAGATGTTGCCATTGAGACTTTGAGTTTTTGGTTCCCTCTTCCAGGACTGCTCTTTACTCAAATGGGTCCCTTTATTCATGATTC
>NW_005368827.1:495118-496072 GCF_000412655.1 Myotis brandtii
GAGGGAGAGGGAGAGGGAGAGGGAGAGGGAGAGAAACATCAATGATAAGACCTCCTGCACGCCCCATACTGGGGATTGAGACTGCTACCCAGGCCTCTGTCCTGACCGGGAATTGAACTGTGAATTCCAGGTTCTTAGGTTGATGCTCAACCACTGAGCCACGCTGGCCAGGTAGAAAGGTCTTTCTTGATTACCCTTTCCAAAAGAGTACACCCTCTTGCTGTCCTCTTTTATCTTGTATCTCCTTTCTTACTTTATTTTTCCCTTAACATATTTTAATTGACAAATTATATATCTTGTAGTTATTGAATCATTGACTATTTTCTAACAACATGCAAAACCCATGTTAGAAAAACCAAGATGGTGGCATAGTTAAACACTGGAAATTACTGCCTCTCACAACCACTTCAAAAATATAACTAAAAGACAAAACAGACATCATCCAGAACCACAGGAAGGCTGGCTGAGTGGAAATTCTACAACTAGAAGGAAAGAGAAAAGCACACTGAGACTCAGAGGAGGTGTGGAAGTAAAGTGCAGAGGTACAGAGGCGCACGCAGAAAGGGCTGGCAACTGAGGACATGGTTGTCTTTTTCAATCGGGAGGGAGTCTCAAGCTCCCAACTGCTCTGAACTACAGTTCTGAGCGAGTCTCTGGGGACCCAGACTCATAAGGAGAGAAACTGGACTGTCTGGCATCAGTCGGAACTTGAGGGTGGCTTTCTCTCAGAGGTGCTTGCAGCGATTACCGGGACACTGAGGGTAGGACTGAGGAGCAGCCATAGCTGCTTGCTCTGCCCTGTTGATCCCAAGACGCCGCCCCACCCAAGCTGTGTGCAGAGGCTTTTGCATATTAACAAACTGCTGGGTCAGAGAGACCCAGAACTTCCAAAAGAAGGCCCAAGGCCCCACAGCAGCTTGCATTGCTTCACAGCTGGGCCTCATCATGGCACCT
>NW_005368827.1:497286-507414 GCF_000412655.1 Myotis brandtii
ATTATATGAAATGCTGAAAGGTATTCTTTAAGAAGACAAAGGAGAAAAAGGTAAAGATAAAAATTATGAACAGCAAATACATATCTATCAACAAGTGAATCTAAAAATCAAGTGAATAAAAAATCTGATGAACAGAGTAAACTGGTGAATATAATAGAACCAGGGGCATAGAAAGGGAGTGGACTGACAATTCTTGGGGGGAAGGGGGTGTGGGGGTGCAGGAAGAGACTGGACAAAAATTGTACACCAATGGATGAGGACAGGGGGGGGGGTAAGGGCAGAGGTTGGAGTGGGAACCAGGTGGAGGGGAGCTATGGGGGGAAAAAAGAGGAACAACTGTAATAATTTGAACAATAAAGATCTAATAAATAAATAAACAAACAAACAAACAAATAAATAAATAAATATAAAAAAACAACAACAACCATGAGTCCAGGATTTTTTTTTGTCCAGAACCAGCGTATCTCTAGTTCTTCAAACATATCTCAATAAATAGTTTTTCAATGAACTAATCACTCAATTTATTCAGAAGTTATAACAAATGGTGCCATGCATTACTCTGCCTTTGTGTGGAGGATGGAAAGATAATACACAGCGTCTTTATATTCAATAAATTCATAGAAACACATAAACTTGTAATCAGTGGGATGACTATAATAGAGACAAAATGTTCATATACAATGATGTGAAGTCCTTTGTTTTTCTGTAGAAAAAAAAATGATTAGTTTACCATCTTCACACAGCTAGTTAATTATTACTCTAGATATTTGTATTTTGACAAGCATTTTCTGTTAAGTTTAATGAACACAGATTAAAGGCTGTGGTTCTTAAAATATGAATCTTAAAATTTGGACTTTTAATATAGTCTTTCCTACTATATTCTCATTTTCATTGAGATTGAAGCTATCATGATCATATAAATCATTGTCATCAATAAAACTTAACCCGAATCTTAATTAACTCTTACTTCCTCTAGATTTTACTCATGTGTCACCTTTCGAAGGCCTTTTCTGGGCTTCTTATTTAAATTTCTAATTTCTGTTCTCTGCCTTAATTTTCTAGTTGCCATAGCAATATCAATATACTGTATATTTTGCTTTATCATATTGTTTTGCTTATTTCCAGCCTCACCAAACTAGAATGTAAACTCCATGAGAGTGGAATTATTATTACCACTGCTTGGCAAGAAGATGCTCCATTAAATATGTGCTGAATGAATGAGCACACATTTCACTCATTTCCCCACTCTAGGATGCGATATTATTATTTTATCCAGAAAACTAGAAAATGCTGACATAGAGAAGGACAATTGTAAAGACAATCTGATGGACTGCTGTTGATCAATGAATATACTTTTATATCAGTCACAAAGTTAAATTTTTGATTCTGTACATGTATCCACATCAGTAGTTAATGAAATATCACATATATGTTCAGACTTACCATAATGAATAATAAAGTAGATTTTCATGTTACAAAGAATATTAAATTTTGTAAGATAATTCACCATGACTTAATTTAAATGGTAAGTTCCTATAATGCATTTAAATTAAAATAATTCATGGTCAGGTTTTATACACTACTTTCTAAAATGATGTATACCAATACTAGTTTCAGAATGATTTTTGGTTGGATTTAAAAATCAGTATCTTAATTTTATTTACTTTTTAACTGCACAAACTAGAAAAGTAAAATAAAGTGAATGTATTGATCTAGCATAGGAGAGTAAAGGATGCTCTTAAAATGTCCAAAGGGATATATATATATATTTTCATATATACATTTATATATGTTATATATAAAAGGAGATTATAAGTGGATAATCATAATCCTCATTTTCAAGGAGCATATACTATGATATAGGAATGATCTTAAATCATGTAACATTAACATGAATCTCAATAAGTTTTACTAAATAAGTGGTTAAGTCCAGTTAAAGGACCATTGGAGATATTCCCTTGTGGAATTAACACTTCTAATATGACTGTGTCTTCACTTCTGTTTCTGACATAAATTAATAAGATTCTATTCGCTTAAAAAAAAAGATTCTCTCATTAGTGTCCCATCAAAAATAGCACCATTTGCCTCATTAAATTTAATGAGGTTGTTGTTGTTGTTGTTTTTCCATTGGTAGGTGTGGGTGTGTGATATATGTGTCAATGTGTTAGACTTGTATCTTCAAAGAACATGCTTTACATAGGCTAGCTATACTCTGAAGCTAAAGCTGTGTTACCGTAAGCTATTTCTAGAAGGTGGTGGCACCTTAATGGGTTTGGTAACCAGGTAATACATTTTTCACTTTATTCAGAAGAAATGAAAGTGTCAGATATCAATGCCTTTTATATCAAGTCCTTATAATTAAACACTGTCATCATCAGAATAGTTTATATTATATGTAATACATGTATATTCCAACCCAAAATTTAAACATATCCTTTTCTTTGATCCATATTCCCAACGAAACAAATATCTTAAAATAATGAACAGAATTGATTCAAGCCACCACTATTCACCCCAGAATAGTATAACTTTATCTTTTTTCCTAAAGGGCTGATATGTTATTTCATTATTATATTGACAAGTCTTCTGTTTCAAACATAAAAATTATCATATGATTATTTTATACTTCCATATAAATTCTAATCAAATGCCAAAATACCATCTGTATTTAAAGTGGCCATTTTTTTTCTTTTTAGCAATCTACATGATAGAGACACAAACACATACATAATATTGATATATTTAAAAAGCATATGTAATGTCTATAGAGCTTTTTATTTCTTTCTTTTAATGTGTGTTCCTGGTCTTTCCCCCAGATTCCCTTTGTCCCCCAGCTTTATTGAGATATCACTGACAAGTAATACTGTGTAAGTTTAAAGTGTTCACATGATGCCCTGGCAGGGTAGCTCAGTTGGTTAAAGTCTTGTCCTGATACACCAAAGTTGCACGTTCAATCCCCCATCAGGGCACATACAAAAATCAACCAATGAATGTATAAATAAATGGAACAACAAATCAATGTTTCTCTCTCTCCCTTCCACTCTCTCTCAAAAATACAAAACTGAAGTGTTCACATGATGTTTATATACATATAAATTATTACCACAATAAGTTTAGTTAACACATCCATTGACTCACATATTTACCATTTTTGTGTATCTGGTGAGAACAAAGAGGACATGTGTAATACTTTCAACAATAAAGCTTTTTTTTTTAAAAAAAAAAGAAACAGAATAAATGCTTAAAAAATGTAAACTCTAATCATTTTTTTAAAAAGATTTACTCTCTAAGCAACTTTCAAGTATACAGGATAATACTGTTACTACAGTCACCATGCTCTATATTAGGTCCCCAAAACTTAATCATCTTGTAACTGAAAGCATGTACCCTTTGATGAATATCGCCCTATCTCTTCCACTCCTGAGACCCTGGCAACTACCTATCAACTCTCTGTGTCTACATAATCACATTTAAAAAAAATCCATTCATTCATAGATAGTTTGTTTCCATGTCTTTCCTATTGTGAATAATGCTGCAATATGTAGACTGTCCTAAAAAAAATCTACATACTGAACAATTGATAGCTCAATTGATGTTTCTTCCTTTTAAGATTGAATCCATTGGAATTAATAATCATTCAAAGTGTGTATACATTTTTTGGACACCCAGTTAATGGAGATAAAGTTTAAAGGAAATACTTATTTTCAAGTGATAAAGTTGTTGTATGAAATAAAGGAAAATACTTAATTAAGCTAAAACTCTGAAAATAAGAAAGACAGAACAAAATATAAATATAGTAAAGTTGACAATCCTATATAATAAAACCCTAATATGCAAATCGACCAACCGGCAGAATGACTGGTGGAACGACCAGTCGCTATGATGCACACTGACCACCAGGGGGCAGAGGCCCAACTGGGGGCAGCTCCTGCATTGAGTGTCTGCCCCCGAGAGGGGGGCGACCAGTGATGGTGATCAGGGGGTGGGGACAGCCAGCTAGTGCCCTGCCAGTCCTTCCCGCAAACCAGCAGTCGGATATCCCTGGAGGGTGCAGGCCCGGCTGAGGGGACCCCTTGCCATGCACGAATTCTGTGCACTGGGCCTCTAGTATAAAATATAATTAACAAATCTATAGATATTTATGACAATGTGAGAAGAAGTATTAATACACACATTTCTCATTTTTCATAAAAGGATTCAATTCTGTTTAAGTTAATAAAATAAGTATTAAATTTATAGGATAATTGCAAAAATAACTAATTTCCATAGGGCAGAAATAAAAAGCACAAAATAGTAACCAAAATTTGATGAAGACCAGAATGTTAAACAAACAAAAAATAATTACAACTTTCTCATGGGCACTTATTTATTTTATTATAGGGAAGTCTATATTATATGATAACACTTTCTAAATGTACTTCCTGAAATGTATTCTCTCATCACACATTAAATTGATTTTAAATTCCTTAAGAGGATTTGTTGTATTTCAAATCATTTGACTAGTGATATTTCTGTTTTTCTAAATTTACCTTGCCTTCCCAGAAATTATCTTCATACTTTGGAGTCATTGCAAAGAGAGAAAAGTCTAACCTACAAAGTGTTTTCAAGTAGAAGTAGTACATTTTGATGAGTTTCATCTCAGGTAACCTTTGGTAAACTGCAATCTGTTTTGTAAAAACTTAAGAATTAAAAACTTAAGACGTAAAAACATAAGGCATAAGTTCTTGCCATTACCTAAGTAAATTTTTTTTATTTATTTTAAGGCTATAACCAAGAGTCCCCTTATTTACTTTTTATTATTTCATAAACTCATTTACCACTTTTTATTAATGTTGTTGCCCAATGAGGCACTCATCTTATTTTGGTTGCTTTGTTCTAGAACCTTTCCAAAAACTATCCCCTAACTTGTGGTCACATGGTAGGAACTCATAGGGTTTGATGACTAATGAATAAGTAAATCAAGACTTTATAGTTTTCAGGTCTCTTATCAAATTTTTCTTCATCAATAAAAATTCTTCTTAAAACGTTTTACCTTCCAGATTTTTATAATTCTGATACCAGCATCATCCACTTCAATTGTTATTCTATGACTCTATCATTTTTAATTACTCCATCTCCTTTGTCCAGAATATATGATCAATCATAATGTTTCCTTCTTCCTTGATTGTTCAGAATTGTCAGTATATTCCACACCCTATTTACTCCATTAAGGTTTGCCACCAAGTTGCCTCTAGACACTCTCCCCACTTCTTTTTAATATGTGTCTTCAATATCATGGCTGCATCATGTTTCTCTGCAACTTCAAAACCTTAAAACATTTAACATTTCAAGGATTTTCTACTTAAACTGGAAAAATTCCAATATATTCTTACTTAAATAAGCTTTGAGTAATAGGCTTTTTAAACAAAGAAACAAACATCTTCACATCCTCACTCTTATGATCCTCAAAGTGCTGCTCCCACATGAGATCTTATATGAGTTTTATGTCTGTGGTGAAAGTTTGAGTCTTGGTTATATCAGCTTTATATACTCATAGTAGAAATGGAACAATAAAAGAAAATGAGTGATTTTATAAAATGTGAAATTTATCTCTCTCCCTCAAGTTTTCTTGCTCTGGCCTGTTTTGGTATCTTATGCATATATTTTTTTTCCATTTTTGAGAATAACTTTGCTTTTATTTTTTGTGACCAACTTTCAAAATACAATTTAAGCAATTTGTTATAATTTATTTTGGGTAGTTTTCTTCTTGTTTCTTGTTTGCTCCCTAGTAACATATATGCTTTTAAAGCAGTAACTATTGTGTGCTTCTTTGTAACCCTCACACTGCTTAGTCTATCTCTGTGGTAATGATTAATAAGCTAAAATTGAGTTGACATGGTTTGAAAATTAGGAGAGATATATTAAGTCACTTGAAAGTGAATGGTAAATTATCCTCTGGGTTTTAAGAAAGACTGATAATGGCAAGTGGAATGTTGAGAGAAAATACAGTGCCCAAGTTAGAAATCAAACATGCATTGGCTTCAAGGTTAAAGAATAAAAAAACAAATGATCACAATTTGGGTGAAAAACATGGTATGAAAAGGATAGAAACCTATCTATTTACTCTAGAATAAACTATATTTACTTCTGTTATCAAAATTTCTTCATTTCAACCAACTTGATTTCAAATTAATTTATGGATTGATATTCTTTGGTTTCCACATACCTGTACTCGAATAGGGAACATCTTGCTAATTAATTTTCTTAAGACTCCTTTTATGTATTTGAGAAACCAGCTTTAATATTTTTAATCATGTTAACAAAACTGGATGACTTTAGAATATCCTCTGGCTGGTGTGGCTCAGTTGGTTGTGCATCATCCCATGCACCGAAAGGTTGCTGGTTTGATTCCCAGTCAGAGCACATGCCGGGTTTAGGGCTCAATCCTGGCACAGGGCATGCAGGAGGCAGCCGATCAATGTGTCTCTCACATTGATGTTTCTCTCTCTCCCTTCCTCTATTTCTAAAAATCAATAGAAAATCTTGAAAAAAGGAAAAAATAAATACCCATTGAGGCTATTCTCCAGAAATATCTCCTAACCAGGTAGACAGATAAAAGGTGGAAACATTCTTTTCCATCAGTCCCAAAGTGGCATTCAATTAAGAAAAAACAATCTACTGATGTTCTCTAGTTGATACCAGCAAGCTCTGTGCAGTGTTTCTAGAGTTTTTCCTTGAGTCAGCCCCACGTGAGGTTGTGCCGCAAGCTGTGATTTTGTAAATCTTTTTTTAGTTCCTATGGGGCATCCTGTGAATTGTGGTCTCTTCATATCTGCATCATGGGGAAACGCACACAGATCAGAAAGAATCGGACAGTCTCACATCTCAAAATATCCCCACCCACCCCCCTTCTAATTTGGAAAATAAAATTAGCTCTGAGTTTTTAGCTCTTGGAAAACACACATTTGGGAAACATCAGGGTTTTCAAGTTCTCAAGTAGGGTAATTCTTTTGTTTTCCCTCTCATTAATAAGCCATTTTCATCCGTGAATTCAAAGAAGCTAAAATCTTCATGAGTCCCTTAGCTGTTTTCCATTTTTCCAAGTTTAGTTTCATCTGTAATAAAGCACAGAGTATCTGCCTCTCTTTTTTCCTCCCCCTAATCTTACATGGCCTGGCTAGTAAGTCAGTCCTTTTGTTGGGGCTTCTTAAACTTATCTTGTATTTTTTTAATCATTGTAATAATATTATATGGCAGGCAAAAATATAATGATAAATGATAATTTGCCAAAAAGATGAAAAAAAACACTGAGGTGTTACCTATCAAAAGTTCTCCTTCTGTCTGTGATGCAGCACAGATTGTGATCGTGACAGTAAATCTGGTGCTATTGTTAATGCCATGGCACTTGGGTTTTTGGCTTGCTTTAGTCCAATCTGTGACATGCTTGTGAATATCTTTCTTCTGTTCTGTCTGTATGGCATATGGATTTCTGGGATACAACGTCAGACCTATCCACATAACAAGTGTTCAGAGCACCTTATCATTTTAAAAAGCCAATTACTCAAAAAGACAAATGTGAAATGTTTCACATTTAATGATGAGCAAATCTGCAAAACAAATGCAATTTTGCTCCTTCTAAAAAGTTTAGTTTAACTGTAAATATTGCAATGGAGTCTTTCATGACACACACCACTGAGAGAGAAAAGCTCATTTCATACATATTGTATATCATCACTGTCAATTACATCTGCCCAGTCTTTAAAATGAGGGTGATATAAGTAATTAGAAATAAAGCAAATAGAATATTCTAAATTACAAGGCTCTGGAATCACTGTAAAAATGTCACTGTTAACATTGAACACTCTAAAAAAATATTTTGAAAGTCTCACCCAAAAAACTGAAAACTGCATATGTCTACAGAGGTAAAGGTCATTCATGAAACACTCAACAACAAAAAATACCAATTCATTTTTTAGAAATATTTGTCAATATGTAAAGAATGTTTTGTACATAAGTTCTCAGTTACTGTTGAATCAGTGGCTGTATGTAATATTCCCACATGGAATGATGTCCTTTCGAATACTTTAAAACAAAGGTTTAGTGAAGGATTTTATGGGGACATCTTGAGTGCTAAGATTTTATACACAGGAAGTGCAACTAACAAAATACAATAACAATGGGTTTGCAACTGATTTATATGTTTAAACTCTGGTATCTATTTATGATGGAAACAATAGCTAATTCAGAACTGCACATTCCTACCCCCATCCATCCTACCTCACTTAAGCAAAACAAAGACAAGACTGAAAATAAACACAAAACAATCCTACTATTTAGCTTCTTCTCCCATGTAGATTGTGTATATACTGTTGTCACATTTAAATGTCTTTATCCTTTTTTTTGTCTACTCATTCTTTCAGCCTTCTTTTACACTGTGAACACTGGTAACAGAATATTATATGACATGAGAAATGGAATGCACCTGGCACTGGTAATTTTAGAAGAAACTAATCTCGATATTTATAACATCATTTAGCAAGCGGAACGGTTTTACCAGGCTTGGAATGTTGAGATATGAAAAAGTTCACTCAGTTCTTGGACTTTCATTCTACATTGGAATTGAAATTTAGTAAAAAAAAACAAACAGAAAATCTCTAGTCAGCTGTTGCAGAGCACACATAGAAAAGTCTACTAGACTCTTCTATTAGTAATGAAGACTCGAAACATCCATAATTCTATTGCATTTCATGTTAACTACTTGTTATCCAGGATAGAACCTAAGTAAGAAGAGCTGAACAACCAGTCCATTTAATTAAAAATAGAAAGCAGAGTCACAAAAAAAACCAGAAAATCTCTAGTCAGCTGTTGCAGAGCACACATAGAAAAGTCTACTAGACTCTTCTATTAGTAATGAAGACTCGAAACATCCATAATTCTATTGCATTTCATGTTAACTACTTGTTATCCAGGATAGAACCTAAGTAAGAAGAGCTGAACAACCAGTCCATTTAATTAAAAATAGAAAGCAGAGTCAATAATAATATTTTAAAGGTATTTATTGAAAATAAGTGCTTCACATAGTATTTTATTTTTCTTGTATCTATTGTGGGTTCATTTAAACTATATGGATATGTGTCTTAGTTTGAAGTAAACTGATATATCAATGTGTATGACTCTTGAATATTTTAATGTGATAGGTAATATTCATCAGGTGGTCTCGGGGCATTTAAATAAAAAATTAAAAATAATGTTACAGATGCCTAACTTTTGATGTAAATAAACAGGGTCTAGGTAAACAAAAAAGTAAATAACTAATCATTCCTTTCTGCCTTTCTAAATGGATTTTATCCTATTTCAAATAGAATAATGTGAGGTACAAATTCCTCCTGGAAAGTCACCACCTTAATTTCCCATCCTTCACTTTCAACCAATTAATTATTTTCTTTCCTTTTTCTGTGTCTTAAACTCCTTGAAGTATGATGAAATGTGTAACCTATACAAACTTTCATATCAATGTGTAATTTCTAACACTTGGGAATTTAAACATGTAACATAGAAATCCATCTATTTCGACATTTATGCTAATGGATTGCACAGAAGTACTTACAGGAAGGAAAATGATGATACTAAGGGAGCTCTGTTAAGAAGGAGCCAGCTTTCACAACCTCTACCTGGTACGGATTAGACCTGAGCATTTGCTAGTGATGACCACGAGAGTGAACAAGTAACACTTGCCTAGAGTCAAGATGCAACCGGTCTTCATTGACTAATCTGTTGCTTATTTCTATCATTCTGGCAGTTTATAATCAAATCTCAAAAGCACATTGTGAGACTGGAAGGAGACACAGAGATCATCTTTCCACCATGCCCGTGCTCTGGACATACTTGGCAGCAAGTGGTCTGGACTGGAGTCCTGGTTGCCCACCTTACTCTGTGAGTTACTATAGGAAGTCTCTTCACTTTTTCAAGAGGCAATTTTCCCAGCTGTAAAAATCAAGTGACACCTATTTCACAAAGATATTGTGAATAAGATAATACATGGGAAAGCCCTATAAACTATAATATATTCAACAAAGACATTCCAGTGCCTTTCTCCAACTAACCATCAACTTTGTTCCTTATTTATTTATTTATTTATTTATTTATTTA
>NW_005368827.1:507439-512488 GCF_000412655.1 Myotis brandtii
TATCTTACAGGATATAAACCATTCAACAGCAAAAGACACCAGGGAATAAAATTCAAGCCTTTTTAGATATAAGCAAAGCTGCCAAGAAGAGAATTTTCTTTTGTCTCAATGTTCTTTGAGACTATTTGCAATGGTTTCCTCACAGCTTGTCCCAAGTTCTTCCCAAAAATTTTTGTAAAAGAAAGAAAAAAAGTAATAATGGTATTAGGAATAATTTCGACAGCTGCAAGCCTCCATAGTCAGTCTCCACATAATATTATTATGTGAAACACTATCCGGGCAGTACCTGAGTCCATAAAGTGTCAGGTGGCCATTTGGCATGAGAAAAAGAAAGGAATCAGATCAACATTTTATAAGTGGCTTGAATTTTTTTTTGCACCTGTTATTCTACAATTTCTTTCAGTTACATTTCAAAACACTACAGTTGGGATCTCCTTGCCAACCTGAGATGGCATAAGCCTGGATAACAGAACAAAATGTGAGAAGGTCCTTCTGTCTTTAACGCCTGTTCACCAGTGAATCAGCCTCCAATTAATCTGTTTCTTCAGTAGGAGTTTAATAAAAGTCAAGCACACACATGTTCAGACTTGTTTAGTATTGAAGCTGCGTTAACATTATCAGTCTAGCCAGGTCAAAAATCCTGTGTAATTAGATGCCAGAAACCATTTCAAAAAAAAATTAAGGATTCTGCCGTTTATTATAAGCAATCGATTATCAGAGATAGAGACGTTTATACCTAAAATGAAAATGCAAAGAGAGGGATGTTTCTCATTAAACATTGAGAGGAGAAAACAATTTTTTTTTCTCCTGGCCAGACTGCACATAAAACTCAATATATTAGATTTGCTATTTTCTATTTGTTTATGAACCAGAAAATTCAGGATCATTCAGCAACTCTTACTTCCATTCTACTGTGTGGGTGATGATCAGACTTGGTCGTTTACATTCAATCACATTCAGTATTATGCTTGGAGGAAGCTCTTAACCCAGTCATCTGTGCCTATGGACCGAGTGTGCCTCAGTGTTTTCTGGAGGAAATCAACAACGCTGCAGATGGAAATACAGGTTGGATGCATTTACGACAAGCCGAGTTAGCAATGAAAGCTTCCAAAGCCCAGCTAGGCTGCTTAGTTTAGCAATCACAGAGAAAATAACATCCCAGAAGAGTCTAATTCCCTTAGATATTTTTGGTAAATGACATTGAACCCATAACTGAGGGGTACATTAATTTTTCATAAATCAAAAAACAGTATTATCCTAGCAAGCACTTCTTCACTCCACAGTAGAATCTAACTGGTAGTGGTAAGGAGTATGAAGCTGATTCTTGCACTGCGGAAGGATAAAATAAAGATGACTCATCCATATGGGACTGTCCATACAATTTGAAAGTTTTTAAAGGCAGATTATGTAAGACATAACCCGTGAGGCAGAAAGCGGGTATTTCAAGGCAGAAAGGAGTTAATGATGATGGTCTATACTCAGTCTTCAGCTTTTATATAGCTACTCAGAAAGATAATTTATTGCTCTGCCTTTTTCTTTTAGAATTGTTATAGTCAGTTCATTAAAGGTATGAATCTATCTGTACACCCTCCAAATAACTGCAGAGAAATACTTCAATAATCCAAATGAAGATAAACATTGTGAGATAGAATTACATGTTAGGTGAATTTCAAATGAGTGGATATTTATGACTATGGTGCAATCTTGCACTCTACCAGGTATTATACATTGTAGAGCCCAGTTTTGATTAAAATGCTAAAATTTGTAGTATCCTTAATTTTCTTACTATCCATGAAAAAAATTAATCAAAAATAAGGAAACTGTGAGTAAAATATCCTAGGCTCATATTGTGTTTTTTCTTTATTTTTAGCCAATAATCAATAGAGTTATGAGATCCCTATATATTTAAGATACTAGTTACTTTCATAGAAGTATCTCTAATGCATCAACTTTATCTTCTGTTGAGGATGTATAAAATGTAGCAAATTTTAATAAACAATGAAAAATTATATTTAAAATGTTCCGCCTAGCAAAAATGACAAAAAACCTGGTTACTGTTCACACAGTCATCATATGAAACCAAGTTGAAAATATATATTTATCCTCCTTATTTATTGTTATTATATTTACATTTATCTTTATCATCACTCTTATTTACCATTATTGCTCACAAACATCTACTTCATTCACTGCGGTAGAATAACTGTCCATACTATGTTTAGGGTTTTCTGTCATCTGATCCCTAGCCACACTCTCTTGCCAAGAGTCTGCATCTACCTTCCTCCATCTATTGTTATACTTGAGCTGGAAAAAAGTAGTTTGTTGGCCTTTTATTCATTGAAGCTCTGGAAAGTTAGAAATAAATTGGCGGACAAGAACTCTATCTTCAAGGAAATGTCAAGGGCATTTCAGTAATTCCCCCATATCCTTCATCTCTAACTTTGGGTGTGACATGAAGTCTTACATCTTTTTAATTTTTTTTTCTTTATTGATTAAGGTATTACATATGTGTCCTTATTCCCCCATTGTCCCCCTCCCCACCCGCATCGTATCCATTGGTAAGTGTGCGGAATCATGAGATAGTACACATAAAAGTATTTTCAAACTTGAAAGAGCTATATTTATGAGATAAACGACTATAATCACAATTGTCAAGACAGTTCAGGATGCTCCTGGGATACTGGGCATTGGGGTAATTCATTTTCTTGGTTGAATATGCTGTAACCATTTTGAGCTTTGATGCAGATCTATAAAAGCAAGAAATATTCCAACAGAGGGTGTGCTCTAACTTTTTCCTTAGCAAAAAGTTCATAAAATCATTCAGGAAGCTAGAGATGCCAGGCTTGATTTAAAAGAAAATACATTATTTTTCTTTAGAATCTACATGGAACTTACTGTAAAAAACAACAGGCTCCTTTGGATTGGATCAGATCCTTTACCTGGTCTATCATGGCATCACTAAATTATATGCTACCTTAATCACTAGGGACCACTTGAGTGGGAGACTCACTGCTTATGAAAACTGTTAACAGGTGATGCTGTGTTCCTGATTCAAGCTAGCCCTCAGTTAATATTCCTTGGTATGTTATTAAAAATATATTCATGACCCAGAGAAGATCTTAGGATTTGGTTTATGAGCTTCTGGTGATATTTCTGGTAATGTTTTTGGTCTTTAAAATAGAAGAATTTTATAAAAGCATATCATCAATGATAACATAGATGTTTGGGTTCTTTTACTTGCCCTAAAAAAACAGCTGAGTAAAACAGACTCAGCAAAGCAAAAAATAAATATGCAGTACAATTTCATCTTCTTTTGGTGAGATCTTTAAGTGAAGCAACGTTGACTTATGATGAAATTTTGGGAAAGAAGCATTTACTCAGGAGCTGACAGAATCAATGGTGAAGTGATATACCAATTATTTTACAGTATTAACTAATACAATAGGAATGAAGTACTCATGTTCCCTGAAATTTTGGAGTGTGGTTCAGATTTTGGTTAGCACTCATCCTCATCCTCACCCCACTCTGTGCCCTGCATTCCAGAACAAATTCACCTTGTCTCTGCTGGCTAAAGCCATCAGTGGTATCTCATTGCTCTTAGACAAAAGTAAAGCATGTTTAGCATAGCTGACAGAGACCCACATTATCCAACTTCTGTTTACCTCATGCCTTATGCCTTCTCATACTCTTGTCTTCTTCATTCCATTCTTTCCAGACCTTTTTTCCCCCTCAAATATGTCATGACCTCCCCTGCCACAGAGTCTTTGCTCCTTGTGTGTATCATCTCTTAGCCACTCTCAATGCTTGTGTATGCCCACTCATTTTCCTATTCCTAAAGATATCTTCCCTAGCAGATGCTTTCTTGACCCCCCAGACTAGATACTGCTGCTGTAGGCAGTCTTCAATAGCAAGTATATCTTTTGCTTTTTGTGTAGGAAGGAGATCTCCTGGAGATAACTACTGTTACATTTCCATTGCACTTTGTACTTTCCTGAACAGCACTCTGCAAATGTGTGAATATTTAATTATTTGCTTAGTATATATCTTTTGATTTAGATCATACATATCATGAGAGCAAGGAGTATATATTGTTCACCAAGGAATTCTTAGTTTTGGGCCAGTGTTGAAATATAAGAGGACCTCACTTGAAATCTCTTCTCAGTGCTTACACAATTCTTCAAGGTCAGGCTAAAATGTCATATTTTTATTGGGTTTCCCTCCTTCAGTCTGACTTAATTCTTCTTTGATATTTTTGAATAGCGATGACTTTTGCTCAATAAATGTTAAGATCCTGTAATTTCAACAACTATTCATTTTAGAAATTATTGTATTCTTTACATTATATATTCTAGGGGCTTTGAGTTTATATTATTAGTGCTGGTTTTGTTACTAAACCATGGTAATAGGTGATCCAGATAGACAGTGTCTTTCAGACAAGCCATGATAATCTTCTACTCTTGCCCTCAAACCCTCTCTGCCTCTCTTCCCTCTATCTTCCCTGAATGGTAATGTTTGACCACTTTCATATCTTACTTTTTTCTTTAAGATATTATATGAGATGGAATCTTGGAATTTTTTATCACCTCCTATCATAATAGCATGAAAAAACCTACTCATCAATAAATTGCCCCATTTCTCTGTGAAAATACAAATTACCACATGACCTGAGATTTCACCAGTCTTTTTATCTCTAAATATAATAACAATCATTTAAAAACATGAAACAAAAATTATATTGAAGTGTATTGAATGATTCTTTGCACTTTAGAAGCCCTTAAGTAAGATTTTAAAAAAAGAAAGATGCCATCCCCAAGCCAGTTTGGCTCAGTGAATACAGTGTCGGCCTACAGACTGAAGGGTCCTGGGTTTGATTCCAGTCAAGGGCATGTACCTTGGTTTCAGGCTCTTCCTGGGCATGGGCCCTGGACAGGGCTCGTGCAGGAGGCAACCAATCGATGTGCTTCTCTCACATCAATATTTCTCTCAGTCTTTCCCTCTCTCTTCCACCCTCTCTAAAAATCAATGGAAAAATATCCTAGGGTGAGGATT
>NW_005368827.1:512603-537115 GCF_000412655.1 Myotis brandtii
AGAAAGAAAGAAAGAAAGAAAGAAAGAAAGAAAGAAAGAAAGAAACCTACTTCAGAAATATGGCTGTCATTATCTGGAAATCTTTTATATTTTCATTTCTACTTTTCTCAGTAGGTGGAAGATAGTGTTTGTTATTAAATATTACCACTGAGAATATGGAAAATTGAAAGACTTTCTCTTCATCTTTATCACAATTAAAAGTCTGTCTTAAGTTAATGACTCCCAGAGTGTATAAGGTAATTATAATATTTAGTTGGGGTCCCCGTGAGAACCATGTGTGCACAGTGAGCAGGTATTCTGGCCATGGTCTTCATTACTCTTCCATGTGTCCACAGTTGTAGTGTAGAATTTTTATTTTACAGTCTCAATTCAATTCTTCCAACTTGCCAACAAGGAAGAAAGTAATCTGTGTTCTAGTCTTGACTGTAACTAGCTCTTGAGTCACCTTGGACATGTCGCCATGTTCACAGACTGGTATATTTATGGATACTTTCATCTCTAAGAGTCTATTAGTTTATACAGAGTGATAATGAAGTTGTAGCTTAGAGTTGTAGGGAAGTTAAGTGTCACATTAGATGAGCAAGTAAGTCTCTTTGAAAGCTCTAATTAAGTTGTAGTATGTATTGTGTGCTTATTTAGCGACCACTGTGTATATACATCAACAATTAATAGCCTGGTTATTAAAAAAGGGTGGAATTTTTAGGAAAATACTTACTAATTTTTTGTTATGTCCCAAACCATAGAAGCAAGTTGGACATGACCCTGGTGAGCCTCACCCTCTGGTACATTAGAATGCCTATGCTGACAAAGGTTCCTACAAAGTAACTTGTTCCATGAGCATATTTGGTGAATTGCTCTTCCTATAGTCAAACTGGTTTTATGGTAAATAGCAATTTGTAGTGTTTCTTTCTATTTTAATTACACTCCAATTGGGAGGACAGTCCTGTGAAAGATACCTCTCTTAATTTCCACAAAATTTCACTTTGCATGTCTTAAGTACCGAGTAATAATATCAGATTTTTTGTAAATTATCTGGAGATATTTATCAAAAGATAAATTATGGATTGATTGCATTCTTCTTAGTAATGTTAATAATGATGCCTGCCTAGAGGATAAATCTCTACTGGTGATATAAATCCTCGCCTTTAGTGCATATAATGCAATGTTGAAAATGTCAGGACCTGGATTATAATAATCTAAATCTTTTAATCTAGGCAAAGCAGAAAGTAGGCTAACTTTGGTGGTCTAGATCTTTTGGGCTGTCTAGGTCCAAATTTTCTTGTTAATTTCACAAACCCCAAACCAAAAATAGGAACAGAGATCTTTAGAATGAAACATGTATTAAATAATCTCTTTGGATGTAAATATATAAATGTTATAATTCACTTTTTGTTAAAAAAAAGAGAGACAACAGAAAGTTCTATCTGGGGAAAATCCACTTTTTTCTTCATATATATATATAATTTAACATATTCTTTAATTTAACACATTCCTTATATTTTTTAAGCCTGACTATGATTTTTTAAGAACATTTATCTGTCAAGATTTCTAACTTGGGAATGAGTCTACAATGAGTTAGCTTAAGAATATGAAATTTTCTCACTGATTCCTGAACAAATTCTCAAATGATAATGACTTTTGTTGAAAACTAGACTGGTCACCCAGAGGTCAAAATCATATAAAAAATCCTATATGCTGTACAAAATTGTTCCTATAACTCACAAAAGCCAAAACAACAAAAAACTTTCAGCATGCTCATTAGTTTTCCATTTATGTTTCTTTAAAATCTCATCCATCTCTACTTCATTTGCTGATTTCATAGCATTACCTCAAGTTGCTGACACATCTATACTCATCTAAAACTATCCAAAATAAATCTCATTTATCTTCTATAAGTAGAGTATATGAGTAAGTGTTACTGTGAGCTAAAGGGTATGTATTATGGGAATATACTCATTACTTAAACTGCATTTCTAAATGCATGTTCACATAATATAGGCCTGATATAACACTCAATAGAATGTATATTTTAAACCTATCAGCAATATAATGATTGGTGAAATATATAATAAATAATAATTATTTCAGAAGTTATTATTTTAATATATACATTTGAAAAATTTTAAAAAGGTTGAAGATTTGGACCAATTGGCAAAAGACTTGGCAGGTTTACATTTCTGTTTAAAATTTTATATTTGCCTGGCCAGCATGGCTCAGTGGTTGAGCGTTGACCTATGAACCAGGAGGTCAAGATTCTATTCCCTGCAGGGCACATACTCAGGTTGTGGGCTCAGTTCCTAGTGTGGGGTATGCAGGAGGCAGCCTGTCAATGATTATCTCTCATCATTGATGCTTCTATCTCTCTTACCCTCTCCCTTCCTCTCTGAAGTCAATAAATCATCATTTTAAAAAATTACATTTAAATTCTATATTTATTTAAATTTAAATTAGAAAATGGCAGCTTCCTAAAAATCCATCTCAAAAATAAAAGTAGTAAGTATTTGGGAAAATATATAGTGACAATCCATACTTTCCCTGCATGTTCTCAAAAGAGCTACATAATGTAATGGATAGGAGTTATTTTGGTAATTGACCACTCTAAGCCTGATAAGTTTCTGTGGGCCCCTGTTACCTAATTCATTCCTGTAACCTTTTTTCAAAGCCAATGGACCTCTATTTCCCCCCCAGGAATCTCTTGGATAGCCTGTGTGTTAGTTTCTAATAATATGTTCTTGTTTTTGACCTGAAGTACCACAAGAATAACCTTTCCCAGGTTCCAATGACAACATGATAAATGTCTTGAATCTGTAGTAATTACTTTTGAAATGTGAATTAAGGCAATGTTTGCTCATGATTTTCCTTTAAAAAAGAAAAGAAAATATACAATTTCAATTTACTGTTGTGCTGGGAAAACCCTTGGGTCTTCTTTAACGGTTCCAAAACTCCACCTTGAGGAAAGGGATACCCTATTCTGAAAGTGAGGGTGGGAAAGAAATGCTGTCACCTCCGACAGCCATGGGGTGGGGGTGGTTCAGGACCACAGGACTGAGCTCACAGGGTGGCAAGAAAGGGCACCAATTGTAGCGTATCATTTCCTTTTGTAACTTTATAATTAGGAATCTATTGAGTTAAGTGCTTGTTTAATAATTGGCCTCCAGACTGAAGGAGCGGGCTTTGCAAAATCAGGAAAATAAAAACTTGGATTGTGCAGCACGTTTTATAACACATTGGAAATCAGATCTATCCTCACATAATGGCATAAACGTTTCTCCGTGGAGGCGTCCAACAAAGGTATCACATGGGCATGACCCGAAGAGGGTAACATATTTCACGGCAGTTAATTATCCTGATTTATCCCAAGAAACTAGGTTTTATTCTGTAATCTGTGGGGAAATCTGCTGTTCTAGCCCTAAATCCCTTTCTCGGTCAGGTGATTATCAACTACATTTTTCTACAGGAGGGAATGAATGCCACATACTGCCTCAACAGCTTTGGAGGCAAAAAGGCCTGGACCTGTAATAACTTTTGTGCAGGGTATTGATTCAGAGAGCACGAGGGAGCCCACACTCCCAGGGGTTCCTGGGGGCTTTCTATGGCCTTCTTTACCTTTCGTATTCTCCCACACTCCCACCTCCACTGCGGACCCTCGCATTAACTCGCCGCAGGAGACCCCAGGTAAATGTGCTGGTGTTCCCACAGACTGAGCAAAACCGCAGGTAAAAAGCTGGCCCCACAATGAAATCTGATTTTCCAGCCAGCCACAATCAATACGGCTTTAAAATTTGATAACAAGGAACTTTGGCAGAAAATAATCAGGTTTGCTGTCAAAAGCGGAGGCAAATTTTCTCCCAACTCCACGGGTCTTTCACTTTGGGCTGATACCTCAGCGGATGTATTCCGTGTGTTTACCTATGTGTGCCTGTGTGCTGTGTGTGAGTGTGGGCGTGTGTGTTTTCCAAGAGTGTACGTACATGCAAATATCTAAGGGTGAATCTGAATGCTTTTGTTAAAGCGAGTGAGCATACGAGGCAGAGGGCTGGGGGTGCAGAGGGGGGACGTGAGAGGAGGGGGAAGCAGAGGGGCACAGCATCTCCTGCTCCATGAATTTATTCAAAAGCATTTCAATCTGCATGCACATCTTCATCACTTCAGCGATAATTAAATCTCAGCATCACAGGTGATGTCCTCACACAGTCTCTCTCCCGGGTTCCCACTGGGCCAATGAAGCAGGCCTCCCTGTGAGGCCTGTTAGCACAGATCAGGTGGTAATGTGGAGGGACAGATGAGCTTTAGCTGACAGATGGCAAGATGACCTGGAAAACCTGCCCCCTTTTCTAGGATCAGGCAGCAGCTGACAGGTATTATTTCATAAAATAACGTCTAAAAGGAATCGCCAGGGTCTTCGCATTAATCTGAGGCTGCAACCAGCCATGTAACGTTTATGTCAGAACAAATCTGTCTCTATGCAGGAGCGGGAAAGTGGTTTTTGATGAAGTTGTTCATAAATTTTAATATAATATGCCTGATGGTGTCAGATATAGTCTCATATCTCTTTTATATTTAAAGGCTCTAGTGAAACATAGAAATATTCAATCTTCAACAAGCTACTTTTAAATAACTAAAAAGTTAACCAAGGATACCTTACTGCCTCTTTTTTTTTTTTGTATTTTCAATAAAGAACTGGTTCATCTGAGCTCCCTGTTTTTAAATGAAAATGATTTCAATGCCATGAAAAGCTTTTTGCCTGGGGTACCAAACAAAAGGAGTGAGGCTGTCGCAAAGTTGCTTTTATGAAAAACTTGCTTTCTGGCAAGGAGGAAACTCGCCCAAACCCACAGTAAACAACACCGGCAGGAAGCCCCTGCTTTCTACATACATAAATAATATTTCACAACTTCTGGAGAAAAAAAAGTCAACTACTGGCTGGTTGGCAGAGATAACCCTTTCATTAAATGAGCTCTCCAGGCACCTGACATTTCAAAGTTTCAGCCCAAATGGTTATGTGGGGAATTCAGCCACCTGGATGGGGTTTGGCTTTGTCTGTCCCATGTGTTATTCCCAAAAGAACGATGTAGCAAGGTATAACCCATAACTCAATTTGCATCTACCTATGAAACTGCAAACTCACTTTGCTCTTGCTCTATGTGTACAATCCAATATTTTAGCATCAAACTTCTAAACCTGCCAGGGAAAATGCTGACATCTTTCTATTTATTTGATTGTTATGAAACAAGGGGACCATTTATTGTGATTGTGTTAAACAAGGGAACTTCTCCTCTTCTAGAGACCTTTTGTGCTATAAGACTGCCTCTTTAAGTACCTCTAAGGATAACTGGAAAGTGAATTCATGAACAGAACAGACGCCCAAGTAACCTGGAGAAGCGTGTATTATAGAGATGGAACCATCTCCACACACTTCATAATCACATTTCACCTGCCCATCTGCTGCAGATCTGGGTTTATTAGTGAATGCACCAGATACAGAGTCATGCCGTTTTGTGTTTCAAAAATATATACTGATTACAATTTGCAAAAATGAGTAAGGCCTTAGTAAAAAAAACAAACAAAAATAAAAACAAAAAAAACACACAAATTTCAAGATGTTCCATTTAAAAAATTGAAATTAATGAGGCATATGAGAAATTTTCTCAGTCTACTTAGATACTTTTAAACCACCTAGCCTGAATCCTGTAAACTACTAGTTTACCAAATGTTAAAAATAAATTCTCCATTTGACATCTCATCAAAAGAATTAAAGGTTTAAAAGTATTCATACAGTTGTCTTATTTCATTATAACATAATCAAATGAAACCTTTAAAAGACTTCAAATGGTACAGTCCTTTGTGGAAAGTCTAATTTTTCTTACTCTACATTGAACATAAAATTAAATTACACATTAGTAAGGTATAGAATTTAGATTTAATCATAATAGAAATATTTTTATCTGAAGCAATTAGGACCGATACTTAGTGAGCAATGTAAAAAGTTAAGGGAGGAATTATAAAATTATACAGACATAATACCTATCTAAACCTATTAATAAAATTTACAACAAATACATATTTTGTACAGAATCAAAGCTTTTCTTTGTAAGAGGTTCAAAGTTTGGGGCTTCATGCTCGCTCTCTCCCAGAAACCTGTCTGTAAACATGTAGAATTTCTATTTCTTTTTTCTTTGAAATAGTGCACACATTCAATGATACATGCAGAGTAAACTAAGTGCAGAATGCTTCTGAATTTTTAAGATTTTTGTCAAATTTTTACAGCTTCTTGACCATACCTGATTTGGAACAATTTCTTTTAGCAACTCATTTATCAAGTTTTTCCAA
Source organism: Myotis brandtii (assembly GCF_000412655.1). Lineage (NCBI taxonomy): Eukaryota > Metazoa > Chordata > Mammalia > Chiroptera > Vespertilionidae > Myotis > Myotis brandtii. The sequence goes on from NW_005368827.1 coordinate 518,934, forward strand.
AGTATTCACCTTTGGTTTTCAAATAAACAATAGCTTCCTTTCTTTGAATATTCTCATGTCATTAGTTCATATAATGCTGAATTAAATTATGTATTTCTATTCATAAAAATTATGTAGATAGTTTTAGAAAAATATGAAAAAGTTTCTTCTTAAGTACTCTACTGAACTGTTAAGCACAAAATAGTACAGGCATACCAGAAAGTGGAGTATTAGTTGTGAGTCTTTAGCATGGTGTTGAGATCAGTTAGTACATTTGAGAACGAATAGGGAAAGAATTAGCTAAGCTTTGTGGTATTTAAGTGAGGCTGCTTAAGTTATCTTCCGAATATCTATTTATTACTGTGTGTGTGCATGGGGGTGTTTGTGTGTGTATTCTACACCAATGACAATAGTTTGGTAAGGGAATGGGGGGACAGTTAAGAACTCAATCCCCCCAACTGTTTACAATAATGATTAATAGGGTTGTTTTTCTTTTTCTATTTTAGAAGGTAATACTGCCTTCTATTCCTTTTTTTCTCTCCATGGCTTATGCAGTGCCTGGCTCACTCTGGTGATTAGCAGTTTCTTAGCTATGTAAGCTTAGGCAAGTTCTGTGTGCCGGTTTCTTCATCTGTGAAATGTCAGTATTAATAAAATGTCAATTTATTTTATAAATTATGTGGATTAACCAATGTGAAGAGCATAGAACAGAACCTGGACTATATTGAGTGCTCTGTAATTGATATCTTCATTATCAATGTTATTGCCATCTAATCATTATTCTTTTAAAATATTCACTCATCAAAGATAAACCCTAGAGACAAATATGAAGGGGATTCCTGAATTGAGACTCTTACATTCTATTTAATTGTTCAAAATTGTTGCCACCTATTAGTGGATATTAAGACATGTGGGTAAAAATTATATCCATTGAACATTCATTAGTGTTCCAAATTTCCCTTAGTTAAAATGATGACGTTCCACTACTACAAAAATGTTTAATTCCTATGTTACCCTTTTTTATCTTGTTTCTTCCTAGTGATTAATGTTTTGTACATATTTCCAAATATATTATATGGCAAAACAGTGAGGTTTTGGACTTACTCTCATGCTCTGAAACAAATACCCTTTATGGAAAATTATAAGCTGACTTGGCCATTTTGAACAAAGATGAATGCTTATACAAGATGTCTTTCTAGATTTTTTTTCTAATGGACATTCTGGACACATGAAAAAATATTACAGAGGACCAATCCCAGTCTATTCCTTCCACATGTTTTGCTTTCGATGTTACCAGAAGACAAGTCCTACCCTTTATTTCTAAGAGAACTTCTTGAACATGGGTCTTCAGTGGGCATTTTTAAAATCTAAGACAAGTTGTGCTTTCTCCTTTTTTCTTTCAATAGGCTTTGCAAAAAGTTTACTCCTTAACTACAAAACAAGCTCTAAGTTTAAAACACTCGCACATGTTTTATGTATAGCTTGATTTGCTCCATCAGAACGAATACACATAGAATATTCACCCATATGCATTTTAGATTTTTAACAATCCACCCCCTTGGGAAACACCATGGGCAGTGTTTGGACTACTCAATAATATCCCACCTGACAATATTCAGATGATCTCTAAACTCTGTGCTGGTGGCTGAGTAGTTTCAGGTTGTAATATACCTCAAGTGGAATTTATCTGCATTTCCTCTCCTCATTGACAATGTGAATTACATCATGTATGTTTTAAGGAAACCATTTAATTTTATGCTTGGCCATAAAGTAGAACATGACAACGATTAGAATTGAATATGAACATGTAAGAAGTCAAGAAACAATAGGAAATATTTATTCATGTAGGTCAGAGCATTAGCACTATGTTCCATTGTCAAAGAGCTGCTAGGCCTGAGATGGTCCTTCGGTGCTTATAGATAGATCTGTCTCCTCTGGTATCTTAATATTAATACTAGTATTGAAAACCAACAAAGCTAGATCAATATGTAATATGTGCCTAAAGACTTCATATTTCATAATGCAATATTGCTTTTGCTTGATTAGTCCATTTCATCTGGTACAAATTAATGGCTTTGGTGTAGGAGACCTATAGGCACTTCAAAGCTATTCTACTAAGGTGAGGTCTGCGAGTTGGAAAGTTATCTTGCAGGCTAGATAATGGTTACACTGAGTGTCCCATGATTTGAGAAAGGGAACTATTACTGTAATTCCACCTTCTTTCCTACAGAAAAAAAAATATCGAGACACATCTTGAATACATTCAGGTAATTTTAGTAATCAGTGTGCATTTGCTGAAATGCCTGTTGGTAGAAGTGTCCAGAAAAAGAAAAGCCATTCCCATGTCTATGGGAAAACTCTTAAAACATATGCCTTCACTTATAAGTTTAGATAGTATTTGGATGGAATAAAGTGAATTTTAACTTCAGTCTGAAAGTGGAGTGGCCCTCACTCGCCCATGCTGAGAGTTATAGTCAGGTGACAGCAAACGCTTCAGTTGGCTCTCTTGTAGCTGAAGCCTCTCAACCAATATATTTAACTGCTTTCACAGGTTGTGCATAAAACCTGATGCTTTCAATCATCGTAAATAACTGCACATGTCAATCTGAAGGGGTGCTCGACCACGCAGACACTCCTCTACCCTGTGTGGTTTGAAAACACATGCTTGACCTCTGCGAGCGCTATTCTCTCACTGTGGTTTGTATGAAAACCCAAGATTGGAAGATTTCCGAAGCAACCATCAATTTTATGTGGTGAATTTATGAGAAGCTTCTCTCCAGGTAAAATAAAATAGTAGCCTAGGGCTTCTATCAAATGCTTTACACTGATGGCATTTGTAGAATGAAATAAAATCTCTTTTTCTATAAAGGCATGTCTCATTCAATTTTGCAAAGAATAGACATGAAGGGAAAGTTATATTCTCTGATGTGTTTTGAAGCTTTTTTTCATAAGGGGATGAGGTATATCTCGGCAGGTTACATATAATTCCACTTGGAGACAGAGGAAAGGAGTAGATGGACTTTCAAGGGAACTCGGTCTTTGATTATGAGTTATTTACAAATAAATTCAGATAGCCTACAACAGAAGTAGACTTCAAATATGGGTGATTCCTGAATGACGCCAGGAACAGAGAGAGTTATTTTGGAATTCCCAAACTCTTTTTAAAATTTTACTTATGCAGGTGGGTTACATTCTCTTCCTATGTACTTAGCAACATTTATTTAAACTCTAAAACACATAGGCCTTTTTGCCTGAGTTAAATTTGTTTCCTTAGCTGGTAAAGCTTTTTCTTTCCATATGGTCAGGATAGCTAATTTAGTTTGTCTCTGAGGTGGCCAACATTATAGTGTGGTATCATAGAATATAAAAATAAAAGAAGGTATGAAAACCTTATTCTAAAAATGAACTAAAAACAGATGGGACATACGTTTCTAACGTATTTAATTTGCATCGTCTTTTTCTCCTTTTAAAGTTCTTGTGGACCAATCTTGCAAAAAGGCAAAACAAACCCTAAACACTCCAGTTCCATGCCAGCAAGCTGCCAGGCTGATCTTTTTATCTCCATCAACTCCATGAAAAATCAACGGGAAGGAAAAAATCAAAACCCGTGTGTTTAAATGTCCTGAAAATTTTTTTTAAATAAAATTCTAAAATAACATTCTTCAACTATTTCTCACTTACATACTGTCAAACTATTTCCAAGGGGAAGAATAGTCATCTGCAAGCTTGAATTACCACAGGGAGCCTAGTATTGACTTCTGTCTTGTCTCATGAGGAGCAAGAACTTTCCAGGGTGGCCACAGAAGACCATGCAGGTGGCTATCAATTTTAGTTTCCTCCCCAATATCTTTCCATTTATTTAATGCTGCTGTAAAGTTTTTATTACTTACTCCAAGATACTATCTCATACCCACTGGCCCTCGCATCATGGTTTCATCAGATTTGTCCAAAGTAACTTGTTTAGTAACTCACTGTGCAACACCCTTGTGGTCTTGTACCAGCTACCATACATGAAGAAGACAAGGTCCATGTGATGTCAAAGCAAATAAATTAGGAAGCAAAATAATTTAGACACATAATTACTGGTTTTGTCTGAACAACTGGCTTAACTATTTTCCCCCCTCCTACCATTTCCCGAATAAACTATTTTTAAAAAATCAAATCAACACACTGTAGAATTGCTTGAGAACTGCAGGGATTCAGCTCAATGTAGAATATATGACAAATTATTTTGTATACTTTCCATGTTTGGCATAATTACTTTCAAAAAGTATTTTCAAGAGAGATGGTTTGGATCTACCATAGCAATATAGCTGCATTATTAGCAATAGAAAATTTGCAAATGTAATTCTTTTTGACATTAAAACATCTAAATTTTATTACTAATGTCAAGAATACTTTATTCATTTATGGCTATCCATAATTTTTTATTAAAGTTACATTCAAATAATCCATGTTATTTAAATGAGTCAAGATGTTGCTTGAGCAAAATATTTTATTTTCTTCTATTTTTCTGAAGAAAACAAAAAGCTAATAGAGGTGACAATGATAATCATAAATTGTCACCAAAAGAAAACTTTGGCAGCTTCTTAGGCAAATATTACTATAGTTCTGGCTTGACATGACTTTACCTATTTTAAATGTGCTCTCTCCGTTTAGCACCCTAGCATAATTCAAAAATGTCTAAAATTATTTCACTGATTATTGGAACTAGGCTTTAAAACTGTGGATTGATAGCTCCTTTGGAATCTCTGCAACCTTGATACATGTCTAAGTGATAACATTTAGGAAGGAAAATACAACCCTGGGTGGTGTTACTGTCTCGACAATTTCCTTTCTCACAATGCTGGATAGTTACTTTTTCTCTTCCAAGTCAGATATTTACCAAACAAACTTTCCATAAAATATAAACGAGCTACGTACAGTGTATTGTAAGAACTGGAGGCTTAAGCAAATGCTCTTTGGCCAGTGTTTTGTACCTGCCTGCCTTTTCTGTGGGACCTCCCGAACAGAGGGAACAGAGAGTGCAGGGGAGTCGCACACCAGACAGCAGGTGTGCATGGCTCTCTCAGCCTCACGGGATCCTCCCAACTGCTAAAAGCTGTCAACATTTCCTTTGGAAGCAAGTGTGAGAAGAATTCTGTGCTTAGTTGGTGTAATGAGTTAAATTACGCTCCCCCCTCCCAATAGGATACACTGAAGTCCTAACCTCCTGTACCTCAGAATGCGATCTTATTCAGAAATAGTATGTTTATAGAGGCAATGAAGTCAAAATGAGGTCATTAGGGTGGGCCCTAATGCAATATGACTGGCGTCTCTATAAAACGGTTGGAAATTTGACACAGCTACAGGGACGCACAGAGTGAAGACCAAGTGAAGACACGGGGAGGATGTCATGTGACAATGAAGGCAGAGATTCAAACTATGCAGCTGTAAGCCAATGAGTGTGAGGATTGTTAGGGATCCACCAGAAACTACAACAGGCAAAGAAGCATTCCTTCTGGTTTCAAGGGGACCAGGACCCTGGCGAAGCTTTGATTTCAGACTTAAAGCCTCCAGAACTGTGAGACATTGAGTTGCTCTTGTTTTCAGCCACAAGTTTGTGGTATTTTGTTATAGCAGCACCAGGAAACTAATACAGTTTGTGAAACTGGTACCACTGAGGCTAGTGTCAGAAAAGAAAAGAAAAGAAAAGAGAAGAGAAGAGAAGAGAAGAGAAGAGAAGAGAAGAGAAGAGAAGAGAAGAGAAGAGAAGAGAAGAGAAGAGAAAAAAGAAAAGAAGAGAAAAGAAAAGAAAAGAAAAGAAAAGAAAAGAAAAGAAAAGAAAAGAAAAGAAAAGAAAAGAAAAGAAAAGAAAAGAAAAGAAAAGAAAAGAAAAGAAAAGAAAAGAAAAGAAAAGAAAAGAAAAGAAAAGAAAAGAAAAGAAAAGAAAAGAAAAGAAAAGAAAAGAAAAGAAAAGAAAAGAAAAGAAAAGAAAAGAAAAGAAAAGAAAAGAAAAGAAAAGAAAAGAAAAGAAAAGAAAAGAAAAGAAAAGAAAAGAAAAGAAAAGGGAGGGAAGGGAAGGGGAAAGGAAGGAAAAGAAAAGGGAAGGAAAAGGGAAGGAAAAGGGAAGGGGAAGGGGAAGGGAGGGAAACGGGAAGGGGAAGGGCAGGAAAATGGAAGGGAAAGGAAGGAAAATGGAAGGGAAGGGGAAGGGGAAGGGAAGGAATGGTAGAGATAAGAAAAAGTCCGAAAGAAGTGAACCACCCAAATGCAAGTTGTCGTGGGTGCCTTTGAAAAGACAAGGAAAAAGATGCCAAGGAAGGTGCCAAAAAAGATGGATTGCCTGGTTGTTAAGTTGAAACTCACTTTTAATTAATCACTCCTCCTCTTTATGTGTTAATAATCCAAACATGCAAAATGCTTCACAAACTCAGGAGCAAGGAAACCCTGGGCCAGGGACACCTGTGGAGGCCTGGTTAACAGGGACCTCAGTCCGTGTCGGGGAAAACGGAGAGAAAGCTAGGGGATGGCCAGTCTGCAGCAAGACGGTGTCTGTAAATCACTGTGTAAACATCCAGGCACTGCTCCCCCAAAGTCAAGAAGCAGTGAAGCAGTACCAGCTGTAAAAATGGAAGTGTGTAGGAAGTGGAGGGTTCCTCCAACATCTGTTGGGGCCATTAAAATGAAAAGGAAATCCAAACTGGCAATATAAGAGATTTATTTTTCTAGGTTAACCCTGACAGAAACTGCCAATTTTTTTCAATCTTTTGCCACACAAGTACCTTTCAAGGGGCATAAGAATCAGTGCCAACTGTAAAAGCAGCAATAGCTGGAAAAATTGGGATTAAGACAATTTGATATTGATGGCAAGCATCCAATAAGAGGAGGATATAAAAGGGGGGAATATGAGAAGTCAAAGCTGGTGGAAAGGCATCAACTTTTCCCAGGAAAAAATAATCATCTGGGGAGAATATAAATCTGAAGCACACCTTAAAATCCAAGGAGAGCCAAACAATTCTTTGTAGGCAATACACTCTGCAAAACAGAGAATTTGAATGAAGTTCTCCCTATATTATGAACTAGAATTTGACTTAAGTAAATGCAAACTACCTGAAGCAATAGTCACATATTTTCAAAATATGAGGAACAAGATGATACATCATTTCATGCTCTTAACACAGAAAGATATGAAGAGATACAGTCCCCTTTAATGTACGTCAAGGGTTATCTATTTGCCATGCACATTGCCAGGAGAGGTTGGCTTTTTAAGCATTCAGAGCCACACTTCGAATAGATAATATGTTAAATCTTCCATTCTGTCTCTCCGTCTATTCTATTTCTGTTTGCTAACTCTGGTGTAAAGTTTGCATCCCAGTATCATGAATCCACCCATTTGTCTCTTTGTAGTGAGAGTTCAGAGATGGAAGGAATCCTGGAGATAATTTACTTTAATGACTTAATTTTATCCATAGACAAGGAAGCGTTGAACCTATTTAATCAGAGGGAACATACAGAGTCATGTGTATGGACTTTAGCCATCAACAGCATTGGATCAAATCTGCCTCTACTGCTTGGTTGATTGTGACTATCAAATTTCTTATCACATGGAGACAATTTAATATATCATCCAAACAGGGACACTCTTGAGGGTAAAAATGGATCACTAATAATAACTATTCTGGGACAATAGCAATGAAACAGGCCTATCCCCGAAAAATGTAGTCACTTGCATTGTCAGAAAAATGTGGATATCAGAGCGTGGGTGTGAGGATTGCATGAATCAATGTGTGCAAAGCACCCAGGCAACCAAATCAATGGTAGCTATTATTCTGGTTACTAAGTGATTGGCCCAGGAGTCAGTCCAAATGTTTATATCAGAGTCAGGAATGGAAAACACAAAGTAATATTCTTCCTACTATCTTATGTTACTTTAAACAGAGTAGATTAAGTAGAAGACTAATAAGAAGCAGGGTACTACCATATCTTTATAATACATTAGTACTCCTTATTAATCTACTTAATCTGTTTTGCTTACATTATCACATGCATATTCAATTCTTCAATTAGATTATATCTGCTCAAAGGCTATAACTAGAGCTCTGATATATTTATCTTCATTCCTTCCTTTATCATTTTCTTTGCAAAGTGCCTAGTATAATTTTTTTGCATGAAGTAGGCACATACAGAAATGGGTAATTTTGTTATTCTTGTTCAATTCCACTGCATATTGTGAAGATTGCAAATGAGCATCCAGTTCCTGGCACAATAACTATCTGTTTAATAAATGTAGAATAAGAACTTCTTAAAAATGTACCTATGTGTATTGGGTTCCTTCATTTCTTTTAAAAAAAGACCTCTTTCCTACTTGATCATATTTTCTCTAAAGAGGCAAATCTTGTCATTTAGACTCTTTTATTTTCAATTTGAGTTTTATAACTTGTTTTGGTTGTTCACCTCTCTTTAAAGTTGAAAATGTTTTTGTAGAAGACAAAAACAATGAAGATTCAAAGTAGGAAATTCAGATTGCTTTTCAGGAAACTAAAAAGAGAATTTTGTAAATTATGCCATGTTGAAGCTGGCTATTTATAGTGTCTGAAGATGGCCTTGTTAATGGTCAGGGTGCATGATTTCACTATGAATTCACCTGTAGCAGTGATCAGCACCATCAGGCAAAGTGTGTGCCTGGAGGATGATTTACTCATGGGGTTGTGCACAGATTGAGTTCTCAACCCTCAGTTATACTGCTTTTAATCTACACGTATTTAGAAACTTAAATTTCCAAAACAATTCACTGAGGGCACTCTAACTTTGGAATTTTTGAAATCTCCATTTTATCAAATAACAATTTCATGGTTCCAAGACTCATTACCACCAAATGGTGTGCCTATTTTCTTCAATAAGTTAAATTCTTCAACTTACAAACTTTAGTGTAAGGTTTATTCTCTTCAATATTATAAATTCTTCCATTCACAAGCTGTAATGTAATGTTTATCATTTATATACAGTACTTCTCTGCTACAGTCAACTTTCAATACTTCTGAGATTGATTATCCAGTTTGTGGATATAATTCAAGTCCTTGACTTCTCCATTTCCCTCAAGCAGCCTGACTCCAGGGCACTTCTCCCTTTAGACTCTCTGCTAGAGGGTGGCAGCAGACGGTGAAGAAGATAAAACACATCAATCAATGTGTCTACTTTTAGCAGAACTGCTAGAGGATGGTATATAGGAAGATGTTGAAAAAGTGATACTTTGATATGAGGTTTTCATTGATTTTGAATACATCCCTTTCTCTAAGGCACTAAGGGGGACTATGGCTCTTTCATAAACTACCACTGTTATCAAAGAGATAATTCAGAATGGGAAGGATAATAAGCTTAATACACTGTATTACCATTTTGGATAGATGACTGGGAATTGGCATAAATATGCCAAGAGGTAACATGGATACATAACATTAGCCTAATACCAGACCAGAGTTTTAGAAAAGCATCTTTATTTCTTAAAGTTTTAGAACACTTTTATATCTGTTTAATAAACAGTTTAATATCTCCAGAATCAAGGATGGCTTTGAACTTCCAATCACCCACAAGTTATTTCTAAAAGATCTTATAAATTGTGCTTTATTAACTCATTTTCACTTGTGCTAGTCCTATGAGTCACTATTATCAGATCACCTGCTTTGTTGAATTGAATCCTAGCTCCCAAAGCCAGATATCCCAACCCATCATGGTTCAGGGGAACCTTCAATATTCAGATAAATCTTAGGAAACATAATGCTTGTTTGTTTGTTTTCCCTTCTGCTTTTATCTCCAAAGCCTATTTCTAAATCAAGATTTATCTACTCATTAAGTATCATGACATATTGAATGTATTAAATTAATTATTAATGTTTAACTGGAGGTAATAGTGTGTTTGTTGTGAAGGGAATAACAGGTATCAGAGGAAGTTTTAAACTATGTGTGAAAAAGTCTATAAGCCTCATTCAAGGAATTAGCTTTTGAGAAATTAGCACGGAGAAGTCTGAAATGTAAATCATAAATGGAAAAGTTACAATGAAAAGTAATGTTCTATAACATTTTTAATACAACACTTGGTTAATATTTTCTTTAAATTTAATATAAAAACCTTTTTAATATTGTGTTTTTAATATTAATATTAATAAAAGTATGTAGCCATTAAATTAGTTTTCAAAGAATATTCAGTGTCTTGGAATGTTTGCCCTCTAAATTTAGTGAAAAAAGTCAGAAAACAAAATTATCTATTATAATCACAATTTGTAAAATAAAAAAATATATGTAAAGAAAAATAAAGTTAGAAAGGAAACATATAACTCTATTGTATAATCCATTTAAAAATGGATACTTAGGAAACTATTATTTATATGTTTTTCTGTTTTTAAATTTTTCTAAACTAATCATGTTATAAAATATTTTTCTTAATTATGAAAATAATAAAATAACTGAAAATGTGCTAGCAATTTTTTCTTCTTCAATTTTATAAAAAGAAGTTTTTTTAAGTATGTTAATTGGAACAAGAAACTAGAATAAATAATTAACATTTCTTCCTACATTAAAAATTCTATTGTACTGTATGTAACTTCATTAGGTAAGTATTGGCTAAACATTAAAAATGTATTTATTCTTTATAGGATTACAATTTTACTCAAATGTTTTGAAACACAGTTTACTTAAATTATCCTGCCTTTGAAAAATGTATTAAATGTTGAGGAAAGTAGTACATATATGATACTTGTAAATAAAATACAAAGCTTGTACTTCCTCAATAAGGGAGCAGAGTCTCATTTTAATGCCAGGGAAATGGATTGATAATCTTCAGTTTATTATTTACACAGCAGAATATAGAAAAGGGATTACAGGAAAATATTTACCACTACCAATAATAGAAAACACAGTAGTAGGAGTCTACAATCTAACCTTTATGCTTATATGTTTAATCTAAAAACAAAGAAGAAATGCTTTTTAAGATTGTTTTATCAAGTTAAATATTCCACATTTCAAAATATTCAACTAGGACTAAGATCAGGTTCCTCTTTTTTATTAGCTATAAAAGAAATATAAACATGAGAAAGGGGTAACTAGAAGAAAAGCACAGTAATTAAAAAACTAATTTTAATTTTATTAAAATATGATCATAATATTCATGATAGATTTCCTATGGTATATCCTTTAAAATCAATCTAATTAAGATCAGATTTTCTAATGCTTAATATTAGCCTCCACAGTACACATTAACTTCTTAATTTTACTGTATGTGTTTGAAGTCTTACAACATATACACTGAAATTAATGAAAATAAAAGCCCTTAGCTCATGGTCTAGAAACCCTCCTAGGGTCAGGACCATAGTTTTAGAAGCCTTGTTTCCCACACTGACCTCACATACCAATGGAAAAGGCCTGAATTCGTGAATTCTATCAATGCTGATTGATAAATTTGAGTATTGTTTGGTACATATGATCATTGACAAGCTACAAACAATTCGCTTTAAGTAAAACAAGTTAATATAGCACACTTTTACATACAGTGTTCTGGCAGTGAGGAATTTTGGTTAATTGATTTTCCTGATTAGCTCAGGGTGAATGAAAAGTTCTTTATTTTTCTGTCTGTAATTTAAATTTATCTTTAAAATGTTTTAGCTCATCTCTCTACTTTTAGCATCCTAAAGGGTTGCATAATGGACTATATTTGCAATGTTATGAATCTTACAGTACATAGCAGTCATAATTTTAAGCATCACTTCTGACTGTACCTAATGTGAAATGTGGAGGCTGAAGATATGAAAGATGAGAATGAATGCATGTGCATTTTAGTCCATACTGGATATATGTTTGTTTGCTTTTCTCTTTGCATAATAAATTTTAACACGTGAACTTGTTCTGTCATCATTTGCCAACAGATTTTCTTTAAAGCAGGGTCTGCTCTTTTCCAATGCACTTCTAGCTCCACGTACCTCCCACAAGAAAAATAAAATCCACTTAATGAGTACTTAGAAAAGTTGTGTCCTTCGTGGTGTTTCACTGCTCTTAGCTTCCAGAATGAACTCTTCAGAGCCATGGTGCTGATAGAAGTTTTAAGTCGGAACACATAACCATGGCAGTGTTATCAGTGGGTTTGCTGTCTTTATACCTTAAACCTATACAATTTCTATTCTTTCCTAAAGAAACAGCATCTTCAGCCTTCACAGCGCAGTCTAAGATTTCATTTCTAAGTCACCGGAGCTCTCAGGAAGGTCACATCTTTATCCATGTCACCACTGGATACTCTTGCACTGTTGTTCTAACACCTAGTGAGCTGCACAGTTTCTCCCCCAACATTCCACATGTGCAAGAGAGTATATTTTTCTTAGTTCATAAGCGCTTGGCAGAACTCTCATTCCCAGGGTATTTGGGCTATGTTGTTCTGAATTTTCATCACCAATCAGATTACTTACTTTCAGACCATAAAAAGTCACAAAAAAAGAATTTGGGAAACTTATATGTAACAGGTCCCTCAGGAGAAATGGCAGGATGGGAGGTGAAGAGAGGAGAGGCCAGAGGCAATGCCACCAACCAGCAGGTAGAGAGTTCTGATTTGAGCACCATAATAATACAATTAGTAATAATACATAGATTTCAGTGTAATCATGCTGAATGTTAAATCTAAGGTTAAATAAATATCTGGTTTGTAAAAAGTATAAATTGAGTCATATCAGTACCTGTCTTATCAGAAAATTACTTAGAATACATATTATGATCCACATCTTTGATCAACAAGTCCAGTCAAATTTCCTTTTCTGTCCAACCTGTTGTTTGTTTATTATTTTATTTTACAAATCTGGATCCCTTTAGTGATATTTTCTTACAGGAAAGCTGTGATGGCCTTCATCTACTCATTTTTTCTCCCTTTTCTTGATCAATTCTTTGGCACACATTTATTAATGATGTTAAATTCTGAAGTTATTGTTGTAGCCCAAACTAGAATCAAAGAATGGATCATTTCTGTAGAGGGTCAGTCAGGTTGGGGCACAGTAGGGAAGAAATAGATGGGAGATTCGCAAGAGCAGGCATCTACGGATGATGGCAAAGGGTGGCACTATATGAACATGGCATATTCCAGTAACAACATCCCATAATCCACCTACAGTATATTTATATTCTATTTTTTACAGGTGAGAAATGAACAATATGTTCCCTTTTAGGAAATATCTTATTTCTGACCCACTGGCTTTTATTTCACCCATCATAATGGCTTTCGACAACTTAATTTGCAATGCCTTTTGCCAAATGTTTGAGAAGTAACAGAATTACAAATCCAGCTGTAGGTGACTTAACAAGATAATTTTACCTTATAGAAATACAACATTTGATATTTACTGTTATTTTTAAGAGCTAACCATGATTGTAATAACAGTTCAACCTCAGTAAAATGGTTTTGCAGCTTTACTATGTCCAAAAAGGGTCCAACTATTTGAGATTTCTTGTTCATGAGTAATTCAATTATTATTATGTTTATTTTTCCATCAGAAGATGTAGACCTTTAATGATATTAAATTAAGCATGGTAAATCATATTTTTATTTAATGAAAAAACACTCCAACCTAGGTACTATATATCTCTTCTACTCTTTCTTCAATGTCAAACTCAAATTTGATGTGTTTCTCTGAGACTTTTCCCAGTCTACCAACAATATTGATTGCTCTTTCATCTTCCGTGTTGCTCTATACACTTATTTCATATTTTTATGAGGACAGAAAGTGTAGTAGTTAAATGCATGGATTCTTGAAACATACTACCTGGTTTTGAATCCTGGTTCTGCCACTTAGTACCTGTATTATATTGGGCAAGTTTCATTACTACTGTGTGCCTCAATTTTCTCATCTATAAAATGGGAATAATAGCAGTACCTAACTAATAAGTCCTGAGAAATAGATGAATATATATATAAAAGGAGTTATAAAATTGTCTGACATATTGCAAATACTGTACACACTATCTTCTATCTATCTATTGATTTATCTTTTAAGTACAATTGTTTGCTCAAGTGCATATTTCCCTCAACAGAGTATTCTTTATTTCATACTGAAAACATGTAATTTGTCCTTGTGTACCAAATCTTTCAAATGCTTTTAAAAATTAGTTAACTATGAGAGGAGTTTAATAAACATTGATTGATATAATGTTGGAAAGAAAGACTCCAAGGAGCCAATGAATGAACTTCAGTAATTCCACAATTTGAAATTATTTATATGGAGTTTTTTATGAGGCAAGTATTCATATCACTCATCAAATTCTTAATAAAATTGTGTAACAGCCCTAACCGGTTTGGCTCAATGGATAGAGCATCAGCCTGCGGACTCAAGGGTCCCAGGTTCGATTCCGGTCAAGGGCATGTACCTTGGTTGCGGGCACATACCCAGTAGGGAGTGTGTAGGAGGCAGCTGATGTTTCTCTCTCATCGATGTTTCTAACTCTCTATCCCTCTCCCTTCCGCTCTGTAAAAAATCAATAAAATATATTTTAAAAAATTGTGTAACAAAAATTAGTAAAAAAAAAAGAATCTTCTAACTTCTACAGCAGTTAAAAATTTTCCAGGCCCATTTGGAATGTGTAATCTGAAGTTTATATATGAAATTACCAGAAAACCCAAAGTACTGTGGTATTGTCATTATTTGTTTTTTATTCATCTTAATTTATCAATCAGCAACTTTTAAAATTTGAATTTATACACCCACACACATATATGGGTAAAAGTGGTGGTGGCATTGGTGAATAGAATACTTGTTTCCTATTCTTGAGAGACTAATGATATTTTTGTGGAAGTCTAAGGAATAAAATTCACTCTTTGGGTGAAGGAATAAACCATTAAGTCATTTCTGAATACATGTATGGTAATGGGCTGTGTAAGTTGAAAACTTCTATTGAATTCTTTGGCACCAGTACTACACAGATAATGATTGATTAAGAGTAAATAAGCAGAATTATAAGAAAACTAGAGGCCCAGTGCACAAATTCATGCACCAGTGGGGTTCCTCAGCCTGGCCTGCAGGATCGGGCCAAAACCAGCTCTCCGACATCCCCTGAGGGATCCTGGATTGTGAGAGAGTGGAGACCAGGCCGAGGTACCCCACTGGTGCACAATCAGGGCCATGGAGGGACACGGGAGATTGGTCAGCCAGGGAGGGAGCACAAGAAGGCTCCAGGGCATGTTTGGCTCATCTCGTTCAGTGTCTATCAGCTGGACCTCAGCAGCAAGCTAACTTACTGGTTGGAGCGTCTGCCCCCTGGTGGTTAGTGTATGTCATTGTGAGTGGTTGAGCAGCCTTAGCATATCATTAGCATACTATAGGCCAGGTGCACAAAATTCATGCCCTGGGGGGGGGGGAGCATCCCTCAGCCTGGCCTGCACCCTCTTGCAGGCTGGGAGCCCTTGGGGGGTGTCAGACTGATGGCTTAGGCCTGCTTCCCATGGGGCATGGCCATAAGCCGGAAGTCAGACATCCTTAGAGCTGCTGCAGAGGCAGAAGAGGCTCTCACCACCGCCGCTGCACTCGCCAGCTGTGAGCCCGGCCTTTGACTGAGTGGTGCTCCCCCTGTGGGAGTGCACTGACCACCAGGTGGGCAGCTCCTGCATTGAGCGTCTGCCCCCTGGTGGTCAGTGCATATCATAGCAAACAGTTCCACTGTTTGGTCGATTTGCATATTAGCCTTTTATTACATAGGATTACACTTTGATTGGTTGAACAGCTGACCAGTCAGCCAGAGACTTAGCATATTGGGCTTTTATTATATAGGATAGTTGAGAGAGTGTAATATTGTTTGCAATGCTATGCTTCAATCAAAGAGAAATTTCTCAAAACAGGGGTTTGAAGTCCTATGTTTCATAGACCTATTAGTGAGGATTCCAATTTTAAGATTCAGCCTACACTAATTCTTTGTCTGTTTTAAGCTATTTGTGAAAAAACAGAAACAAAACACACACACAAAAAAAGAAAAGAGAAATGCAATTTTTGGCTCAGTGCCTAAATTGCTACTAAGTCAAATCTGTATGTATCCATTTGAGTGTGTTAGTTTGTTAGTTTCTGTTGTATTTGTATGTTTGTGTGTGTGAAAGAGAGATGTGAAGAGAAAGTCCGTGGGGGGAGGGGTGAATTATTTTATGTTAACTGGAATCTCACACAGAAATTCTAGAGATCACTGAATAATATAAAAAATGTTTTTTCATTCTTAGAGAAAAGATTCTTACCAACTGATCCTTATTGCTATATGTCTTTCAGAAATCAATAATATTTTAATTACTTCCTATATTCAAAATAACATTCTTTGTCAAAAGCAGACCTACAACAGATTTTTGTAGTACCAAAACACCACCACCACAACCACCAGCACAACCAATAAAAAACAAATAAATATAACCCTAGCCACCCAACAACCTTTCCTCCCTAATTGATCAGAGAATGTTCTGCAAATACCCTGATAGTCACTGTAGGCAAGGTATTCAAAGGAGAAAAAAAGTAATGATTAATGAAACAGGGCCTCTTGTCTTGTATGATCATTAGAAACATGGGAAAACCAAACATAAAGCTTTTCACATGGGTTTATAGTACGCCATAGTTAAGATTAAATGAAAAGAAAATGTAGCACTTGCCTCAAGTATCACACATCATTGCGGGGGGTGGGGGTGGGGAGGAACTAAAGTTACTGTGGGGATCTGTGAAGTGGGAAAATAAATAGAAAAGACTTCAGCCCCATTTGGTAGATGATTGTCAAAGTTAAAAATTCCAACCATTGTTAAATAAATAAAATAAAAATAATTTAGAGATGACATATAGGATATTATCTTCTAATTATGTAATATTTTGGTAAAAGCCTATATGCCAGTGTAAATTTCTTACAGCATTTCATAAGACAGCACACAGCTAGATCAAATTACAAAAGCTGTATATGTATACGTAATATAATCAGTATGACTTTTGATACAACAGGCTTATTGAAGTAGTCTAGAGAAATAAAAAGGCAAGGTATAAATATAAACATATCTCAGGTTAATAAGTAAGTATGTAATTTACAAAATTCTTTTTTAATTTTGATATTAAAGAAAAACATGGGTTAAACTTATTTGGAAAATTGACATCTTTGCATAAGTCATATTTGTTTAAGATTTGTGTTATTCCTTGGGGCTCATAGGTTCACTTTTTTGATACATAAATATAACATAGTTCTTTTGCACAAAATAAGAACTGTTTTTTAAGGCCCACTTACTATTTTCCCATTACTGCCCCCAGAATGAGAGTGCTAATATTATATTATGACAACATAATCCAGTGGAAATGAGCATGAGCTTTAGAAAATGACTGATATGGATTCCAATCCAGGATTTACACTTACAAGCACAGAAATATTGGGAAAATTATATAAGCTCCCTGGCATTCAATTTCTGGGACATAACAGAATAAAAAGTAATAATCTTACCTAATAATAGACAAACATGTAAAGTGACCATCCCACCGCTACACTCACCAGCCAATCAGGAGAGTATGCAAATTAACCCAACAAAGATGGCAGTTAATTTGCATACACAGGCGCCCAGCAGCCTGGGTCCTGGGAACATCATTGGGCACCCAGGTCACTCAGGTCACTCTGAGGTAGGCCACATGTGGGCCCTGAGCAGCCTAGGAAGGGCCTGAGCCAGGGGACTCCTGGGCAGGGCCTGAGTCTGCAATCAGAGCCGAGGGGGCCCCTGCCCAGGCCTAATGCTTTGGCCAGAGGCGTTAGGCCTGGGCAGGGGCAGAGCCAGCAATCGGAGGGAGCTGGGCAGGGGCAGAGCTGGTAGTCAGAATGAGCTGGGGGTCCCCTGCCCAGGCCTAATGCCTCGGCCAGAGGCATTAGGCCTGGGCAGAGGCAGAGCCGGCAATCGGGGCCGAGCCAGGGATCGGTGTGAACTACAGAGGAAACACCTTTTCTGACCGCTCATTGGCTAAGCTCCCTGTATGCCACTGATAATATTCTTAGTAACTTGGGTAATAAGAATCAAAGAAGGTGACCTAGGGTTTTTCCACCACACTCCTGTAGAAAAAAACAAAGGTCTGCTGCGGGAGGGCTAAGAAATGTCATATCCTGCCCTAGCCGGTTTGGCTCAGTGGATAATGCCTCAGCCTGCCGACCGCAGGGTCTGGGTTCAATTCTGACCAAGGGCATGTACCTAGGTTGCAGGCTCCTCCCTGGCC
>NW_005368827.1:537289-599259 GCF_000412655.1 Myotis brandtii
TATGAAAGACACTTCTTGAAAATGCCTAAAGAAAGTTGTCATTTTTTCATGGTGAAGGGACTGGAGTCCGTGTTGATGAAAACACCTTGGTGGCTGCAGTGACTGGCAGTGGCTGCAGCCGCGGGATGATGAGGCTGGTGCCTTCCCCTGATCAGCCTGGTCGCCTCCCACAAAGGGAGGCCAGACTGCGGCTTAGGCCCACTCCCCAAGGCGGGCAGGGAGCAGGCCTAAGCCATCAGTAGGACATCCCCTGAGGGCTCCCAGTATGTGAGAGGGGGCAGGCTGGGCTGAGGGACCCCCCCCCCTCAGTGCACGAATTTTATGCACCGGGCCCCTAGTAATAATAATAATAAGAAGAAGAAGAAGAAGAAGAAGAAGAAGGCCATTGCTGCCTACTTTCTCTGAAAGATTGTATTACATAAAATAGTCTTTGCAAAGTATCTGGTAGAATATTTTTCCCCTAATATAATTTAAATATGTTATAATCATTGTTTTACTGGTAATCTATATATATAAAAGCCCAGCGACTGGAATGGCAGAATGACCAGAACGACCGGTGGCTATGACGTGCACTGCAGAAGCTAACCATCCTGATCTGGACCCCGATAGCCGCCCCCAACCCCAATCAGGGGTGAGGCTGGCCAGCCAACCGCCCACGGCCCCTCCTCCCCACCAGCCCGGCCTGCTGGGTACCCATTAGGGTGGGCCACTGGACCCCACCCATGTACCAATTTGTGCACCGGGCCTCTAGTAAATTAAAAACAGGAATAACTTGTGTGTTATATCTATGGAAGAAATACCTGCATTACTCACTGAAAATTTAACCAGCAATTATGTTGAAAATTTTGCAGGTCATGATGAGAAAGTTGACCAAACTGAAGTCTGTTTAAAATCAATAGCTTTATATTACATGATTACCTTCTCGAAATAACTATTTTTATTAAACTTAGGGATTTAAAAATATGCATGTAATTAAGATATATTAAAATCTACCTTTTAGCTCAAAGGTTTGTCTGATTTGGTTCTTCAAAGAAAAAAGCAGAAAATAAATTTTACATAATTTGGCATTTTAAAGAAATTGGCATAATATTTATGATATTTAAAATCTTCCCCTGATGTGGTCTATAGTTCACAGAACCACAGTTTAGAATAAAGAAGAGATAAAATATGACCAGTGAATACTATTTGAAAAGCATAAGTATCACTGAATTAGATTATGGAAATGAGCTGAACAATATACTATAAACATAGTGATAAGATGCTTTCGAACATAGTATGTAAATGTGAAAATTGCATTTGATTTAGAACCAAATTCTGCTATTTTTAAAATTTACTACCATCAGTGTTCATTTTGCCTGAATGTCTGTGCAATATCTTTTACTGCTTTTTGGGGGCTCCCTTGTGGCATGTTAGGAAGTCTAGATGTGTCACTATTCATTTATACAATACAGTAGTAATTCAATATTTAGCTATTTTTATTTTCCCTGTTGATTATACATTTACCTCAATCAATTGTTAATCATAATTCATTAGCTACTGTCATGAGATAGTAGTTAATGGAATTTGGAGAACCTATGTGGGTGAAATTGAACTGACTAGACAGCTATTTCAAAGCTTTATTCTTACAATTTAAGTTAAGTGTGGGGTCCTGAATTCTACAACAGTGCTGACTCCCTTACTTTCTCCTGCACCTATGCCCAAGTGGTCCCAGTTCTCTTTACTGAACCCTTTAAATGACTCCTGTTTTCTGATTATTCATTCAGTTTCTGCCTCAGTTTGGATTCTCAATCGCTCTCATCAATATTATTATTTTACCACCCAAAAGTTATTGATGTATCTAAACCTATAGTCTCTTCATCTGTCCTAGAATTCTCTTTCCAAAGTGCATCAGATAATGCCACTTTTCTACTTAACAATACCCAATGACTCATACTGAACCACAAGACTTTTTATTTCATTTACTGCCACTCTTCCTTTTGAAGCTTACCTTTCAATGGTATCATGGAATAAGGTCTCTAAAGACTTCCTTCACCTCATCTCCAGGTGTAATGTATGTTTCTTGATACTCAGCTAGAATGTCATTTACTCTAGGACAGTGGTTCTCAACCTTCCGAATGCCGTGACCCTTTAATACAGTTCCTCATGTTGTGGTGATCCCCAATTTCATTGTTACAAATTGAACATAATTAAAGCATAGTGATTAATCACAAAACAATATGTATTTATATATGTTTTCCGATGGTCTTAGGTGACCCCTGTGAAAGGGTCGTTCAACCCCCAAAGGGGTCGCGACCCACAGGTTGAGAACCGCTGCTCTAGGAGGTCTCCTGAGACATTTGCATATCCCTTTGCTTCCATCGCACACTAGTATAATTCTATTTAATCTTACAATATTTATCACATTGCACTGTAATTTATTTGGTACACTTTATTTGCCTCATTAAATTTCATGTTTTTCAAGAGTTTTCTTACTGAAGGTATACCTGGTTTTTAAATGTAACCTTATTATGTGCATAAAGAAGTATAAAGTTTATAATTATATATGTAATTTATATCAGTTATAAACTGGTAAGTTTTTTATCGGTTCAATACCTTAAAAGGTCTAAATATATTTATCTTGAAATAAGTTTTGTTTCACCTTTTTTTTATTCACCTTCCAACAAACTTCCCTTTTCTGACCTCTGGTACATAAGTTATAATATCTATAGTCCTTTCAAATTACAAAATTAGCTTCTAATTATTTATTTAGTTAAATCCTATAATATGGCTGTAAAGAAGGTGGCTGACAAATTGTGGTACAGTGAATCCAAACCTATTTTTAGACAATCTAAATTAATGCTGGTTGTGACAAGCATACAGTGGTTTACTTTATAAACCCTCTAACAATAAAGCATGAATTATAGATATGAAGGCATATTAAAAAGCAACAACAAAAAATACAAGAAAAGTGAAGTAAAATGGAGGCTGCCAAAAGAAATATTATAAAGAAAGACACAGAGCAAATGGAAAATCTTAAAAGATAAATTAATGTATGCCCAAAGGCAATGAATGCCATTTAGTAATAAATATATGAGAAATAAAAATGGAGCCAATTAGCATGAACAAGAAAATGCAAAAACAATCAGGAATAAGGAAGAGCAATATGCAGGGTAAGTTGCATGAGATTCAAAACAAGGTGAGGAAAATTGTAAAATGAAGTGAAGGAAGTACAAAATGATGAGAAAGGAAAGGTGGCAAGTGAAGGAAAATTGTGACCATGATAAAGATAAATAAAATGACATTTTGCAACTGTAGGAAGTGCAAGAGGTCAGAACTTTGAAGAGATGGAAGAAATAATTTATTGACTGCAAAGGTAGAGGAGCTGAT
Organism: Myotis brandtii; assembly: GCF_000412655.1. Taxonomy (NCBI): domain Eukaryota; kingdom Metazoa; phylum Chordata; class Mammalia; order Chiroptera; family Vespertilionidae; genus Myotis; species Myotis brandtii. Next base: position 540,656 of record NW_005368827.1, read on the forward strand.
GAAACAATTTTTTTTCTGACTTAGTGTCTACAAATAGTGAAGTGGCGAACATCTCAAACACAGGCATGCATTACCCAGGAAATAAAAAGGAAATTAAGACAGCTGTGAAATGTCTAATCAATTGAAGTGGGTTTTTGCTATTTCTTATTCTATTTAAAACCAAACAATAAAACTACACAGCATTACTACTTCATCTTGGCTACAATAAACATTTTCAGAGGTGATTGCAAGTGGAATAAACCTGCCAATTAGGTGAAGAACATGAGTCTCTAAAAAGATATCCGTAAGAAAATCCAGTAAACACTAGGCCATACGTTTCCAAAGACAGAGAATCCAAGTAACACTTTCTGGATTTATTTTAAATTTTAGGCAAAATAAATAATTACATAACTAATACTTTTCAACTAAAATTTTAAAAATTATTTGTAATTTTTCCTTTATTTGAACTGACTTTCCATAAGTCTATTAGAAGAATCTTCGAATAATAAACTGAAATATAAGGATTTCATTGTTATAGTTATATTCAAGAATACATTAATCAAATCCTCTAATAAAAAACACAGGAAAAAAACATGTTCCTGAAATGCATAATTTTTGGTAATTAAGTAAATTATCAACACTACAATTTTGACCTTAAGGTAAAAACTTATTTTTCTTATGAAGCCTATAACAAATATGCTAATTATTATTATTGGTTTGTGATCTTGATTTTTATAACACAAGTGTAAGAAAAACTGAACTGAGATCCAATTTCATATCATATATGTTCTTAAATAGTTATAAAAAGATCATGGATTTCAAGTAGTTTGAATGATATAAATTTGTTAACTAGAAAGTTCATGTCCTATTATTGTACTGTCTAGTTGACCGTAACAAAGCATATACTTAATTAGGAAAAGTTCTAGACATAATTTTATAGATTTTCCAGAATCTAAATTATTTTTCAGTGGTTTTATATAAAAAACTATTCAGAAAAACGGATTCAACATTATAGAATCAGGATCTATTGCTTGAAAGAAGACCATATTAGAAACTGTAAAGATACATAATTGGAATTGGAACTTAACACATAATAAGGAATAAAACATATCTCTGCTGCTATAATCCAGGTAGAGAGTGCAAACCATCATAAAAGAGGTTCGAATAAAATGCCTAGGTTATTTGAAAGAGAGAGAGATTTGTGACAATAAACATTTTATTCAATTATTCATTCGAAAAATATTTCCAAATACATCAAGTTTGTATATTTGAATATGGGTAAAAGTTAGACAGACGGAAATGTGAAACAAGAAACTTTTCAGAAGAAGGAAGCAAGAAATCCAAGACGAGGAGGTGGAGAGGGAGCTAACATCTATTGATTGCCTAGTCTGTACCTGGCATTTTATATAACTTCTGTCTTTTATCCTTAGAACATTTGTACATTAAACCCCCCCCCCCAAAAAAAAAATAATTGCCATTGTGACTTCACAGAGGAAGTTCCTTTTTTAAAAAAATACATTATTATTGATTTCAGAGAGGAAGGGAGAGGGAGAGAGATAGAAACATCAATGCTGAGAGAGAATAATTGATTGGCTGCCTCCTGCATGCCCCCTACTGGGGATCGAACCCGCAACATGGGCATGTGCCCTGATCTGGGATTGAACTATAATCTTCTGGTTTACAGATCTACGCTCAACCACTGAGCCATGCCAGCCGGGCCATGGAAGAAGTTTTTTAAAAGGAGTTAGAGATATTTTTCAAAATTGTTCCAGATCCTTGAAGTTGTAAATGAAGAGCCAAGATTCAATTCCAGGCAGTTCTATCTTTATAATCTAGGCACTTCCTAGAAATTTCTTGCTGGTGAATTGACTGACATATCCATAAAAGGTCTGAGTTAGAGTTCAACATGGATGTGAAGCTTGGTGCAGAAAGTGACACATTGTCCCTTAGTGTTTAAAATGCACAATGTAAGAGATCAACCAAACGACATGTATGCATGCATATAAGCATAACCAATGGACATGGACACTAGGGGGGTGAGAGTATGTGCCGGGAGATGGGGGTGGCCAGGGGGAGGTCAATGGAGGAAAAAGGAGACATATGTTATACTATATGTAATACTTTAAACAATAAAATAAAATCGGTATTGAAAAAAATGCACAGTGTGTAAAAATAAATAAATAAAATAAAATGCACAGTGTGCCCAACAATTGTGGCACTCTCCAGATGGGGGTATCGGCATTCTCCATGAAGAAACTACCAATCAGAAAGAGCAGCAGAGAGTTGAGTCAAGAATCTGGAAATTTAATCTGTCTGATTTAACCAAGACCTAAATAATAGAGTTTTGGGCCAAATATTCGGGCATCCTTTTGAAAGCATTTTCTGAGTGCTCATTCTGTCCTAATAGATGCTTGGTGGCGTCTTATTGACTTTATCTCTTTGGCCAAAGTAGGAAGCAGAAGGAATTGCAAGATAAGACAAAACATAGGCAATAGGTGACATGAGGTTTTAACAAAAATTGGGTGATCTGTTTTTTGTACTACAGAGAACTTTAGAACAACATTGCTTCTCCTTATTCTGGCATACCACATCCTGTGTGATAAAAAGTCTCAAAGACTACCGTCCCATCTTTACTTTCTACTTCCTTCCTTGCCCCTACTGCCCAATAGAATAAAACTACTAATATAAACTATTGCACATATTCCATGATAGTCCCTTTTTATACCCTGTTCAAATCATTCTTTCCCTTGGAATGCCTTCTCTCTCTCTTCCTTCTTCCCTCCTACCCTCTCCCTTTCTTTGTTCTTCTCCGTCTTCCTCCTCTTCATCTCATCTGTTTCTCCTTCTCCTTCTTCTTTATGCATATGATAAATTTCTGTGTATACTTCAAAGCCAAGCTTTCTTGATATTGTAATTCATGAGCCCTACTGATCTGTCATTGAGGCAGTTTCTCCCTCTTCTAAAGTTTCTTAGCATTCATTTGGTACTTACAACATCTTAAATATAATAGCCCTGCTCATATTACAAATATTATGTTCATGTTTTATATATTTTATTAGACTTCAAGTTTCTTAGAAAGAACTTAATAAATATTTCTTGAATAAATAAATGGTGAAATGTTAGGGTATTTCCCCCTGAAATTATCCCTAAACCATTTCCATGAGAGAACAAAATACTATACAAATAAGAGTTCAAGGGGAAAAAATGAATTTTCCATAATAGTACAAGAATATTAAGGTGGATCTGTGTCTAAATAAATGAAATAATCTTTTCATAGGCTAATGTTAACCAGGAACTGCTCATTAGGATTTCTGAGATCAGAGGGAGAATTTAGAACCCTATTAATCTATTTAATGGACAGCTGAATGTCATTTCTGCTAACATTTCCCCTCTGATTTCTTCTCTAGCTTCTTTCTCTGGGAAGAAATAGTTTAAAGAAGATTTGGCTTCATCAGCACTTTTTAGAACAACATCAGATACTTAGTAAGGTCCTTACGTTTTCTAGAAATCTATTTTTTTAATGCTTGCCCACGGATACTACCAATTATTCTAAAATTTGAGACAACAAGCATGATAACTTCTATTATCTATTTATTACTAGCAATGCTCAAATTCATGACATTCCAAATTTCACTCACTCAAACTTGATTTCCCATGTGATTGCTATTTCATTTATCTGACATGTATTTACCGGTTTGGAACCTAGTTCTAGATGCTGAAGATACTACAGTAAACAAGATAGTCAAGTCCTATGCGCTGATAAAGTTAGCATTTTGGTGAGTTTGATGAAGATATACCAAAAATTGACTAACAAGCAAATAGAAATATATAATGATAACAGGTGTTTTGCATAGTATTAAAATAGTGCAGAGTGACAGAAAATGAAAAAGTCTCTACTTTTAGAAATGGCAATTAGGGAAAGCCTTTGCAAGTAGGTGAAATCTGAATGACAGAAGGGAGAAACTATACAAAGATCAAGAGATTAAGAATGTTCTAGACATAAAAAACAGTAGGGGCACAACTTATATGGTAAAACTGATTGAACATATTCAAGTGAATAGAAATAATAGCATGGCTGGAATAAAGTATAAAGAAAGTGGATGAATGAGATGGGTCTAGAGCATTTGGAAAGGGATGGATCATGCACGGTGCATTAAACCAGAATAAAATATTAAAATTATATTTTAAATAGGAAATTATTATATAGCTTTGAACAGATAGATTGCATATTTATATTAACATATTTAGAAGATCATTCTGGCTGATATTGAAGGATAAATAATAGAGGGATTGAACAGAAGTTTGGTGACCAGCTAGAAGATTATTATAGCACTCAGAAAATGATGATGGTGACTTGAACCAGGGTGGTCTAATGGGGAGAGAAAAAGTAGATGCATTTAGGTTGCTTTGATGTAGTGCTGAGAGGTCATACTGATGATTTGAATGGGTTTGGTTTAGACAGGAATCAAGAATGAATTCTAGATTTTTACCTTGAACAACTAAGTGGTTTCAGTGCTTTGTCATGATGGGAAATGCCAAGAGAGAAACAGTTTTTTGAGTGGAGAGGAAAATAAGTATTTTGTTTTGTTTTGTCTTGTTTAGGATACATATTAGACATTTATAAATGGAGACATCAAGGATGCAGTTGGATGTGCAGGTCTTAAAATCTATGTCAAAACTGGATATAGAGATTTGAGTGTATGTGACATGTAGATAATTTCAAGGCATGTTACTGAATAAGATCAATGAGAGAATTGGAGACATTACAGAGATAAAAGGGTCAGAGACCAAGCCCTGGATAACTCTTTAAGTAAGATATGGCAAGGAGGAGGCAGAAAAACTAAGAGACAAAAGGAATGTCCATTGAGACATAATATCACAGAAGTCAAAAGAAGATGATATTTCAGGAACAGAGAGGTCAACTAAGCCAAATACTGCTTTTTCCCCACACAATAGCTTGGGCTTTGGGAGTACAAAGAGGAATATATCCTAATTCCTGAACTTAAAGTTCATATTCAAATTGGGTAGAGAGTAAAGCAAACAGACAATTTCATTCCGGCACATAACTGTGATAGTTTAAGGTATTATGGGAGCACATAAGGACATGTCTGCCAATACTTTGAGGAAAGCAATTAGGAATGGTCTTTTGGAGGACATGTTCTCTAAAGGAAATATAATAAAGAGTTCAATGACAGAAAAATTAGGAGATGTAGCTACACAGAAGAGCATTTATAGTAAATAGAATAGTTTGTAAAAGGCAAAAGGGCAAAGTTTGATAACTGTAGGTGTAGGTATGCTCTCAGGATGAATAGGACTTAGATGCATCCATAGGATATAAGTCTAAAGAGATCAGCAGGACTCTGATCATGGACAACTTTGAAAGATATAGTAAAGAGTTCAAACTTTTTCCTAAAGGAGTCATGGAGGAATTAGAAACAGTGGCCAATTATGAAAGCATTTTGTATTTTAAAACATTGTCTGTGGCAGCCAGCCCCAGGAGTGTGGCTTAAAATGAGTAAGGAAGGCTGATATGAATATTGTTTAAGAACCTGTGGTAGAAATTTCAAAATTCCATCAAGAAAAGATGAGTACCTAAAAAAGAGAAAGTAGAATCTTAAAGAATCTTACCTAAGTCCGTCAAAGCCCATGCATCTTATAACAGATGATAAATAGTAAAGATGGACACTGTTAATAATTAAGATAGAGGGTAACTTTGGTCCAGTAAATGGAGCCTCTTAGGTTGGAATTTGGTCAGAAAAAACCTGGTAAATAATTCCTAACAGATGGCAACACAGTATCATCCATGACCATTAACATCAAGATCTCTGCTTTATGCTTCATCCAAGAAATGCAACTTCTGACAAAGTCGTCATTTCCAATTCTACAATAGGTCATTTGCCATAAGAGTATTTACTATTCCCTTTGAAAAAAATACAGAGGTCTCTCTTAATAAATAATGTTTGTGATACTGTTGATGAATAACATAATAATTATTTGGAGGCTTCCTATACGACACAGGAATTATCCTCTCTGCAGCTTAATAGGTGACATATCAAAGTGCTAAAGATTCAACTAGAGATCAGAAACCACCTCCAAGGACTTTGAAAAATCTAATTCAATCTGCAGTACATTTTTGTTTGCTTTTGTAACTCACTTCTATTACTTACTTTCTTCCTAGTGTTCATAGATATATAGCTCCTTTTTCTGCAATTCTGGGACCTTAACATGGTAGATGGCCATGGCATTTCTCATGGCATTGTCCTGAGACATGAGGGATCTTACAAAACGTTGCTTAGAGGCCTTTATTTGAAACATTTCCCATTGTTAATGTCTCAACTTAATTTGGCTAAAATGTGTTTCAAATTATGTATCAAAAATTAGGCAATGACACATTTAAATTATAAAACATTAGGAACACATATAAGTGTTCATCCTGGCTTTAAGTATTGCCTGAACCACTTATTTGGTAATTAATTTTGTACTTTCCAGAGGCATCATCTGCATGTGCTACTTATTGGTACTTAATTCTTTGTAATTTACCTCTTCAATTTGTCTCTCCAGGTTCACATAATCACAATGTTTTGTAGGTGACCAATATGCTAGAAATCATTCGGCAAATGCTATAATTGTATGGATAAGGAAACTGAGGCCCAGAACTGTAAAGCCTTTTTATATTTCTGTAGTCTGTAAGAGGGAGAGCTGGAAAAAAAAATTCAGGCCTACTGTTTTGTTTTGTTTTTTAATTATCTTTATTGTTGAAAATATTACAGATGTCGCTTTTTCCTCCCCATCCACCCCATCCACTTCCTCCATAACCCCAGGCTGTCACCACACCATTGTTTATGTCCATGGATTGTGCATATCCTATATAATAAAAGGCTAATATGCAAATGGACCAAATGATGGAACAACCGAACAACCGAACAACCAGTCACTATGACGTGCTCTGACCACCAGGAGGCATGTGCGGAACATGGTGGGTGTCAGCCGTGGAGGGATGGTGGAGCAGGTGAGTGGAAGCACCAGACCAAGGCAGGGCACTGGTCGCTGTCATCAGGGCGAGCCTCTGGTGGTTACTGAAAATTTTTTGCTCCTGTGCACTAGGGTCCCGCCGGGTGCTTGCATCTGCTGCCAGCGCCAGCCCTGCTCGCACCCGCTGCTGGTGCCGGAGCCACCACTCACACCCACTGCCAGTGCCTGGTGCCGGCCTCAATCACTCGGCACCTTCAGTGGGTGCAAGCGGTGGTTGCAGGCCCCGATCGCCCCTCAGGGCTTCTCCATCTCCCCCTGCTCCTGAGGGGAGAGTGGGGCTGGAAGCCGCCTCTCGCCCCTGCTGCTGGCAATGGCCCTGCTCGCACCCACTGCCAGCGCCAGAGCCGCTGCTTGCATCTGCTGCTGGCGCCGGCCCCAATCGCTCTGCACCTTCAGCGGGTGCAAGCGGGGTTGGCACCGTCAGCGTGTGCGAGCAGCAGTGGCAGGAGTGAGGCTGCAGGCAGATAGGGGACCAGGGGTCACAGTGGGAGAGGCTGGGCAGGGGTGTGGAGGATGGGCCGAGACCCACCCCTGTGGCTACCGCAGCTTTGTGGCCCACAGTTCCTTTTAAGGTGCACAAATTCATGCACTGGGTCCCTAGTCTCTCTATATAAAAGGCTAAGTGTCCATTCATCCAACCGGTAGCTATGACACGCACTTACCACCAGGGGTTCAACGCAGGAGCTGCCATGATGCGCACTGGCCATTTAAAAATAAATGGCACCATGGACCTGGTGCTGACAAACCAACACTTGGCTTCCCCCAGGTGCAACACAGGCCCTTCCACCACCCCGGAACAACATCCCACCAAATCACAGCCAACTCTGCCAAGGCCCTAAGGTGCAAAATGCAGCCCACAGAGCAGCCCAGCCCAGAAACAGTCACTGTGGACGCTGGATAATAACGTCATGTAGCAACGCCTGGCTTCCTCTCTCTAGAGACTAGCCTCCTTGGAGTTTCTTCAGCCCAGGAACCCAACTTGCTTTATATCCAGTTTCAAACATTTTACAATTTAACCAAATGTTTGTGAAGCATTTTCACATGCCTCATCTCATTTGATCCTCACAGAAGTCCTGGAGTAGGTAGATAGGAGACTTGGTAGAATCCTGTTTTCTTTTCCTTAGCCAGAAAACAGAGATTTAGAAAGTTTAGAAACGTGACCCTACTGAAAAGAAGTAAGAAATAGTGGCACTTGAAAATGACTTCAGGTTTTCTCACAGAATATAGTCAAACACTTCTGCAGTTAAATATTTTACCCTTTGTTCTCCCTGCGTGATCTATAATAATAATCTGCTTCATGTTGATATTTATTGCTGTGTTGCTGACAATTACCTGAAACAGAAGTTGGGGTGCTTCACTGGGCTGGAAGAAGTTTAGCTAAATCACAAAGCAGGACTAATTAAAAAGACTAAGTTGACTCATGCATGTGTGATACATATAAAGCCCTTGCTGGCGCCAATCGCATTCGTGTGTTTCGATCTGTCATTGTCGATCGTGAATTTGGTTGACACTTCTGTTATAGAGAAAGGATGAATAGTGGTATTAAAAATATTTCTTCTAATTAATTTCCTTTCAACGTGCACAAATCCATGCACCAGGACACTATGCATAGTATTATAGTATTCATATAAATTCTTTGGTTAATCACTCCCACCACCACTCCCACTTCTCTCTGAGATTCTTCAATCTGTTCCATGCTTCTAAGTCTCTGTATCTATTTTGTTGTTGTTGTTAATTCTCACTGAGGATATTTTTCTTTTCTAAAAATTTTTTTATTGATTTCAGAGAGTGGAAGGGAGAGGGATAGAGAGATAGAAACATCAATTATGAGAGACAATCATTGATCAGCTGCCTCCTGCACGCCCCTTACTGGGAATCAAACCCACAACCCGGGCATGCCTGACCAGGAATCAAACTGTGACTTCCTGGTTCATAGGTCGATGCTCAACCACTGAGCCATGCCAGCCAGGTGAGGATATTTTTCCATTGATTTTTAGAGAGTAGAAGAGAAGGGGAGAGACAGTGAGAGACAGGGAGAAACATCTATGTGAGACAGACACATTAATTGGTTGCCTCCCGCACATGTCCCAACCAGGGCCAAGGATTGAGCCTGCAACCGAGGTACATGCATTGATTGGAATCAAACCTGGGACCCTTTGGTCCACAGTCCAACACTCTATCCACTGAGCCAAACTGGGTAGGGTTCTGGATCCATTTTTCATCAGTTTATTTTGTTCATTAGATTTCATATATGAGTGAGATCTTGTGATACTTGTCTTTCTCTGACTGGCTTATTTTGCTTAGCATAATACTCTCCAGGTCCCTCCATGCTGTCTCAAAGGGTAAGAAACCAATGTCTTTGTTTAAAACTCTTAAAGAGAGACTGTCATATACTTCTTTGTATTGTCTTCTGTGCTTAGTAAATTATCTTACACCTTTTGTTGACTTTTAAATTGTTAATGCCCACAATGTCCTAGATTAATCATTTGATATGATCAGCACTGTGATTTTATAGGAAACTTGAACTGTTAAAAGTAACCTTTAAAGTTTTGTTCCTTTCGGTTCTCATCTGAAAACCAAAATCATATTAAATCAATCTCTTCCAGACCTGTCTAAAAGCCTAGGAAGTTATTCCTCCCTTAAAATAAATATAAATATCATAAGATTTATCTTCATTCTAGGTTTGGAGGTGAAATGATAAACTATTTTATCATGCCATTTTATAGTATAAAACTTTTCTATTAAAATTATAAAAATGTGTTGTAAATATCAATATATTTTGGAGTTTACTTTTTGAATGTAGACTAAGATAAAATAAAAGTTAAAATGATAGGCATATTATTACATAGATAAAACTATATAGAATATTTATAAAATGCAGTATCATTGAATATTTTTGCTCCTACATTTCCTTTTATAAATATTGACCTAAATATATTGCATATCAAGGCACATTTCTTGAGGTGTGACAGAGTAAGATGCTTCTATATTTTCCTTTATCCTATCTAATAAAGAGGGAATATGCTAATTGACCCTCACACTGTTGCAAAGATGATGGCACCCACAGCCAATAAGGAGGGAATATGCTACTTGACTTCCCCGCCCTCAAAGATGGTGGTGCTCACAGACAATAAGGAGGGAATATGCTAATTGACTGCCCCGCCCTCAAAGATGGCAGCACCCACAGCCACAAGATGGCAGCACCCTGTCCCCTCAGCCCCCCAGCCGCCCAGGGCCGCCCGAGGCTCAGGTAACCAGGGCCGGCCGAGGTTTGTGCAGCCGGCAGTGGCAGCAGCAGAGGTGTGATGGGGGTGTTGCCTTCCCCTGATCGCTGGGTCACCTCCCGCCCCTGAGGGCTCCCAGACTGTGAGAGGGGACAGGCCAGGTTGAGGGACCCCCTCTTCAGTGTATGAATTTTCATGCACCGGGCCTCTAGTATCTTTATATTAATTTTTAAGAAAACAGTATTCCAGGAAATGAGATACTAAAAGATAGAGGGAACTGGCAAAAAATGAATTTTAAATAAGCTTTATAAAGAGAAGAAATTAAAATATTTCCTAAGTATAGATAAAGATGCTAAATATTTTCCAAATGATAGGCAATAAAATAGGCGAACAAAGAGAATAATGATGGTGATGGACTCAAAGTGGAGAGCTCAAGTTATTCATATATGAGTAGAATGTTGGTAGCATTTTGTCAGCTTGGCAAATGTAAGCCCTACAATGGACTAATGAAAGCTATAAGAAATTTGCACAAGTCAATGAAATTCAATGCAAGTAGGCATAAAAATTATTTACAAGAAAAGAGCATTGCTTAAGAGAAGGAGGGCTATAAAAATTCAGTAGAGAAAACTAAGGAATTTTGTTTTACCCACTAAATAAACTAGAACATATTTAAAAAATATCTGTGGTATAGCACAAACCATAATCAGATTTTTGTTTGTTCTTATTTCATATTATTATGTAGATACTACATGTTTAAGTCAATTCCACCCTAATGAAATATATTTTGTTTTATATGAATTATTCCATGGTTTCAATTTCCTATATATATATGCATTTTATCACTTTTTTTTTACATTAAACAGATGGCACTTACTATCCCTTTTATTAAAATGATTAGAATTTGGCTACCCACTCAATATTTTTATTTTGTCTTTCTGAGTTATAATGTCTGTGTTGATGATGAACCCCATTCACACATATAAAAACATACATATACATACATAAGTATCATATTATATGTAGAAATTAACTATAGTCATTTAATATTCTGAAAGAATAATTTATAGAGAGGAGCATACGTTAATATAGAGTTAGATGTTGCATAGCTATGCATTTCCATATAGAAGGAAACTATTTCATACATGTAGCATATTATAGGCATGTATGTAATGTTTTCCTTTATAAGGTCAAGATTTGTTAAGAAAAAAATATCTTTTTCTATAAAATAAATGGTTCCTCTTTCTTATTTCTTTATATATTTCCTTTTAATCACAAAACATTATTCATTTAAAATGTATTCTCTTGCATAATGTCATATTAAATGTGGCTTTTCATTATTGGTTTTGATGATTTTTTGAAGATTTTGTATTTAGATGGCATACACATTTTCAATCATGTCTTAATTACTTTTAAAAATGCTGCACTGGCTGAGGGACAAGACAGATAACTTGTTAAGCATTTGAAATTTCTGAGCTGTTTTCTCAGTTCTGGCAGTCACTACCCAAGTCCAGATTGTAACCTCCTTTCTGCCTCCAAAGCCTGCCTTGGCTCCGTGTCCAGTGAGGGATTATGGATTTAGCAAGGAAGGTAAGTGTGACTACAAGCATTGGCTCACCATCTGCTCCCCAGCAGAGCCTGGGCCAACCTGCATCGCCTGCAGCAAGACCAGGGCACTGTTCTCCAGCCAGCCCCTTTCCAACCTGGCTCAAGACACACATCGCATTCAGTCAGATGATTAGGTCTAAGTAGTCCATATGTAACAGAATATTTTTCCTAAATACCAAAATGAAAACAAAATGAATGCCATTTTTTCATTCTCCTTATTCGATACATCAAGTTTTACACAAATAAATACTCTCTTAAGGTTTATGCAAATGATAGAAAAATAAAACTATGCATTATTTAGCAGTTCTCCTATTTCAAGATCTAACAGACTTTATTCACAGCATGTTTTTCCCTAGTTTATGCTGGCCTTCTTTTCTGATTCAACTTTTTAATTCATCTTTTTAAATTATTCCTTTTTAAATCATTATCTTATGTGTCTTCATAGATTTTCATGCATTAATCTATTATTAATTTTTACTATACTCCACTTAATCTTAAATTGTTTAAAGCTCTTTTAAGAGTAAACACTTGCTTATGTTTTAAAGATAGCTTGTACTTTAACATTTTGCCTATTTTATCCAGTAGCCTCATTCAAACTTGAGTGTCAAATAAATTATAATTTTATCATGGGCATCTTATGCATAGAATAATCAAGCATTGAAAAAGGGAAGTTAACCTTTGTGTACAAGAATCAAGATTATTTTTCAATTCTCAAGAGCTGACAGAATTCTAGCCACCTACATTAACACACTTTCTTTTTTGAATTTATCAATAATATGTTATTATACATTTTCATATTTTGTTTCAGGTCAAGTGGTTTAAAAAAAATGAAAGATTTCCATAAATAGCAAAAAAGCCCTGCAGTTGAAAGTAGCTTTCTGCTTCCTTTAGCCATGTTGCTGATTTGAGTACACAGAGTGAACATGAAAATAAGCTGAACAAACATCTCACCCTTTTTACTTAAACTGTTGTCCGCCTGACTGCGGAATGCACACAGAAAACAATCTAAACTCGTATAACCCATAATACAGTATATTAAATTACAACACTGGTCAGTAATGGAAACTTATTCCCAGATATGAATTATTTACAGCCCATTTAAGTAATCCATATTCAGGTGTGGCAATGAAAAAAAGTGCAACATAAATCTTTAATGCTGACCGGTTGAGAGAGCAGAGCTGAGGATTACAGACATTTTAAAGAAAAAAAAAAAAACACTAAACGAATTGATATAGCCTGTTCAGTGGCTTACTGCACCAGCGTGCTAATAAATTGACGGATGGCGTGTCAGGGGTAGGAGTTGAAATCCCAGCATTTCTAACCAAGGCGGGATCTAATAGCAGACTACCAAAATAAGGAGTTTCTGAACCTGGTTGTCACAGGAAGCAGCGTGTGCATCTTTCCTTATATGCAAGTGTTCAAAATATCACATTTCAACAGGAAAATCCATGAAGGATTTCTCTTTTTAATTAATTCAGTAGCTGCATTAGTAATTTCAGCAAGCCACATAGCTGTGTTATAAAACAGAGAGGGTATATTAAAGGTAAGCTTTTCTTTTTCTTTTTCATGGAGTTGGTGCCAGTGCCTTATTTGGGGAAATAAACTTGTCAAATAAATCCCTTTAATCCTGTTTTACATTTCCATAGTATATAGAACAGAATTCATCAACCAACCTAAAGGGGGGAAAGAAGCAAAGGACTTCTGGAGTGTTTCACACTATTTTTTATATAAATTGCACAAGTTGTTAGCTACTTCAAACTGAAGTATAAAAGATCTTGGGGTGGAAGGAAGCTTCACTTTGCAATTTCTTTTGTTTCCTAGAGCAGTACCTATGTTAATTCATCTTACAAAGATCATTGCTCAAGAACTAAATTTTGCATATATTAGACAGCAGAATTAGCATTGCACTGTGTACAACACTGCACGCTAACTTCTCTCCAAGCAACCATTAAAGGTCATGTTTTGACGACTGAATGGCATGTCGGCACCTTGGTCCCCTGGAGAGGCATTCCCCAGGTACATGCAAAAGGTTATTAAATTACCTTCTGAGCAACACTATCTCTTCGGATGAAAATAATTACAGGCTTTTAGAGGCATCAGAATGCTTTCTTTCTTCCTCCCTTTCTCTCTCTCTCTTTTTTAAATAAGATGAAGATGCAGTACCTAATGACCATTTTTGTGTGTGAGTCATATAGCCTGTCAGCAGTGACAGGACAAATGAGCGTAATGGCATAGCTTAAAGGGGAAAGGTTCATTTTAAATAGTGACAAATAATATTTAAATGGCATTGTTGGAGACCCATCATGCTTGTAAAATGTAGTTTGTATCTCTTCTTCATCCTTTAATTTCATCACTGTCAAGTGGCATTAGCTGTTAACATGCAACATCAGGTGCAGATATAATTTTTAACTGTTAAATATGCCCCTAACCAAACATAATGTATCTTGATTTTTTGGTAGTATAGGTAACTCTTTCCATAATTAAAAAAAATTATCAAAATTTTTTAAAAAATAGGGCTTGCTTCTAAAAGATGACTTTACTGGAAGGATAAAGTAATAGCTTTAAAATACAATCCCTTGGATGTTATTTCTTGCTGTCAAGGTTCAAAAATGGAAATTAATTTTTAGGCTAAATGTAATTAGCAGATTGAGAGTAGTATGGGCAAGATCACCAGATGTAGCAATGTAGTCAAAACAGTCATGGGCAAACCTATCTAATGACATATATACTGTGTATACTTGGAGTAAGCTGGTGAGCATAAAAGGAATTCTCTTTTAAAGCAAATATGTAACTTCAAAACATATAATAAGGGTGAAGCACATCACTGCAAAGTGAGATTTTTTCTATTATGTATCTAGTTATGGAACTTGCACAAAGTTAACTAAAAGTAAATTCCATCTTTTAAATTTTCTTGAGATAAGACAGTGTCATATTTAAAATATGTAAAAATAAGTAACTCCTGAGACATCTCTTGCACAGAATTGCAGTTCTAATTTCAAACTTTCATATAAAGCCTTCTAATTCTTAAATATTTGTACACAGCCTCATCACATTTATTGCTACTTTATTTTCAGATCATTTAAGCCAAAAACTGGAGACAGTTTAGGTACCTTTGAGTTGTTAAAAGTTATAGCCAATTTTCTGAAAAATTATACCAGCTAAAAACACAACATTAAATATTTACCCTGTTGGATGTTAAAAAACGCTTACAATGAAAAATGTTCACATATTGACTATTCAAAATGGCCTTCACTTTGAAATTGTGAAATGGAAGGGATTGCAGATGTACAAGAATAAATATAAAAACAAATGAGTTGACTTGAAGTGTTGCCGGCTTTCATAAACATGCTACTGCAATAACATGTGACATTAATATTTAATTACAAAAGCACTGCTGCAAAATCTTTGAAATTAATGTTTTGCAAAATTAACATTCAGTGCACAGAAGCAAAGTCGTTCCAGGCGCGACTGTGATTAACAATGCCATTCACTTTACATATTATATTAATATATTATTCAAGCTACGAATTAACACCTCCTAATTTAAATAAGGTGCTACATATCATGATGAGCTAAAATGCTTTTCTTAAAATGGCCCGTCTGATTTTAAGCAATCTGTGTTTATCATTTAATATTTTGTTATTGAATACTGTTCTCCGTAAAACTCCTTCCACTTTAATTTCAAGCAGAGACCTCATTAAACTGGTGCCTTCCGTTTCTAGGATTGTTAAACCATTTGAACCATATTTTGTTTGCTAGCTTAGCCAGCAGTGCTGAAATACTACTGTGTGCTCGGGTGTGTTCTTAGGCAGCCCTACTTTCATGTCAAGGTTCTAAGGGTCCTTTCAAGCAATGTGCTTCTTCGTTTTCAATGAGACACTTGTTTGCACAAATAGCGCCACTATCATTATGTCACAGATTTCTACACTTTCACTCTCACTGGGAGGTAAGCCTAGTTTTTTGGAAGGAGGAGCTGCAGTTTCAAAGCTCTGCCTCCCATACTAAACCTCAGAGCTCACCAGTTTCATATGAAAGTGTGAAGAGACTGGGAGATGAGAGGAATTTCTTGTTTTAATCTATGAATGTGGGAGAATTGACATTTCCGGTAGGAACTCATTCATCAGGAAGTAGATCAGAGGGCCATTTATGTTTCACTGAAGCCAATACAAATAAGGCTTTTTAAATTTTTTTTAAGTAAGATTACAAAACAGGTGAAATCACATTTAGAGAGTACCACTGCAGAGCCTTACACGCTTGTTCCACCATTACAACTATGGGACCACTTCAATAATGATTTGATTATCGATATTCTTGAACTGAAAAATAATTATTGACATTCCAAGGAAATATTTATCAATAAGAATCAATTGCTAAGACACCTCAGAATAAGCTTAGAGGTTTAGTGTATTATAAAACTTGTTTCTAAGTTACAGTTATAATTCTTTAGTTTTCCAATCAACAAATATAAGGAAATAATGAAATCGAGCTGCACCCATTCCATAATTTTAGATCCTTGAAAATGAAAGAACATTTTGATCATTGGTATCAAGTTGAAAACTCCAAAGCAGTATTTCTGGATATCTCTTCCATGACATATAATTCCTACTCAGGTTCTTAATTTATAAAACTGGATGAGTAACAGACTTGAGATTCTCAAAAAAAAAAAAAAAAAAAAAAAAAAAATTTAAAAAAAAAAAAAAAGAAGAAATTTAGAAATGAAAAGCCATCTTTACACCATATATTTAATCTCAATATAGGGTGCAGAAAGCAGATGGATGTTTACTGCTAACCAATGGGGTATCAATACACTGTTGCATTTTTCAAGTTTGCTAAAAAGCAGAGAAAATCTTCATATCTCAAGTTTCTCTTAAAGGCCCAGCCTCATTTTGGCCTGGCATTAATGTCAATCATTTCTTGTTCTAATTTTTAAAAATACATTATCATCTTTAAATTATTTTATAAAATTATGTTCTGATTCAATGTTATATGTCATTCCAATAGTATGAGAAATCCTAAATTTGAAAAATCAGAGTATTTATTAATGTAAAATTTAAACATAATAGTTTTGATGTTAGTAATGATGTGATGGAATTTTCAAAGATTGTCCACTCTTTAAGAAATAGTCATATCTAACTGGGTAACATTATTTTAGCTATTCAATTAGCAGATTCAAAGAATGTAAAAGAAATTAGAATTTTCAAGATGAGTCAGATTGCTTATGTGTATGTAAGCTGCCTATCCCTTTCATGGAAAACAATACTTGAAACGATATTTTTTTCCCAAAGTGAATGGGTTGAACAGTAAGCAGTTTTTTATTATATAATTAACAAAAAAAGAAATTTCATAATTATGAGTCACATTTTAGAAAATATTAGTCTAAAAATAATGTTAATCATGGATTATCGAAATTAAAACCCCAACATTTACTTGGATGCTTTGTAAGAACCATATTTTAAAGATCATCATTTCATGTCAATGACTCTAGAAGGTAGGAAAAGGCAAGACTATTAAATGAATCCTAAAATATAATTTTCTAGTGGTAACTTCTTGGGAATATTTATTTCTTTATATGATGACTATACAGAAAGAAAATTACTTGAATAAATGTTTCCCAAACTATAAATTTATTTGGTAAACATGCCATAAAAAATTCAAAATTACTAAACATGTCAGGATATTCTATGCCAAAGGCACCAGGGGAGAGGGGAACAATTAAAATTCTGTAGTGTAGTATGATTCAAAAACACAAAGAATTTTTGTTATGGTGTTTGAAGGGTGGGGACAAACAGGGTTATTCAGGGTAAACCTTTGTCTTAATTATCGATGAATAATGTGAGTTTCCAACAATTATGTCCAAGGTAATGCCAGGAAATTTATATCTTGTGAATAAATGTATGCTATAAAAAATGAACTGACCCCCAAAACACCCCTGTAATGGTTCATATGTTGGGCTATACTTTAGATAAGAATATTATAATGACACTCTATGATATTTCCAGAAATAATACTATTCTCTGTTGTCTAAGATAGAAATATCATATTCCTAATTCCATGCCATATTACAGCAAAGTTCCAGTGTACCAGAGTAGTTCATTTTCTAAATGCCAATTAGCAATTAGTTCAATCTTATTGCTGTAGACAGAAGATTGAAAAATGGGGAATCTTCTGACATTAATTCTCCCACTACAAGTCTGCTGCTTAATTGCAAGCTAAAGTAATTACAAGTGCCCAAATTTAGGCCATCATCACAGTAATCACGTATTCTCCCAAGTTAAAAAGCCTGTCTTTGCAGAAGAGATGGACCCAAGTAACCGGTGACTCTGCCCACCTGGGGCAAATTCTGTTCATCATGGCAAATGTATTTTGTCCATTTAAGCATTTTGCATAATGAAGGCAGATTTGGTTAATGTTATTATATCCAGTAGTATTGCTTTCTCCCTCACCCTTATTTCAACAAAAAAATCACCTCTGAAGTACCACTTATGTGCTGGACAATTCCTTGGTGATATTAAAGCACTGGATGGAAGGATGTGCCTCATTAGAAACTTGTATCACAATGATTCTTAGAATACTTTTCTTATTAGTTATCTGCTTAAGGCCATTTTAGACTGAGGCATCAACACAAACTTGTAGGAACAGACTAGTGGTCCTTATATACGCTAGATAACAAGTGGGAATTCATATTAATGCACATACATTTAACATTTTTTACTGGCAAAAACAGTCTCTGCATAGCTTATCCATTCTTAAACTGTTAACCTTAAATGACTATGGCATGTCTACTGACCTGAAGTCTCCAAATTTCCTCTCACAGAGACCCCGGTGACTTCTGAACACAAGACAAGCCAGGTACCTTCAAACAGGCTTTGCATAGATACCATCACATAATGGATATTTTTATAAAGCCCAGTAAGATATAGAAAGAGAACAGACAGGTGACTAAATGTTTAATATTTCCTCTTTCCTCCTTGAGGCCCATCTAATAGCAAAATAAATAATTTCATAAATTAGAAAAATGAATATAATAAAATATTGAATTAATTAGCATCACCTAAGTGATTCTAACTTGTCTTTGATATAAAACTAGTTATGGCAATTTTTTTTACAAATGTATTGATTTTAGCGTGAAAATCAGTTTATTGATTTTATTAAATTTATTGACTTTAGAAGGAAAAGAGAGAACGAGAGATTAATTTGTTGTTCCACATATTTATGCATTCATTGTTTAATTTTTGTATGTGCCCTGACTGGGGATTGAACCTGCAACTTTGGTGTATTGGACAATGTTCTAACCAACTGAGCTACCCGGCCAGGGCTAGTTATGACCCATTTTTTTAATATACTGGCTTAAGTTTTAAAAGGCAAGCATTTTTCTTCAATTTATTTATTTATTTTTATTTTTTTAAACATATTTTATTGATTTTTTACAGAGAGGAAGGGAGAGGGATAGAGAGGTAGAAACATCAATGAGAGAGAAACATTGATCAGCTGCCTCCTGCACACCTCCTACTGGGGATGTGCCCGCAACCTAGGTACATGCCCATGACCGGAATCGAACCTGGGACCTTTCAGTCCGAAGGCCGACGCTCTATCCCCTGAGCCAAACCGGTTAGGGCTTCAATTTATTAATATCTAAACTTACACATGAAATGTCTTAAATATTGTAGATTTTGAAACTCAGGCAAGTGATAGAAGTTCCTGGTTGTTCTCATGATAATACATTCAGGAGATACAAAATGCCATATCAGTAAATCAAATATATGTTTCATAAAAACATGCTGAGAGATTGACTTTAAGTAAGTTTCACTTAAGGGGGGATATTTTGACAACAAACAAATCAGTATTATTTGTGTTGTAAAATATATTTTCATACACCTCTTTTCCATTTGATGGGCATAAAAGTTAAGAAAATAATAAAAAAGTAACGAAACTAATGACAAGATTATTATTGCTATAAATACAAGGAGATACTCTATAATAAGTATTTACTGCATTTGCTCAAAAAGACCTGTTATATTTTAATATAACAATACAAACTGCAACTAAGTTTCAATTGAAATTAGACTCATATACAGGGTGATCATGCCATCAGACAAATACAAATGATATTTATTATGCATCAAGAGATTTGCATAAAAGTCTAGTTCTTGAGGTAAACAGAAACATTGGGAGAGGGGAGAAGGATTCACCAATTCACCTCAGCAGAGATATTTTTACAAAATGACTATGACCCAATTTCAACATGAGAAACTGAAACATTTTGCAAGATTCCAAGCTAGATGACCGCATCATTTACCAGCTTGAAGAATGAAGGGAAAGATATATACCATGTAGATGCATTCATCCTAAGGAAGTGGTCAGAATTACTGCTACTGAAAAGAAGATGGGAATGAAGACTTATTGGAGATAGTGGTAAACTTCCATGCCTCTTAAATAGACTTTGATGAATTGATCTTATTTCAACAATAGTTGATGCTTTCAGCAGTTCCTTTTATCCTCTCACTCAAATCGATCCAAATTTCTGAGGAGTTCAGAATGAACATTTTTATTGGCTGGCTTTCCTAAGTGTTGACTGGATGAACAAATAAAAAGGCAATCCTCAAGTTTCTCCTAAACAACTTCTGACCACATCAAGCAAATCAAAGTACGATGCCGGAGCGGAAGCTTCCCACTCCCTGCTTTGGATTCCCCGCTTGTAAAAGACATCCTGGACACGCTGGAAGGTCTAAATAACTCAACAGGTCCTCGGGTCCTTTTACATTTTACATTTGCATGTACATTGAGAGCTATGCTGTACCTTCTACTGTCCAAATTTCTCGTAAAGGCAAAGTTCTTTTTAAAAATACATATTTTTATTTATTTCAGAGAGGAAGAGATAAATAGAAACATCAATGATGAGAGAGAATCATTGATTGGTTGCCTCCTGCATGCCCCACACTGGGGATTGAGCCCGCAACCCAGGCATATGCCCTGACTAGGAATCCAACCATGACCTCCTTGGTTCTTAGGTCAATGCATCCACTGAGCCATGCTGGCTGGGCAGTTTTTATTATTACTATTATTAGAAGTAATAGTAATATTTGTTAATCCTCACCAGAGGATATTTTTCCATTGATTTTTAGAGAAAGTGGAAGGGAGGGGGAGAGAGGGAGAGAAACATTGATGTGAGGGAGACACAGCTATTGGTTGCCTCATACCCAAGCCTCCACCAGGGCCAGAGATCGAGCTTGCAACAGAGGTACGAGGTACATGCCCTTGACCAGAATTGAACCTGGGACCCTTCAGTCTGTGGGTTGACACTCTAACCCAGTGGTCGGCAAACTGCGGCCCCTTGAGTGTGGCTCTTCCACAAAATACCACGTGTGGGCGTGCATGTACAGTGCGATTGAATATTCTTGGCCACACTCAAGGGGCCAAAGAGACGCATGTGGCTCGCGAGCCGCAGTTTGCTGACCACTGCTCTAACCACTGAGACAAACCGGGTAGGACTAAAGGCAAAGTTCTTTATAGTTTACTATCTGAAGCTACATTTTTAAGGAAAGGTATCTTCTAAGTGCTCCAATTTAAGGAGAAATTACAGATTTTTAAATATATCCATGTAAACATCACAGTCAGGAAGTAATTTATAGGAGACAGAATATCCTCTGATTTAATTTACTTTTCCTATTTGTTTATGTGGAAGATGATAGTAAATCTCCATATAAAAAGAAACAGAAGTGTCTAGCATCTTCCAGAAGATCAGAATTAAAATGACAGATAGTAGAAGCATAGGAAAAACTGTCACTGTTGAGATTCCATTATGATTATTTAAAATCACAGCTAATTCTTATTATCCTTATGTAGAAGATAAAAGGAAAGAAGTCACATATATAAACACATACCTCTAGCACTCTAGTACACTGTTCAGACCTACAGACCCTGAAGCAAACACACAAGGACATCTTTACCACTTGCGGCAATATGAATGATTAACATAAGCACTGAGATGAGAATGACATTCAAAAATCACTCTAACCTTGAATGATGGTCATAATGAAAAACCAGTTTAACAGTGTTTGTTTCTTTCTTCATTAAAAATTAGAAGTAACAGTTTTTCTGATCTGAAAATAGGGGAGTACAATTTTTCAATATTGAAAATTCCTGAGTTAAAATGTCATAAGAAATGACAAAGGCACTTTCAAAAACTAATGTGGCTATAACAGTATTTCAGAGAAATAGTGCACATTTGATGACTGTCAGAATTTACATAACTTACTCGGCATGAATTAACTATGAGGTATAAAATTCAACGTTGGCTTAAACAAACACAGACAGTAATTGCCGTGTGGCATTTTTAGGCATTGCAACCATGACATCCAGATAATGCCTAAATCACCAACACAAATATAAAAAATGACTATGACATATGACTTTAGTGTCCCAATATGTTGTATGGGAAAGAAATGTGTCAGAGAAAGAGCTAGAAAAAAATGGGTCTCTATCCAAAAGTTTGTTTAGAACTTTCTCCTTGAACAGAATACTTGTCAATTTGGTGTCCCTGCTCACATGTCTAATATATTAGGATCACAGATTGGGCTTACACACACAGAAAAAGCCCCATAGATATCAGAATCAGATATTATTAACTGTTAGGGAAATTAAATCCTAATATTTAACATCTGTCTTACGAATTCTTTCCATTTATCTTCTGATCAAATTTTCAAATGAATAGTGACAAAAAAAAAAAAGAAAAGAAAAGAAAGAAGTCAAAAGGACTTGGTGGGGGTATCTTTGTTTCTCTCCCAAAGCCTAAAAGTTATACCCAACTGCAGCACAAAGAGTAAAGAGGTTGTTATTCATATTAACTACATTTACATTCCTAACATAACATCCAGAGAGCTAATAGTGGGGTTATTAACATAACAAACGTAAATGTTCTATATAAATAATACTGTTTCAGGCCAGCAACCGCTCATCTGACAGCATTTAGGCACAGGCTCAACATCTGTTTATGAACACTTTGCCTAATGATATCATCAGATATCATTAAGTGCGGCAGAATACAGCATAGAGGCAGGTGCAGCTGCCTTCACAACCCATCACAGAGAAAGAAAAGAGCTGCATTCCCCATCCGAAAACCCATCATTAGGACAATTTTCTTCGACAAACCAGCCCTGTGATTTCAATCTGTATATCACCTGTAATTGTAGTTTTTAGCAAGAAGCTGATTCTATACATTTAGCGACGAATCACGTTGATGGCCTGAATACTGGAAACACATTTGTGGTACCAGCTGCGGCAGCTTTTTTTAGAGCCTGTGTTAACAAAATACTGCTAACAAGGCAATGCTGGGAGTGCAGCTTTGTTTCTCTTTCTTGTTCATAGTGTTTAGATGTGCATAATTATGGAAATTAGCAATTGATTGCTTCTCAATAATAATTGATTACTGGTCACTGAACTCTTCTGTAGCACTTTGCCGAAGGTGAGGACATGAGCTAAGTGAATTCTTACCGGTTCCAACCATATGTAAAGAAAGGGACCAAAAGAACTCTCGATTTGTACATCAGTTTCCATGATAAACAGACCAAAGGGATAATAGAATATCCCAGAATCTAGTTTGCCCTGAAGCAAATTGTAGAGATCATAGCAAGCCTGCAGAATTCTCCCTGTGGACCATGTAAGAAACATACATCATTTTTATATATGTCAGTTGGTCTTTGATTTGAAAATATTTCTCCCATTTAAATTTATCTCTTTCAGTCAGTTTTCTTAAATTGTACAATTTAAGGGTTATATCAAAAAAATGAATACCAATTTTCAACACCTCTCAAATTGAAACAAACTGCCAAAATAATATGAAGTCTCTTTTGCAAAGAGGTACAAATTCAGAAGCCTATCTATCGTCTCCGACAGAGAGCAAGCACTTCAAAATGATTCTCCTCTTTTTGATCTGCTGTATATCCATCAACATTTTGGTCTGTGCAGACTGACTTGTTTCAGTATGGTACAACGTAGGGAATGTTACTTGATGCTGCAGCTAACATTTAAAGGAGAATGCACTTATTTTTGGCTTAATCACAACTGTCAATTGGGACCTAACACATCCAATTCAAATTTACTGCAGAACATGGAAGCCTCACAGACAATAAAGAAGCCGTGGCGTTTGTTAAATGGGAAACACCATGTCTCGTGGTGTTTCAAAGATGGGGAGAGCAGTAGGGGAAAAAATTAACTCTTTATTTTAAAAGAGTAATGAGCTTCCAAGTGTTAAACGATGTCCTCCCCAGTGTGTTTGTGAGAGTACGTGTGTGTGTTTGTGCGCGTGTGTGTATGCTAATTTTTACAGGGCAAGGCTGGATTGTGGCAGTCAGCTTTACAACCCAATTCATACAAAAAAATGCAGCTTGGTTAAAGTTAGTATGCTCGATTTCAATAATGTTTTTATCCCCAAATGGGTAGCAGATTGTAGAAGCATGACTCAAAAAATATGCACACGTTATAAGAATTGGGCAACATTTTGAGAATAAAACTGAATGCCTCCTCTTTGCCCACAGAAGGCTTTCTCACATAATGAACAGGTGCAATTACCAGAGATCTCTGTTCATGGCGATGGCAGAAGCCACTGTTTGTTGCTTTCCCCAGCAGCAACACAGGATGATATGATAAAACTGCGATCAGAAAGTAAAAAGCCACATCACATACATACAGTTCTACTCTCTTAGTACATCACTCAAACACAAATTTATATTCCTACCCAACTAGCTTTTTCTTAAATTGCCGTTTATGCACTGAATAACACCATTATAAATTTTTGTACCACTCTGTACCCAAAACCTGCAAAAATAAAAAAAGGCAATGTGTGTGAGTCCATGTGCTTACACCATTGTGTTAGTGCCAAAAGGCGTTAAAAAAAGGCAGACAGATTCCCTGTAATAGATCTCTGGGTTTATTATCAGCATGACATTTTAATGTGTGTTATTAAAATTATATTTTCAGGGTTGGGGTGGGGTTCAGGTGGAAGAATACATTGGAATATTGCAAAAAGTTGCACATAAAAATGATTTTGGTAACCTAGCGATGTCCTTGACGCACTTTGGCACTACAGAGTGTATCTGCTTAAAGAGACATATGGCTGGAATGGCAGAAGTCAGAATTTGAAGGGTATTAGTGAAACCATGTGGGGGAAGCTTGAACTGATACTGGCTTAGGCTAATTGTAGCTCTTTCCTGGTTTCTCATGCTCTAAATCCGTAAGATAATATTAACTAGTGAAAGTGAAATTTCCATTTTTTGAGGTAGTTTTAAAGCCCATTAATAGGAAATCAGACTGAAAATGAGTTTCCTTGCTAATAAATCCAGGTAAACTTCAAATGCTAATAGTGTAAAGTAAAAATTTTGACAAATGATCAACCGACAGTGCTGATCTGCTAGTGTGATTTGCTGTTGTTGTTGGCTTATACATTGTCAAAGTAAGAGAGGCCTTTGGAGAAAGTCAGGGTTCAGTCTCGTCTTCTCAGCAAGGCTTTCCTGCCCCTTTAATAGCCCTGCAGAGTAGCCCTGTAGTCATTCTCATTACTTTCATTTTCATTAAAGCCCTATGACTTGATATTTCTTGTAGTTATTATTTGTTCATTGTCTTTCTCCCCTTTTTTGTTTTTGTTTTGTTAATCCTCATGCTAGGATATTTTTCCATTGATTTTTAGAGAGAGTGGAAGGGAGGGGAAGAGACACAGATAAAGAAACATCGATATGAGAGAGACACATTGCTTCGTTGCCTCCCACACATGCTCTGATCAGGGCCGGGGATCAAACCTGTAACCGAGGCATGTCCCCTTGACCTGACCTGGAATCAAACCTGGGACCCTTCAGTCCACAGACCAATGCTCTATCCACTGAGCCAAACTGGGCTCTTTCTCCCCTTTTTACTGCAGTGTGAGCTTTGTCCTTCACAGACTGCCCCCCCTGCCCCTTATTGATCTTTTTCATTTCTATCTGCCTGACACCTATGAGACACTCACTAAAATATGTAAGATGAACAAGTGTGGCCGATCCAATGTGCTTCACACGCCATTGTCTGCAAGACATTCTCAAATTTTTATTGGGATGATCAGAATTTACTGGCCTCATATAAATTTGCAAACAATTTATGTCAAGTTTTCTATAAAATACCATTTTTGTTAATGACACATGAAAACTTTCACAGGGTGTGAATGCTGGTTTATATAATCTGGCAGAGATTTTATTTAATTAGGGAAAATTAGCTTAGCACTTCTTTAATATTTATTCTACTACATTGCTACCAAAACTTTTCCTTGGATGAATAATTTCGTAATTGAAGACTTAGATCAAAAGAATTTCTTTTTAAATCAATCCAATCCACAGAAATCTATAAAACTTGTTGACATTTAGATATAAATAGCAATTGTGAGACTACCTATAATTTCTCTTCTGGATAAGGACATTAACCATATTAGGCTTTAAAAGGAGGAAAACCAAATTATCTACACCACTTTTCTATTCATGGTTAAACATGCTAACTACTTTAAACATTTGAGAGAATTGTTTTTATTTTAGATCCAGTTCCCATAGTGCTGGGGTCAGTGAGAGAATGAGAGGTGTGTTATTGAAAGGAACTCAGAGTGAGTCATCATTCCAAATGCATGTACATCAGAGACTCCTCAAAGCCTGCCTGGCAATCTGGTTTTTATGAAAGTTTGTTGTTATCTGTGGTGGGGAGCATTGATATGCAAACCTGCACTAACTACTTTTCATAATGAATAAGAAGTGCATAGCTAAACTTGATATGTACCAAATCAATTTTGGCAGACAGCAAAAAGTCAAAAAGTTGTTTGTTTTTAAGGTAGAAAGCTTCTGTTTAAGACAGTTAAAAATTATCAAAGAAAAGTAATCACTAATAAGAATAATCAAGATTAATGTAATGATAGAATAGCTGCGGAATTAGTGAGAGATGTAGCAAAAGTTCCCCATTTTTAATGTTATGAAAAATTGGGTGCAATTTAGTCTTCCTCACTAGAACTGCTCCATCATTCAGAGTTATTTATTTTCTCAACCTGTCAATATTTATAGTAAAGCTTGAAGAATCACCAAATTGTAAAATCTAAGTAATGTTGAGAAATCATTCATTAACTCAAATATTGAATTTCTATCCACTCTCCACACTGCCAGCAGAGTGATCTTTCAAGGGCAAATCTGATTTTTCCCTGTAGAAAATAATCTTTCAAAGATTATTTGATGCCTTAAGAATGAAATTTAAACTTCTGACCATGATGTAACAGATTTTTAATAGTCCAATCTCTGCCTGTTTTCAGATCCTCTTCTACCAACCTTCTTCTCTGACCTTCCTGACCACTCCACTCCCTGTTCAATGGCCCTCAATACCTATTGACTTTCTTTTCTATTCCAGAACTGACAGCATTTTGCTAACTCACGTCTCCACGCTCCAGAGCTGCTTTCTCTTTTCCTGAATTAGCCTCTTCCCACATTTCTTTGTCTGCAAGGTGAACTCCTACTCATCCATCAAAACCCAGATCAAATATAAATTTCTCTATATAAACCTTAACTAATTCTGAATCCCCATTTGTGCTTTCATATCACTGTAAAAGTCACCATACAATCTGCATTCACTCAGCAGCTACTTATCAAGCTTTCATATGTGCTATTACTGGGAATATATCACTGAATTAAACAGATAAAATTTTGTAATCTCATGGAACTTACCTTCAGGTTGTAAACATAGAAAATAAATAAGACAAATAATCTATGTAATAAATATTTCTCCATTATATATATATAGTATATAGTATATAGTATATAGTATATAGTATATAGTATATAGTATATAGTATATAGTATATAGTATATAGTATATAGTATATAGTATATAGTATATAGTATATAGTATATAGTATATAGTATATAGTATATAGTATATAGTATATAGTATATAGTATATAGTATATAGTATATATTACTAGTGGCCCGGTGCATGAAATTTATGCATGGGGGGGGGGCGGTCCCTCAGCCTGGCCTGCACCCTCTCCAATCTGGAATCCCTTTCACAATCCAGAACCACTGGCTCCTAAGCACTTACCTGCCTGCCTGATGCCCCTAACTGCTCTCCCCTCCTTGTCTGATCCCCCTAACTGCCTATCTGCTCTCCCCTCCTGGCCTAAACCCTCTAACTGCCTATGTGCTCTCCCTTCCTCTCCGCACCTTCAGACCCCGACACAAGAGTGCTGAGAGCTCTCCGCCGAGGCCCCGCCCCTGTCCTGACGCACCCCTCTGTGCCGGGTGGCGCCGCGGGCCTGCATGTGCCTCCACCAGGGGGACCGCCCCCTGCTACATTCTCATGTCCCATTGGCGCAAGTCCCTGCCCCCATCCCACCCACAAGCTCCTGTGCTGTGCGTGCACAGCCTGGTCATGGCTGTGACACCGTTAGGACCAATTAGCATATTACCTCTTTATTATATAGATACGACATGCTTTTTTTGGTTAGATAGTATGAAGTTCTAGGAGAAAAATTAAAGCAAGGATGATGTGTCATATTGGAGGGGTTGGTTAATATTGTTGATATTGTGGCCAGAAAAGGACTCACCAAGGAGAGATTTTGAGTAAGGATATTTAGTAATCACATGTTTATAGGGTGTCTAACCCAATAGTCTCAGAGCTTATTTTTCTGAGATGTTGTTACCTTTCTGCCTTATCCAGAACCCAGCAAACAGATGGAATCTGGGACTTAGGAAGACATCATTCTATGCAAAGTTAAAGACTATCAGAGTGATGGGAGGAATGCAATGATTTATTTCTGCCTCTCGGAACTTTAGTGCTAG
This sequence comes from Myotis brandtii, assembly GCF_000412655.1. Classification (NCBI taxonomy): domain Eukaryota; kingdom Metazoa; phylum Chordata; class Mammalia; order Chiroptera; family Vespertilionidae; genus Myotis; species Myotis brandtii. Next base: position 569,325 of record NW_005368827.1, read on the forward strand.
ACATAGACCCTGTGAGGCTTATTGCCTTTAAAGTGCAATTATTTATACAATAACATGGAAGAATCACTATGTGCCTGGAAGACTATCCTCTAAGTAGGCAAATCACTGAATCGTCATGTAGGAGAGAATGATCATGGTGTACTCACATTAAAAATGCCCTTATTAAGGTTTTATTAATAGAATAAAAGTAAATAATATTTCTAGTTCCAGGCACTCCTTTTTATTTTGAAATATTATACTGCTAAATAAATATTTTCCTTCTAAAGACTATCATGTCCTACATTTCTAGACATACAAAATTCCCTTATGAAAAAAATTTTCCCCAAAAACACTAGCAATACCCACAACCGCAAGTCCCTGCCCCCGTCCCACCCACAAGTTCCTGTGCTGTGCATGCACAGCCTGGTCATGACTGTGACACTGTTAGGACCAATTAGCATATTACCTCTTTATTATATAGATACTACATGCTTTTTTGGTTAGATAGTATGAAGTTCTAGGAGAAAACTTAAAGCAAGGATGATGTTTCATATTGGAGGGGTTGGTTAATATTGGTGATATTGTGGCCAGAAAAGGACTCACCAAGGAGAGATTTTGAGTAAGGATATTCAGTAATCACATGTTTATAGGGTGTCTAACCCAAAAGTCTCAGAGCTTATTTTTCTGAGACGTTGTTACCTTTCTGCCTTATCCAGAACCCAGCAAACAGATGGAATCTGGGACTTAGGAAGACATCATTCTATGCAAAGTTAAAGACTATCAGAGTGATGGGAGGAATGCAATGATTTATTTCTGCCTCTCGGAACTTTAGTGCTAGACATAGACCCTGTGAGGCTTATTGCCTTTAAAGTGCAATTATTTATACAATAACATGGAAGAATCACTATGTGCCTGGAAGACTATCCTCTAAGTAGGCAAATCACTGAATCGTCATGTAGGAGAGAATGATCATGGTGTACTCACATTAAAAATGCCCTTATTAAGGTTTTATTAATAGAATAAAAGTAAATAATATTTCTAGTTCCAGGCACTCCTTTTTATTTTGAAATATTATACTGCTAAATAAATATCTTCCTTCTAAAGACTATCATGTCCTACATTTCTAGACATACAAAATTCCCTTATGAAAAAAATTTTCCCCCAAAACACTAGCAATACCCACAACTTCCATGAAAAGCCCATGATACTCATGATATAGTGTGCAATATTCACAAATCTCCAAATCATCACAATTGTCTATGATGTCATCAGGTACAAGGGTTAAATTCTGCTCTTAAATGAACAAATAGCTCACAGTGAGTTTTGTTGTGTTTGGGAACATAAATTCAGAGATGTCTGCAATTCTGCCATAACACATATGCATGGTGAAGGATTTAGATAAGCTAAATGTGAAATAGGATTTATTTTCAATGATTAAAAACTATTCTTAATAGTTCAAAACAATGTAATTTTTCATGTCATCAAACTGGAAACAATTTACATTTTAAAACTCAAAAAGTAGGATTGGCAGGACTTAAGGATAACTAGGATTGTGTTAAAGTCTGTATTTTGCATAATTTTAAAGGTGTTTCTTGTTACTCTGGTCAGAGCTATGTGGATCCACTGAATGTGTTAATTATACATAAGAGGTATAGTTAATATGCCTTTGGTTGAACATCAGGACATCCTATGTGCTGTTATTTGGCATTAATGTAGAATATAAGTGAGAAATTTTAGGAGCTTATACACAAGAGAAAATAGAATGATTTTGTTGAAACAATTTGATGCTGAGGGATTTCTTGAGTTTCTATCCACTCTTCATGATACCAACAACATTCCTTTGAAATGCACTTTTTGCTTCAGACTAGGCATAGCCACAACCAAGAAGGAAAAGGGGAGGACATGAGGGATCCGAGGGTGGAGATAAACAGATTGACTGTTATTGTTTCAAAATAATTTCCAGAAAATACATTACTTCCTATATGTAAGGGAGTCATTTACCCCACAGAGAGCCTTGTGTATGGATTGTTTTTGCCAGAGACTTCTGAAGGGTCTTTTAAATTTATTTGTAAAATTGTCATGTAAATGAAATATTTTCTTATGTTTTCATGACAGTAGGGAATAACATCAAAGATGTCAATTCAAATGTAATAGTGTCTTAAAAAGTGATTCTTCAGACATTTAACAAGTAGCTACTATGCAGGGTTTCTTTCTAAGATAATAAAGATAAAAGAAAAATATGACTTAGCTCCTCATCTCAATGAACTCCAAGCTAAAAAGGTTAACTAAGAATAACAGTTAAAGGATAAAATGACAGAACCACAAAGACAAAACCTGCTGGCTCCTAAATATTCTCAAAGAAGCATGTTTCTGGACCATAAATTGCCAATGGACAAATTAAGTCCAATGACAGAACAGACTTCCCCCAAAGCATAAAAGCACAACATTACCTATTTTACATTAGTAAATGGACATAATTTAAAAATTCCAGTATTTTGATTTTTTACTAGATGAGTTTCTATGTTTTTAAAATATAATTGTAATTTTCTTCTAACTTTTTTTTAGCATTGTCACGTCAAATGTCAGAAAAACAGAAAAAGAAGAATCTTTCTTCAATAATCATCATTATGCTCCCCCACCCCCCAAGCTGGCCACTAGAACTAGATTCTTTTGGTATGAACAGAGGAGCAAATCATTCCCACCAATACTGCCTTCCTTCAGATAAATGAGAGGGAAACTCCCAGCAACCTCTGCTCCTAATGCCACCACTAGTTCTCCAACTTAGAGGTTACCAGGCATGTGGTTAATAATCAACTTGAACTCATGGTTGTATGCTGCTCCTCTATTTCACCATGCTGCTGTCTCAATAAAAAGTATTCATGTCTTTTAAATTAAAAAAAAATAGAGAGAGAGATAAAATCCACCAGTAAAACTTTGGGGGGAGGGTATTATATTTTATGAAAAAATGGATCACTATCCCCAACAGAGAGCCCATTACCTCATATCCATTGCTTTTTATGACATCAGGTCTTATTTTCTATCATATAGTATGACATAGTATACTAGTGGCCCGGTGCATGAAATTTATGCATGGGGGGGGGGCGGTCCCTCAGCCTGGCCTGCACCCTCTCCAATCTGGAATCCCTTTCACAATCCAGAACCACTGGCTCCTAAGCACTTACCTGCCTGCCTGATGCCCCTAACTGCTCTCCCCTCCTTGTCTGATCCCCCTAACTGCCTATCTGCTCTCCCCTCCTGGCCTAAACCCTCTAGCTGCCTATGTGCTCTCCCTTCCTCTCCGCACCTTCAGACCCCGACACAAGAGTGCTGAGAGCTCTCCACCGAGGCCCCGCCCCTGTCCTGATGCACCCCTCTGTGCTGGGTGGCACTGTGGGCCTGCGCGTGCCTCCACCAAGGGGGCCGCCCCTGCTACATTCTCATGTCCCATTGGCGCAAGTCCCTGCCCCCGTCCCACCCACAAGTTCCTGTGCTGTGCATGCACAGCCTGGTCATGACTGTGACACTGTTAGGACCAATTAGCATATTACCTCTTTATTATATAGATACTACATGCTTTTTTGGTTAGATAGTATGAAGTTCTAGGAGAAAACTTAAAGCAAGGATGATGTTTCATATTGGAGGGGTTGGTTAATATTGGTGATATTGTGGCCAGAAAAGGACTCACCAAGGAGAGATTTTGAGTAAGGATATTCAGTAATCACATGTTTATAGGGTGTCTAACCCAAAAGTCTCAGAGCTTATTTTTCTGAGACGTTGTTACCTTTCTGCCTTATCCAGAACCCAGCAAACAGATGGAATCTGGGACTTAGGAAGACATCATTCTATGCAAAGTTAAAGACTATCAGAGTGATGGGAGGAATGCAATGATTTATTTCTGCCTCTCGGAACTTTAGTGCTAGACATAGACCCTGTGAGGCTTATTGCCTTTAAAGTGCAATTATTTATACAATAACATGGAAGAATCACTATGTGCCTGGAAGACTATCCTCTAAGTAGGCAAATCACTGTATCGTCATGTAGGAGAGAATGATCATGGTGTACTCACATTAAAAATGCCCTTATTAAGGTTTTATTAATAGAATAAAAGTAAATAATATTTCTAGTTCCAGGCACTCCTTTTTATTTTGAAATATTATACTGCTAAATAAATATTTTCCTTCTAAAGACTATCATGTCCTACATTTCTAGACATACAAAATTCCCTTATGAAAAAAATTTTCCCCAAAAACACTAGCAATACCCACAACTTCCATGAAAAGCCCATGATACTCATGATATAGTGTGCAATATTCACAAATCTCCAAATCATCACAATTGTCTATGATGTCATCAGGTACAAGGGTTAAATTCTGCTCTTAAATGAACAAATAGCTCACAGTGAGTTTTGTTGTGTTTGGGAACATAAATTCAGAGATGTCTGCAATTCTGCCAACACATATGCATGGTGAAGGATTTGGATAAGCTAAATGTGAAATAGGATTTATTTTCAATGATTAAAAACTATTCTTAATAGTTCAAAACAATGTAATTTTTCATGTCATCAAACTGGAAACAATTTACATTTTAAAACTCAAAGAGTAGGATTGGCAGGACTTAAGGATAACTAGGATTGTGTTAAAGTCTGTATTTTGCATAATTTTAAAGGTGTTTCTTGTTACTCTGGTCAGAGCTATGTGGATCCACTGAATGTGTTAATTATACATAAGAGGAACAGTTAATATGCCTTTGGTTGAACATCAGGACATCCTATGTGCTGTTATTTGGCATTAATGCAGAATATAAGTGAGAAATTTTAGGAGCTTATACACAAGAGAAAATAGAATGATTTTGTTGAAACAATTTGATGCTGAGGGATTTCTTGAGTTTCTATCCACTCTTCATGATACCAACAACATTCCTTTGAAATGCACTTTTTGCTTCAGACTAGGCATAGCCACAACCAAGAAGGAAAAGGGGAGGACATGAGGGATCCGCGGGTGGAGATAAACAGATTGACTGTTATTGTTTCAAAATAATTTCCAGAAAATACATTACTCCCTATATGTAAGGGAGTCATTTACCCCACAGAGAGCCTTGTGTATGGATTGTTTTTGCCAGAGACTTCTGAAGGGTCTTTCAGATTTATTTGTAAAATTGTCATGTAGATGAAATATTTTCTTATGTTTTCATGACAGTAGGGAATAACATCAAAGATGTCAATTCAAATGTAATAGTGTCTTAAAAAGTGATTCTTCAGACATTTAACAAGTAGCTACTATGCAGGGTTTCTTTCTAAGATAATAAAGATAAAAGAAAAATATGACTTAGCTCCTCATCTCAATGAACTCCAAGCTAAAAAGGTTAACTAAGAATAACAGTTAAAGGATAAAATGACAGAACCACAAAGACAAAACCTGCTGGCTCCTAAATATTCTCAAAGAAGCATGTTTCTGGACCATAAATTGCCAATGGACAAATTAAGTCCAATGACAGAACAGACTTCCCCCAAAGCATAAAAGCACAACATTACCTATTTTACATTAGTAAATGGACATAATTTAAAAATTCCAGTATTTTGATTTTTTACTAGATCAGTTTCTATGTTTTTAAAATATAATTGTAGTTTTCTTCTAACTTTTTTTTTTTTTTTAGCATTGTCACGTCAAATGTCAGAAAAACAGAAAAAGAAGAATCTTTCTTCAATAATCATCATTATGCTCCCCCACCCCCCAAGCTGGCCACTAGAACTAGATTCTTTTGGTATGAACAGAGGAGCAAATCATTCCCACCAATACTGCCTTCCTTCAGATAAATGAGAGGGAAACTCCCAGCAACCTCTGCTCCTAATGCCACCACTAGTTCTCCAACTTAGAGGTTACCAGGCATGTGGTTAATAATCAACTTGAACTCATGGTTGTATGCTGCTCCTCTATTTCACCATGCTGCTGTCTCAATAAAAAGTATTCATGTCTTTTAAATTAAAAAAAAATAGAGAGAGAGATAAAATCCACCAGTAAAACTTTGGGGGGAGGGTATTATATGCTGCAAATGACAATAAACAGAATTTAGGTTAGGAAGAAACCTTAAAAATCTCTTTTATATCTCACACAGTAGAGTGCACCCTATTGTCCCATCAAGATTTCTGAAAACTCCCACTTTTAGCATTCAGCACTTGGGCCCTTCTCTCTTGTAGCCTCTGTCCTCTTGACTCGTGTAGTCTATTTTTGGTCACTCTAATTCTGAGTAGTTTCTGATCTGTCTTGGTTCTATCTGGTTCTGTAGCTTCACCCTTATTCCAATCAGCAAAATAAAAGTGTGGATAGACCAGTCAAGCAGAATCTGCCCCAACTAAAAAAAAAATGCTTTTCATTCTCAGGATGCAAGAAATTGAAACTCACATTTTTTTTCCCTTTGTTACCTGTGTGTTAAGGAGCAGTTTGTTTTAAACCTATTGGATGTAGTTTTCAAAGAGAAGGAAAGAACAATGACTTTAGGTTATGTGACTCTGAGGCATTTAGAATCAAGGAATCAAAAGTGATTTGACTGAAAGAAGATCCCTGTTGATTAATGGACCATATGAAAGTTGCGTGTGAGAACACCCAAAATACTCTCCATACAGTGAGACTCAAGACAGCTTACATCAGCCAAATGCAAATTACATAGATGCTGCCGAATACAATAGCTGGATACATTTTAAAGCATATTATGTTATGGTATTTTATATGAACACACATAAAAGTGCAACTTGAGAATATTATCCTCAGTAGATAAGACCATAGACACCAAAGAAAAGCAATACAGAATCTAAGATAATTTCATTAAAAAGTTTATAGATCTGAGTTTCAATTTGATGGAAGAGAAATATTTGGGAATTGCCTTTTTTTGCTGGCCCTGTTGCCTAACATAATAATTCCAGACTTCCTTCCAGGCACACATGATTTTCTAGAGCGTAATCCACTCAATCTTCCCAGGCAGAGCACTCCTGACACTGTTGGTCTGCTTGATGTTACTGAGAAGCAGTATCACCCACTCTTTCTGTAACTCACCTTTGCTATCCCATTACATATCTTTGCTTAGCTTCTGTATCTGCTTATCAAAACTTTGTGAATCTGACCATAATTTGTGGATAATATCTGGCCAAGTGTATCATCTAGTCCTTCCCTTTAGAGGAGAAGGGCCCAGGCATAGGGACTTGCTCAAGGGCACCCACCTGGGAGGGCTGGGCCTGCACCTTAAGTCACTAAGGCCACTTCAGTGGTCTTTTTACTACCTCACTCTACACTCCCACTCAACAACAGCAACAATAACAGAGACCACTTTCCTACTCTTCACTTAAATATTGTAAGTCAGCATGACATTTAAGGAGCATATCTAATAGAATCTATCCTGGCATATAATGGGCATTTAATCAATATTTATGAAAAAATGGATGGCTATTCCCAACAGAGAGCACATTACCTCATATCCATTGCTTTTTATGATATCAGGTCTTATTTTCTATCATATAGTATGACATAGTATAAAGAACATGGACTTTGAAGTCTAGTGAACCCAGGGTTTTTATCAACAAGGCACTAAGGGAAGTACTATTATCCTAATTTTAGAGATGAACAAATGGAGATTAGAAAGGTTGAAAAGCTTGGAAAGGATCGCTCAGCAAGTGAGTGACTGAAGCAGAATGTGAACCAGGCATCCTGATGAGTTAGTGTTCCTGCACATGTTTGTGTACTTTCTTTTCCTTGATCAAAACCTGAGCCAAAGTCATATGCTAAAGTGAAGTTTCTGTTTGGTTTGTTTGCCTCAAAGAGTTAATTAGGTTAACTTAAATGGAATATGTGAAATCATTACTCTGATGCTCTCTCTACTCCCATTAGTTAACAATTTGTCACTAGATTAATTCTACAAAGCCTATTTATCTTCTACTGCCTGTCCAGTAACCAAAGACATGGTCCAGATTCTACTGCTTGGAGAGATAGTGGATGCCTTTGGGTCATAGCATTTCAATGTCAAATAAGCTTGCATTAACAAATTCAAGTCTCTGATGTGTATCGTTTTTCTCCTTGTCAATAATTATCCTTAGAATATACAGGGTCATGGAGTCCTGTCCATATTAACCATGAGCTGATAGCACGTGTCCTTTTCTTCTCTCTACATGTTAGAAATTTATTGAGTAACATGAAAGGCACACCTTTCCATTTGTTTTTATTGATTTTAAGGCAGGACATTGTCATAATTAATCAATGGGTTCTCTATGTCGCTTCTTGGGTTCAAACCTCTACTCAGCCACTTACTAGCTAGCTGGTATAGCCTTGAGTAAGCTATCTCTTCTAAAGCCTGTTTCCTGTCTGCAAATCAGAGTAAAAATATCCATCCTTTCTGGAAGTAATTGTGAGGTTAAAATGAGATAGATGATTTAAAATGCTTAAATTTAGTGCTCACCATATACTGAGCACCCAAAAAATGTTTATTATTATTAGACACATAAAGGAACACTTGCCAACTACTAGTGAAGGCAAGTAATGCCTTCCAAAATTTACATTTTAAGATGATTTTAAGATGTCTAATAATATTATATCAAGAAGAAAACCCCTAGGATTTAAAAGTCAGAGAATTACTAAATAATTTCCAGCTGAGCAATTAATTTAATGCCATGTTTTTCTCTTCAAGTTAATTATCATAGGTCAAAGGCATTATACCTTCCAGTGTTTGGATAGAATTTTGCTATTATATAAATAGTACACCTTCCATTCTGTTAAAAATATGTTTGATATTTTGCCAGTCATTGTTGAATTTAGTTGACCTGGAGTTATTTTTAAAAGTAAAACCTGTGATCCTAAAGTATGAAAGCCTGGAAAAGAACTCTAGAAGGTGTTACTTACATTAGGTTAAATTCCTAAAAATCCCTGAATCTTAGATCAATGGCAGTCAGAAACATAGGAAGGCAAAAATATCTGAATCATTAGTGTAATGCAAATGTTGATGGATTCGTCACATATAGCCTATAGAAACAGTGCCATATGTAGCCTCAAAAAACAGCGTTGTGTTGAATTGCCTTAAATCATTTAATGGCTTCCTATTGCTCATTGGATAAATATTAAATCTTTAACTCAGCCTACAAGACTCTCTGAAGTCTGACCTCTTCTACTCACCTCTCCGTCTTCCTCTCCTACCCCCTCCTCTTTTCAGCATCCTACACCAGCTAGACTGGCCTGTAGACAGCTCCTCAAGTGAGGGGAGACAGACAATAGAGACAAGCAGAAATAGTGATACCTGTCCTCACAGCCCTACTGCACACACTCTTTCCTCAGATTGAAGTTCAAGTCCAGCCACTCCTTCACCTGGCTCTGCCTTCAGCCCATGTTACTTGAATGGAAACTTTCTCAGGGAGCCTCCTTTGCTGTCATTCATCAGATCTACCACTTGCATAGTCATGCTTGGTGCCTTGGAGATCTCTCTGTAACACTTTGCAGAGTGGCAGCTTCCTATCTATGGAAGGGATGATTTGCTTGTCTCTCTTCTAACCTGTAGGCTCCTTCTACAAAGGGATACTGTCTATGTTCACACAGAATCTAGTTCAAGGCCTGGCAAGTAATTTGCTCTCCATAAATATTGTGGAATAAAGAAAGAAAACCAAAATATTGAAATGATTTTTAAAAGAAAGAAAAAAACCTTCTTAAATACAAAATAAGCCAGTTAGGATGTTTGGTCAGACATGATTTTCAAACACTAACTCATGTGTTCCAGGGTTTGTTTTTTTTTCCTCTGGGGGCTCACTTGGGTTGTTTCCTGAGGCCTTTCATACACATATCCTCACCAATCAAACAGAACCATCCTCTCTTGGCTCTCTTGGCATTTTTTCACTGCATTTTCTTTCTTTCTTTCTTTTTTTAATTCTCACCCTAGGATATGTTCTGTGTTTTAAATTGATTTTTTAGAGAGTGAGGAAGGGAGAGAGAGAGAAACATCAATGTGAGAGAGAAACATCAATCAGTTGCCTCCTATATGCGCCCCCACCAGGGCAACCTAGGTATGTGCCCTGACTGGGAATCAAATCCACATCTTTTGATATACAGAACCAACTGAGTCACCCGGCCAGGGCACACTGCACTGCATTGTCTTCATTGCACAATCCATGAGCAAAGGATTCAGAGGGTAAAAATAATTAGAAAATCAGTGATACAGAATGCAACCATATCATGATTAATTATTTTGTTTTTAAATGTCATAGCAAACTACCCTTGGTAAACTTTGTTAGCTGACATAATTTCTCTACTACCAAAATCTATTTCCAATCTGCAGTTATGCTCGTATACATCCACACATGTCAGAAAAAACAGGTGTCACTATTTCTGCTTGTCTCTATTGTCTGTCTCCCCTCACATATGTAGATACTTCAGAGGTTCCTCTGATGCTCAGAGGAAAACAAGCAAGTCCATAGCATGTCACTTGAAAACTCTATCGTTATTCTCACTTTCCATTCCAGCTTCCTTTCCCTCCCCTTGAGCTTTATATTTGAATCATGAAACATACTATGATTTTGTCCATGCCTGGGCCTGTGTACTTGCTACTCTGTCTCCTCAGAATGTACTTTCTCTGCTTGAATAATTCCCGCAATTCCTTCATGAACCAGCTCAAGTGCTACTGTTTGCTTTCCCTAGTCTGGATAATTTACCCAAACCACCACCACACGCACCCATAGGACTCAATGGTCTCCACTTCACCATATTCCTTAACCCACTGAATAGTTCTTGTTTACTTTTTTTTGTCTATCTTCCCTGCCTAGGTTATCTCCTTATATAGACTCCACATTTTCAGTTCTGTGTCCCTACTTCCTTATCACTGCTCCTCATAATAAATGTACACTGAAGGAGTAGAAAAAAAAATCCAAATCACCTTGAACAGTTCCTTGGCACTTAAACACTTAATATTTATGATTTCAACTCATTGTGAGATTCCCCAAAGTATGTGCCATATGGAAATTTGCTGAATCCCAAACAAAATAATGCATGCAGGGAGACTACTGCCCACAAATACCCTTTAGTCCAGTGGTCCTCAACCTTCTGGCTCTTTAAATACAGTTCCTCATGTTGTGACCCAATCATAAAATTATTTTCATTGCTACTTCATAACTGTAATGTTGCTACTGTTATGAATTGTAATGTAAATATCTGATATGCAGGATGGTCTTAGGCGACCCCTGTGAAAAGGTCATTTGACCACCAAAGGGGTCGCGATCCACAGGTTGAGAACCTCTGCTTTAGTCAGTTAGAGAGGTTAGTCAACCATTCTGAATTCAGCATCTAACAGTTTTGCCATTTTTATGTCAAATAATTTTTTTTATGATGACAACAATTTTCAAGAGGCTTTTCAATTCCTGTGAAATATACTGGGGATACTGTGGACTTTTTTAATTTAGAAAGTTGAAGAATAAGGAGTGATTTTCTCACTGCACAGCTAATCATGGCTGGTGAAGATCAGTATTTCTCAAAGTATGCTCCAACTCACTCTTCCCTTGAGATTCTGAATCAAAATGTGCGTGATGAGGTATGTTTAGGAACACTGCATTCCTGGCCCTGCATGGAGATTTGCAGACTGTACTAACATCTTAAGGGCCCTGAGAAATTCTTAAGTAAAGAAATCTACTTATCTTTATTTAGCGCAGCATTATCAAACTCATATGATTGTGGAGCTCTACAAATAGCATAAGAACTCATTGTGAAAAGCTAATCTTGACCATCAAATTCTCAACCCAATGTCTGCCTTTTTATTACAGTGGTACGTGTACATGCAAAGTAGAGATCTGAAGCAATTATTTGGGACATTTTTATCTCGAACAGTCTATAAAATTGAGGACAAATTATTTAAATGTTGCTTTGCTTATTATTTGGCATAAAATATGTAGCTGTTTAATTTTTTCTTCTCCATGGTAATTAGGCATAAACTAAATAACTCCTTTGTAATATGTTTGATAATGGAACAAGTCACAATGATTACTTTAACATCATAGCTTCTTTTCTACACTAAGTTTAGTAATCTTGTAAGGTCACAGCTATTTCAAAGGCACAAATCTTAATTTAAATTTAGAAAGTACCACCTAATGTTTCCCAACCTTAAAGTTCATGTTCGTGCACACAATCAAGAAGGCTAAACTAAATCTTAAATAGCTTATAAGATACATGCAAACTGTGTTTGAATGAACACATATATGCATGTAATAGTTGGCATTTAATAATTGACACCTTTGTGAATCATGTGAGATTCAATCTGGAGAAAGAAGAAAATATAAAAGAACTATATTTGAAAAATTCTATATTGAAAAAATATTATCTGAAAGTATTGGTGTTTCTTATATGTAATACAAAATAATTAAAACCAAACAATAAGAGAAACGTCTTATTGTTAGAAAAATTATAGTGATCTGTAGTTATCAATATACCAATAAATGTAAGTGCATTTATAGATGAATTCAGCTCATACTACTTCAGTATGGTTTGCACTGTAAATGTACAAGTGGAAGTTATAACTGGGCTACTGCCTGATAAGTAGCAAAAGATGGAAGTATCTGAACACTTAGGTTGTCACCTTAAAACAAACTGTCACACATTTTTCTTCACACATTTGAAACCCAACTTATCAACCTTAACAAGTGTTGTTATCAAAAGAATTTTGGTGCCTTTGTTCTTTCCCTTTTGCAAGTAAATTACACTTTTAGGATTTATTAAGACAAGAAACAATTTTTGAATAGCAGGTCAAAACTCTCTACGGAAAAATTCTCATTACTTTCTAGCCTGAAGCAGTATTTACCACGCAATGTATCCATCTTTTTCCTGTTTCTTCTATATCTATATTTCCCGAATCTTGTTTCTGTGCCTAATGCTATAACATTGCAGCAGTTTGTTCAAAGCAACACTCTTATTTTTGCTCTTAGCCGGTGCTATACAAACCCTGATCAATTATTGAAGTAGAAGCCCTCAAGTAACACAACCATTACAGCAGCAGGCAGGAAAAAATGGAACACTTTCAGCTACAGTATATTTACTTTGGAGTTTCAGCAAACAAACCAACAAGTTAAACTACCTTGTCTTTCACTTTGCTCGATGTACTAATATTTCCTGCTTCCTTCCCAGTCTTTGCCTTCTTAAAGCAAGTCTCTAAAAATTCCAGTTTCTTTTTGGAATTGTGATAACCTTAACATTTATTCACAAGACTCCTGCAACAGGGACAGGGCTGGCTTAAGTGAGCTAACATACTAAGTATACGTGCCATGCCAACAGCGGCTTGGTAGATTATAAAGTTCGCCAATGTGTTGTCTTTATGTGCTAATAACACCGCAAAAGCCCATGATGATATTTAAACAACAAACAGTGTTACTGAAGAAAGTGTTCATTTAAGTTTTCCAGAAAAGTCGAATTAGAGGTGGTGAGAATCTCTCATGAAGAGCAGCCGCTAATCACATTTGGACTTTTTCTCTTCTCTCTTCTGCTCATTCCGTTATTCACAAAGCATTGCCCAAGATGTTATAATTTTATTTTTTAAACCTCTCTCTTATGTAATTATATGGCATATACTAGTAGCTGATCAGGTTGCCAGTGAAGGCAACAAGTATTCATCTTCTGATGATGCTAACTGGCACCTGCCATCTCAATATAATGGTGCACATTTTAAAAAAATATATATTTTTTTATTTTATTTCAGAGAGAGGAAAGGAAAGGAAGAGAGGGAGAGAAACATCAATGAAGAGAGAATCATTGATCAGCTGCCTCCCGCACGCCCTCTACCAGGGATTGAGCTGGCAACCTGGGCATGTGCCCTGAACTGGAATCGAACCAAGACTTACTGGTTCATAGGTCGATACTCAACCACTGAGACACACTGGCCGTGCTTATCCTTTTTTTCATTTCAAATATATGTTCTTTGTTTTAAGGACTAAATGATAGTGAAGATAACTGGAAGTGTTCCAAGATTTTTATATATGCTGTGCTGTCAAAAGCAAACGGTAGTTGTATTCCAGAACTAATAATATTTGACATTTATTCTTATCAGTGCCTGAACTTTGGGTAGAGTGTTCCAGCAAGTTTGTGAAAAGTAGCTAAGGACAACATAAGAAATCGTTTTAAAGTGTTACGTATCTGCAACCCAGTCTTGGCTCTTCTTTTTCAGCAAAGCAAAAAGCAATCTGCAATAACCTCTAAGCACCAAAGGTGAGCACATTATGAAAAACACTTTCATGAATTCATAAGTGTGTCATCAAAGCCACTTGAAGCATTTTGATATTTGAATAGAAAAAGGCATGAATAAAAAGGCCACATGCATTTAGAAACTTTCATAATTTAGGAGAGTTTATCTCAATGTCTTGTTATGAAGTGATGTTCATCTTTTCCCTCTTGTGCTCTTCATTTGTGAATAGGCCTATTAGACACAATATAATGCATAAAATACCTCAACTGAAATATATGACAGATAAGGATCTTATCAAACATTTTTAAAATATGAGGGTATTTGTACTTTTAGCACTGTGAAAGCCAGTTATATCTCACCATCAGGATAACCAAAGGAAGACTGTTTTTTATTTATTCCAGGCTATTGTGAGTGAATAGGCAACAATGTCACATTATTATTAGTTTCCTTTCCCTTTATTTATTTCAAAGAGAAGAAATAATGCATTTGTATGCTTAGTTCCTAGGATATCCATTTCTTTGTTTGAATTGATATTGTGACTTAGCATGATACAAATGGGTGAGGGGAATACAATTTTATTTACATACTAGGTTGACTGAAAGATAGATGGTCCATTTATTGACTCATACATCTGCATTATTATTTTTAGGATTTCCTGGCAGACAGCTCATGAAAGGTTGCTTGTATGACAAGAAACATAATTTGAAAAAAAGTGCAGAAAGAATCCCTAGAAATATATGCTTTGTGAAACTGTTCTTTATTTAACATGGCTCTGGATAGTGGAAACAGACTGACTGAATTTATGAGGTGTGAAGCTTATGTCTTATAATGATTAACATTAGAATCACAATTTAAATCTGAGGTCAGATTTAAAAAATGACATTAACCCTTCCATCTCACTTTTTACTCCATAAAATGGCCTTATCCCTTCTAAAGTGGCTACACATTTCAAACACTTTTCTCATGTACTTCTTATGATATTTTGTTGTTGTGTAGTATCAACAAAATTCCCCTCAGAGGGTTTAGCTGGATGAATGAGAGGGGATATTTTATATAAACTTGGCTTCAATCTGGCTATTAAGAATTTCACTACTTACTCTTTCATTTATATATTTGAAAAATCAAAACCATCTTATTGACTCATTTCCATGCATTATGAATTTTGAAAAAAACAATTGGCAAGAGATGATTCATGTTCCAAAGAGTTGATAGTCTAGTATAGGATACAAGCAAACAAACCGATATTTACAGTTACGTGCCAACATAGAGATAAACAGGTCCATGGTACACTAGTGGCCTGCAGAATGTATGCTTTTTGATTTTTACAATAGAGGAGGGTTGGAAGAGGAGTAGGGCATGAAGAAATTTTTACCAAAGGATCTAAAGACAATCAGTGTACATGGCCATAAAAATAAAATTCAAAGAAAAAATACTGCTAACATGTAGTTCAAAGGGGGGGAGGGAAATATATGTTTAGTAGACATGTACTACGATCATACAAAAGACACACAAGTCTTATTTGTGAATGAGTTCGAGTTAGTCAAGCTCCTTCATTCACATCTGATGCTCCTACCCACCTTTACTGCAGGTATTATTTTTCTCCTTGTGGAGCTGAGTTAAATGAATTGATGATCAACTCAAAGATACAGAATGAGAACATCAACTTACAACTCAAACCAAAGAAATGATATTCTTTACGGAAAACGTGACTTGGGTTTAGAAATAGTTATTTGAACATTTTAGTAAGGAAAACTAAAAAGAGTACACACACACACACACACACACACACACACACACACACACACACTGTAGGCTATTTACATTTAGTGTGTAAATAAATACTTTCTCTATGAATATCCAAATTGATCCGGGGACATTGACAGTTACCAAACACATTACTTTAGAAATGGAAAATTACAACTCATCCTGGGTATATTATTGCTTAGAGGAGTTTTCCAATATGTCACTGATGGAGAAATAAAACCTTGAGGACAAACTGAATTAGAAAAAACTCATAATTCTATTTGGGTAATATGTTGAAATTGCATAAATAATGTAGCAATATTGTACATATGCTGCTTCAAAACTCTAAAGGCATGATTCACTAGGTCTCACAGCCCTTACACAATATCCCCAAGAGCCTGAAAGAGATAGACTTTATTCATCTGTAAAGTGACATGGACTTAGGAATCATACATGGCTACTTCTAGAATAATTATACATTTAACACATATATGACTAAGGGTATGTCATATATTTGTCTGTGCAGTGCTACTTGATAATTTTATTTCTATTATGCAAATCTATTTTATATATTAAAATTTGATGGAAAATGATAGCATAGTAAAATGATAAATCTATAAAAATATTTTGGGCAGGAGTATTGAAATATTAACTGTACACTACATTGTTTATACTTTATAGATCTTGTAGACCAAATTTTACTTTAAGCTCTTCTCTTGAACTTTCAACACATAGATACTTTAAATACAAAGTTTAAGTTTAATGTTAACTTTCTTTTTTCCTGAATTATTTAAAATCACCAGGCACTTTCTTTTAAAATATGTTCTCTCATAACACTATTGCAATTAAAACTCTAATATAAAGATTCTACTGCTAAATTAGGCATGTGTGATGTGTATGCTTGTGATAAATAATTTGTACTTTACATATCTAAATCTATCTATCGATCTATCTATAGATATATTATTTTCATATAAATGGACAAGTTTTATAGTATAATAGACATAACATTATGTATTCATTTCCTATGATAGTGTAACAAGTTGTACAAACTTAGCAGCTAAAAACAATATACATTTCTTATTTCATAGTTTCTATGGGTCAAGAATTTAGGCACAAGTAAGTTGAGTCCTCTTTTCCGAACTATCATGTAGTTTGAATGGAGAGGGAATATATGTTTAGTAGACATGTAGTATGATCATGTAAAAGGTTATAATAGGTTGTAATCAAGGTGTCAGATGAGGTTCCTCTCTCTTCTAAGGCTCAGTGTTCCTCTTTTAAGCTCATGTGGTTGTTGGCAAAATTCATTCCTTATGTTTGTAGGGTGATTGCCTCTAACTCCTAGAGACTGCTCCTCTCCATAGGCCATTCACAACATAGCTGTTTGCTTCTATGAGGCCACTAGGAGAGAATCACTGACATCCACACCCCCTTGTAAAGGGTTCACCTGATTAAATGAGGCCCACCCAGGATAATCTTCTTTTTTATTATTAAAGTCAACTGCTTTGAGACATTAATTATATCTGCGAAGTCTGTTCACCATTGTCGTTAAACATAACCAAATCAAGGGAGTAACATTATCATTTTGGTCATAAAATGTAACTTAGTCATGGGTGTAAGACCAGAAGGCATGAGGTGCTCTTAGAATTTGCGGACCATATCTTATCTAAGCATGGAAAAGTACTTGCTTAAACATTAGCTAGGGCAAAGTTGTATCATTCAGAAACCAAGGATAACCTTAGAACAAAAAGGTACAAAACACATTAAGTTGCTTTAATTTATTATCACAGGGGAGAGGAATAAAAAATGCATACCCTATGCATTTATGATTAGATGATTAGATGTGAAAATGAGCAGCATATACAATAACTCAAGACATTAATCATTTGAAATGAGGTTTAATTGTTGAAGTCCCCATGAAATAAGAGATTGGACCTAAAAGAAACAAAGCATTAGCTGAATGGACAGAGACTAGAACTTCAGCCTATTAAGCATTTTATTATTCTTTCTCAGTAGTGCACTGGAGAGCAAGGAAGACAATAGTTTGAATTCTGTCAATATGTAGCTGTGTGATTTTGGGTAAGTTACTTGAATTCTCTGAACCTCATTTTCCTCCTTATAAAAAAAGTAAAAATGCTTATGTCATAGGTGTTAATCAGAGAATAGGAAATCAGATTCCTAGATTGCTTACTCTCAGGATAACAGAAAGAATATAGTAACCAAAATATTAAATAAGTAAAGGACCTTTATACCATAAAGTAAGTGACATAAAACATGTAGGCCACTCATATCATTAAGTTCCTCAGTAATGTACTCTCTCTGTATCTCTAATTTATTGCCTTACTGTGTCTGATATAGTATCATATATAATAAAGGGCTAATATGCAAATTGTCCCCTCAACCGGGAATTTGAGTGGGAGTTCAACCAGGGGCTGGCCAACCACCTGCGGCCCCTCCCTCCAGCTGGCCTGGCCCAATTGGCCATATTGGGGCGGGCCAGCTGGACCCCACCTGTGCATGAATTCATGCACCGGGCCTCTAGTATAATAATAAAAGGGTAATATGCTAATTAGACCAGACATCCTTCTGGTCTAATTAGCATATTACCCGTTGACGACCTTCCAGAGGAAGCCAGGGCTGCGAGGGAAGCCTGGGTCCCAGGTGCCAGAAGGAAGCCAGTGCTGGCAGCTGGGGGAAGGAAGGCCTACTCTTGCATGAATTTTGTGCATTGGGCCTCTAGTAAATGTATAAGCAACTTTAAGACCACTTTGAACAAGAAAGTTTAGAAATGAACAGACAAGTAAAAAATAAAATTAGCTTTCCAACTTCAAATTTTTAAAATTTAATACCACAAAAATAAAAAAATATATATATAAAAATGGAAACAGGGAACATAAAGGTCAGTATGGGTGGTATTTAGGGAAATGATTTGCTTTTTCTTTGTCACCATTCTTGTTAGTAATGTGTTTGGTGTTTAATAAATAGTGGTTATTATAATCTTTCATTTAATAAATATATTATATTTGAAAACCAATGATTTAATCTTAAAAGTAGATGCAACATACTAGTATTACATTGCAAATACACCTCCCACTGAATTGCAGATATATCTCCCACTGGGATAGAAGCTCAAAGTGAATTTTTCTTAGGTAAGTATACAATAGCTCAAAGTCCTCAAATAAAGGATTTAATATTCCTAAGTGATTAACTTGGTTTGTAAGCATTCAAAATGTTAATTCATATTTTATCTTTGGCAAAGAAGAACAACAAAAATAAAAACTAGATTTCGTCTTGAATTTCAAACATATCTTCCACTTGATAATCATTATAAGTAAGGTGACAAGGGAGGGCTCAGGGAATATTTATTGAATTGTGAAAGGAGAAATCTGACAAACAACATACTTAATCATTTTCCATTTATCATCATCACCCTGTGACAGGATATAAAAACAATTGTACGAAAATGAGGTGTTTTGTTGAGGATGAGGCTCTGGAGTATTAAAACAAAAAGATTTATATTTGAGTAAATAAAATTCTGCTGGAACCAGAAATTGAAGAGTATTTGAAGAAAATGCTCTGAACTATGGTAACTGATTATTCTTCATTTATAACGTCTGTTTCAAGCTGTCTTAAACATACGGTCCAAGAAATTTTGAGTCAAGATAATATACAGCTAGAGAGATACACCAACTTTTAACTTAACTACATGTGAAATGAATTTTCAAAGTTGTCTAGGTAAACAGAAACTGGTATATATTTAGCTGGCTTTCCTCTTTGATAGTTGCATCTCTGAAATGTGTGAAATGATGAGATTCATAAGAAAGAATAAAACCTTGAGATTGACTAGTAAGTGTTCTTCTCCAGCCACGACTTCTGACCTACTCACACATACTGGAGAATAAATCTAATTTTGAATATTCATTATAATCATGTGTTTTTTTTAAAAAAATACATTTTAATGTCACATAGAAACAAAAGCTGTTCACGGGCCACAGCCTAGTCACTTAGGTTTACCACAGAGTGATGAAAATTCATCAACATGTCAAGAGATCTGTATTTACCAAGTTTGATGAAGAAAATCTGACAAATACTATTTAAGATAAGTGGCATTTTTTCCTAATTGTTTTCATATGGATGAATGAAAACCAAGTGCCCTGTTACTTTGATAAAATGCTAAAAGGCTTAAAATTCATATTTATACAATGGGCCACCATACAAACTGAAGGTAAGATTACGACTTCAAAACCAATGTATAGGTTGTTCCCAGCTAAGTGTGTGCAATACAGAAAAGAAAGTACCAGCGAATGTTTAAACCTGAACTAACAAATTCAGTTCTACTCTCCCTACATTTCCTCACTAAACGGCAACAAAAATAAGTATTGGTGTTTAATAATTGGTTACACAGCAATAAGTATTTCTGCCATGAAGAATGTCTCAGACTTTCTATGTTGGTGGTAGTCCTTCAAAGACAAACATAAATCATTTTAGCAGGTAATTCAACTTAGAAATTAAGTATTTAAACACTAAAAGAAAGCCATTGAGGATTCTCCAAGTCCACACGAATTGTGTTATAATTCCAAGGAAGAAGAAAATATGTAAGAAAACAAAATATAAAAGACAAATGTTAACCTTAGTGAATCTTACAACTAAGGAAAGAAATGATATTATTTTAATTTGTGTTCTTCCTATAGTTTTATGTACAGATGTGTTTCTATGCCTGTGTGTTGCATTAATAATGCAATTTAAAATCCAAGAACCACAGACCAAACTAACAAGTGTATAGCTGAGATGTGAGCCCCAGGTCTGAAGATGGCATAACATATGGCCTTGGCCTCTCCTCCTTGTTTATATCTCTTTATGTAGTTTTTCCAAAGGAAATTATAAAGCATTTTAAGGAAATCCTGTGATTTGAAATTCATTAATATATGCCCCATTGCATGCCTATAATTTTTTAAATTAGAAAATATACGAAAACAAAATGAAACAGTGAATCATGACTGAGATAAGACTGCTTTCCAATCTTGAAAAAATTTCCTCACACAAGTGGACATTCCATTCCTTTCTAAGATGTTTGCAGTTTTGCATGCTGAGCAAAGGCAATCATGAGGTCCAAGTCAATTCCTACACTCACAGACTCTTCTTCAGCATACAAGTGACCCAGGGTGGTGACTATAGAGAGTTATAAAGCAGGTAATCTAGTATTTAATTGATTAAATTATAAACAAAATAATTCTTTGTAAATGTACTAGCTTCTTTTTTGCTAATAAAGTAGCCCCTTGCTTAAACAATGGATTTTCCTGGCTGAGGAAATAGCTCCTCTTAAGTACCCCAGTAAGCTTGATAGGAACAAGTTGCATAAGAGTCCAGACACAGAAATTTTAGAAAGCACAGAGTTTAGGGAAAATAAAAACAAGCTTAAAATAATTCACAGTAAAAGAAGCAATGCCCTAGATACAGTGATTATAATTAAGCTTTTATCTACCTTTGGAAGATATATGTAGGTTCCCTACAACTCTATACAAAGACAAGTATAATGGATGTCTCTCTATGTTCAGTCAGTACCTCTTCCTTTGGGGGAAAATGACCTTTCCCTCTCAGTCCAGGAGGTCCAAGCCCTTCTCTCTTTATGGCCACTAACCCCAGGTTGGGGGGAAATTTTTCGTTTCTCTGCTCATAGTTACAGGTTCAGGAAAGAGCATGTAACCACAGCCAGGCCCATGAAAAGCCCCCTCAGGACTTTTAGCCAGAAACAGACAATCTCTCTCCTATGCTGATTGCCTGAGGACTGAGGCTCACATCAGTGTGAACCCTCTGAGAGAAGACCTTTCTGGAAATAAAACCAATGAACATGAAAAGAGGGGAGGGGTAAGTTAGTCCATTCCCTTTTTTTGCTCACCCACGTTTGAGTTGAGCTTTTGTCACTTGCAACCTAAAGGTTGAACTGAGGCACTTGAGCTGAACACGTGTTTATACAATTGGTATAAACTCGAGCATCTTGGTTGGGTGCTCCCTGGCCTTTTTCCTCTTAAATACACAAGATCTTCCTTCTGATACTTTGCCTTCTTCATGGAGAGTGCAAAGGATAGCAGAAAAGTGGTAGTGTCCCCCACCCTGGACTGTCCATTGCTGTCTAGGGCTGTGGTTGTGGCTTCCTCCTACAGGGAGTAGAGGCTGTTGGGCTTCATGCACAGGCCTTGTGCTGTGAGGTGGTACTGCTCCTCGTTACAGCTGTACCTAGGTACAGTAACTGTAGTCTCACCAGGTAAATCTGTTGTTACTTGTCAGAAGTCTTGCTCCCTCTGAAGTATTATGACCCTAAAAAAAATCCCTTTTTGCTTAAAACCTCAGCCCTTTCATCTTAGGACCTTTAATGTCCAACTCCACTACCCCTTTCCCGCCGCCCCAATACACTTCAACTGTCCAATACCAAGAATGTCCAGCTTCATTTTGTCTGCTCAGAGAATTACCCCAGGTTTCCCTGCCTTGCCTCATCTCAACTCTTTCCTCTGGGCTTTTCTCCCAGAACCACATATTGTGGATTTGTTCCTGAATGTCCCCTTCTGCAGAGCCTGGTGAGTTCTAGGGTCTGCCTTACTTCTTATTGCTCCCTCTCAGTGATTACTCTCTAGGCTTGTAGCCAAGTGGCTTCTGGCATATTTTTGCCCAGACTTCTGGGCCCTGGCCCAGTGCTGTGCTTCTAAAGTACACCATAGATTCTCTGGGAAAGAAAGTCCTGGTTTGTAGCATTCACTGATTTCCATAGTGTACTAGTAAGTACTCCCGCCACAACCCATTTCAGGCTAACTCCATGTTGTTGGGAAAAGTATACAAAAGTCATCTCTGCAGCCAGCTCCAGCCCACCACCTTCCTGGCCCCTTCTTTGGTGGGAGGTGGGATATGGAAAGAGGGAAATGCTGCAGGTAAAGAGTCCTAACCAGGTTTTGTATTTTATATTTGAGACTTCTAAGTTTTAGTTATTGGCCACACAGGTTTAATTATTCTTGTTTGGGCCATCTGTTTACCTACCAAGAAGGGGTAAAGATGAGATGGAAAAGAGGCTTAATGTTTGCTGCTATAAAAACATTCAATTATAATAACATTTATTACAATGCATTTTTGAAAAAAAATGGTAGGTAAGTAGAAATATTTGTTTTTTTTAATTAACTAATAAACAGCGGGTTTTGGTCTATTAAAAGTGACAGCTGAAGACCATTTACATTTCTGCTGGACTCAGTGAAATCTACATAGTGTTTATGATACAGCCTTTCCTCCTCTTTGAAATGCTCGATTCCCAGTGAGTTATATATTTAGCTACCCACCTGTTATTTATTATTTTTGTTTACAGAAAACCGTAAGTGCACAGAACACATAAAAGGCCCTATAAAGACAAGTTTTCTAATCCAATTAGAAATACAATACTTTGGGCAACAGACAAAATGTGGAAATAGTTGGAAATATTTTTATAGAGCAGATTGAAAAACAGTTTATAAAAGGAGAAAAGTATATATAGAAAAGAATAACTGGTTTAGGGCACATACAATATAGGAACTGAAATTTACATGTTTAAAATCCTATCTCAGGGGTGGGCAACCTTTTTGTGAGTGTGTGCCAAAACCAGCAAAATCTCTGACTCAAAATTCTTCTGCGTGCCAACCCTAATTTTTTGAGAACATGTTACGCCTACTTGATATCTCTTAAGGTGTACGTATGTGAAGAACCTTGAAGAAATGATAAAATTCATTCGAGCGACAAAAACACAGTATATGATGATGAAAAATACATTTATTTTTTAATGTATACATGTACACTGATAGTCCGACAGAAAACTTTATGACTCCGTTTGATATTATCAGTGGGACTTTTGCTGCTGCATCACTGATGACAGAGATTTTACATCAGGTTTATATTTCGTGACCTTCAGAGATAGGCATGAGCTACTACTTTCATCCGTCAGGCTACTCCTATTATGAGACTTAAAAAAATTCATCACTGAGAACAAAGATTCACAATTGTAAATGGAAGATTATAAGAGAGGGTTTCGCTTGTCAGCATAAGTTACTGGCGTGCCATGTTTGGCACTCGTGCCAGGGGTTGCCCACCCGTCCTAGCTAATAAAGACAGAATATGCAAATTGACCATCACACTGTCACAAAGATGGTGGTGCCCAGTCCCCTCAGCCCTGCGGGAATCCCCCAGTCCTTTCAGCCCCTCTGGGGGTAGCAGGCTCAGGGTTTGGCCGGACACACCCTTAAGCAGGTCCAGCCGCTCCTTGCTCCTGCCACCAGAGTCCCACAGTCCTTTCAGCCCAGCAGGGGGTGGGGGTGGTGGCAGGCACATGGTGTGGCCGGACCCGCCCTCAGCCCCCCAGCCACCCAGGGCCGGCCAAAGGCACAGGCAAGCCTTGGATGTTGGCTTCCTAGCATAGGTAACCAGGGCTGGCCGAGGCTTGCACTGCTGGCAGTATCAACAGAAGAGGTGTGATGGGGGTGTTGCCTTCCCCTGATTGCCGGGTCACCTCCCGCCCCTGAGGGCTCCCGGACTGTGAGAGGTGGCAGTTATCAAAATGGTTTTCTTTCTTCTACTTCCTGCCAGTAAAATCACTTTTAACTCCTGAAGAATTTTTGTGTACTAAATACATGACCATTTAGTAATTTAATTCTCAACCGCATTGTATATCTCCATTGTATATAATTTCATTAATAAAGATGCATATATTTTCATGCACTGGGCCTCTAGTATAAAAATATATTTAAAACTTATAAATAAACAACATTAGATAAAAGTGGGACTCAATAAAGAAAATCTATTGGTATTCACAGGAAGGAAGTAAAAGGGACAAAATGAAAATAGACAATAAGAGAGCATAAAAAATTTATGGTAGCAAATGACAAATTTAGGGGTAGGAGATGAAACATTTAGGGTGAATATTGCAGGGAAAAGAAGATAACTATACAGTATATAGGAAGACAAACTTTTGGATAGAAGAAACTAAGAAAACATTTCAAGTTTATAGTTGAGGTTTATATTTATATGCAGGCTTTCTGAAACTAATCACTTGAAGGCTTATTGGCCAATGGTTTAAGAGTTAAGTGCTTAGTGAAACTTCAGCAACATTCATTTATTTGAAAGGCAATTATTAAGCATTAAATATAACAAGTTTCTATGCTCTGTGTTGGCAGGGAAGACAGGACAGCAAATATTTAAGTTCCCATTCTGGCACAGAGATTAAGTATTAACTAATATTTTATCATTTAACCCTCATTGGAATCTTCCTAGGTTGATTTTAATATTCCCATTTTTGGTTAAGAAAACTGTTGTTCTGAAAGAGGAAACAACAAAGAGTAAAATATCTGTGCCTATGAGGGGTTTCCCATCTAATAAACAAATAAAAGGCACTTTGGATCTCTTTCTGTTGTGTTGACTATTTAAGTAAAGACCCTTTATCTGGAAGTGAGGTTATGACTTTTTATGAGAAGATGAGAATAAACTCCTGTTTTTAGATGCCTAATTGCCATAACTGTTGCACTAAAATGTAAGTGAATGATCTGAGTCTTAAATCAACAGAAAATGATAATATATTTATCTCTGAAGAAACTGTTTTCTATACAGCTTATATTAGCAGACTCATAGTTCTAATTCTGAGAAGGTTTTGTGGATATTTTTATGTGCCACAATAGTGATGAAGAAGATGATGATGGTGTATCAATTACACATATAGTATTTTCCCATGCTATGTGCTCTTCTAACCTTTATCTCATTTAGTACATTATATTCCCAATGCCATCCCTTAGTGTAGGCAGGCTACTTTACATGCATGATTTGAAGTCTGGCCAATTCTTCCCAAACCAGGTCATACTTTTCATGAAACCTCCTAAATCATCATTCTGAGCACATGATAATTTTCTCAAATAATCATCTACACAATCAAGTTCAAATTCTTTAGATTGAAGGTAAAGGCACCATAAAGTGGCTACTGGTTATCTTTCTAACTAACTATGGTTTTCACTGGTACTTTCATAATTTCATTAATAAAGATGCATATATTTCAAACTAAAGCTTGCCATCTGTCCTTCTGAAAATGTCACCATCATATTATCTAGTTATCAAAATGGTTTTCTTTCTTCTACTTCCTGCCAGTGAAATCACTTTTAACTCCTGAAGAATTTTTGTGTACTAAATACATGACCATTTAGTAATTTAATTCTCAACCGCATTGTATATCTCCAGAATGCATATGCTATATCTTATATGCCAGTATTTCTGATGATAATATAGCCACACATACTGTGAATATCCCAGAACACTAATTTCATTCATTTACTCAAGAATTATTTTCCCATCTCTGTTACTTATGTGACACTGTTCAAGCACTGATGAATAAAAAAGATAAAGTCCCTGCCTTCTAGATTATATTTTGGTGTGAAGGAAAACAACAACAACAACAACAAAAACAGTTAATATGATCCATGTAATTAAAGAAAGTGATAAGGGCCTTAAAGAAAAAATAAGAAAGAGAGAGGATGTGAAGGAGTCTAGCTTAAATTTATTTGAGGCATTATCATTTGAACAGACACCTGGTACATACATTGTAATTATGTAAAGATCAATTTGGGAGGGGAACAATAAGACTAGGGTCTTTAAAATATCAATGATTTAACAGCTTATCTATAATAATAAAAGTGTAATATGCTAATTAGACCAGACAGCCAAACGAATTTCCGAACATCCTTCTGGATGACCTTCCGGATGACCATGCTATGACACCCACTGGTGCCAAGCCAGCCAAGGCGGGTGCGATGCGATTGGTCGGGGGCCTAGACATTGCCCCATGATCACCCTGCAGAGGGAGGCCCAGGCCACTGGCCGGCAGGGTGACAGATCAATTGGGGGGCTCCACGGTTGCTCCAAAAAGGGAGGCCCAGGCCACTGACTGGTGGGCTATGGCTGGTGGGCAGGGCCTCCCTCTGCAGGGTGCAATCAATTGCCCCAAAGAGGGAGGCCCAGGCTACTGGTGGAGACGCTGCGGCAGGTGGGCTTGGCCTCCCTAAGTGGGGGCGATCCATCAGGGAGCCCCAGCCAGGTGGACAGGGTCTTCCTCTTTGGGGTGATCAACTGCAGGGCTCCCGGACTATGAGAGGGCACAGGCCGGGCTGAGGGACACCCCCCCCCCCTCTGTGCATGAATTTTGTGCACTGGGCTTCTAGTTGAAAAATAAACCCTAATAGGGTCAAATATGGAAGCAGGGACACAGTTAGGAAGCCATTTACTATAATCTAGGCTGAAAATAATGGTGGGATTATGGCTATATATTCAAGGTTGATGGATTGAATTATATTACTCAAACAGTGAGCTTACATATTTGAAAACAGAATGATCTAAGAATATGTTATTGATCAGAATCAGTTATCAGAATTAGGACTTGACTAAAATGTAAATTCAAATAAAGTCTCCAAAAACCATTAGATTTTTCTTTTTCTTCTTTTTTCCCAGTTATAACTAACTAGACTCTGCAGGACACAGTTAAATTTTGGTAAATTTGTATTACTTCTGTATACTCTAGCACCTAGTTTGGAATTGGGGAAGCTAGGATGGAAACCCCAAATTCCTCACAGATACCAATGTAAGGTAGTCCAATGGCAGTTTCATAGCATATAATTTATTATCAATAAAATTAACTCCTTGATAATATACATTTCTTTTCCCCCTGACTAAAATTAAACATAAACATAGGTAGTAACCTTCTGCATTATATGTATAGATCCCAATTTCCTCACTATTAGCCTGTTGCAAAAACAATGTTCAAGATTTTATAACTACTTTTACTTTAATATGTGGATTCTATATACAATGGACATGACAGATCTATAGAACATGTAGAGACTAAAATGCCCTGCATTTCAAAAGTGGAGAAAACCATGAATCTATGCATTCCAGTGAGTCCTTTCTCCCTTTCCTTCCCTCCCTCCCTCCCTCCCTCCCTTCCTTCCTTCCTTCCTTCCTTCCTGTAAATTTTTATTTCACTGGGAAGTCTGTACAGCAAGTTTACAATCAGAGTTTAACAGCTTGGTTTTGCAAGAAGTTCTCAAACTTTATTGTGCATTCAAATTGCTTGAGAATGCACATTCCAATTCACTGGTTTTGGGGTGGGCTGGAATTCTGTATTTCTAACAAATTATGGGAGATGCTGATGGTGCCTATCTTGAGGACATTTATGTAGCACTGCTCTAGATGATTATTTGATTGATTAACTGAACTAGGGGGAAAGTGTGATGGTTAGAATTTTCCTTAAATCATACCTTAATTTATCTTCATTTTGAGTTGAAAATTATTTGATGCTTACAAATAAATTATATATATTTATTTCTTAGGAGATTACAGTTATTCAGGTATAGATAATGACTCTGGTTATCTTCTGGGTTAATAGTGTTTGAGAGAGTAGATTTTAGTGATCATCTTATTGGTGTTACTATTACTATATGGTTGTTAATATTATTCTGTAACTGTTGTTTTTAGCTAGCAGATACTGTTGTTTTTTATATTGTTTTTGTTGTTATTGCTTTCTGCCCTGCCAGAAACACCTGGGAAGCTTTTATAATATACAGACAGCTGTGCCCTACCCCTTGGCAATATGTAAGTGTTCTGTTACTTGTATTTTTAAAAAATTATCAAATAAATTATTATATTTAGTAGTGTTTTAGAGGCACACATCTATTTAAGTAAAGAAGACAAACAGTATGTCATAATGAGAAGTTACTAACTCCCTCATAGGACACATAAGGTGCATAACTCCTTTTTCTTCATCTTCAATGACAATAATCAGGAATTCTCTACTTCTGCTCAGGATAATGCCCCCTTTCCCCCTTCACATCGCTTAGTCCCAACTGAAAAGTCTCTTTCTCTGAGTTTTCCTTGCCTATGATATAAAGAGGTCAACCTGTGTGAGTTTTGTGTCATCATGCAAGTTTTTACCTTTATAGCAATAATCAAATAAAAAAATCCTCCTGTTTACAATGTTCATTTATTAATTTATTGTTTGTATCTCCCCCATTGGAAAGTAAACACCATGTGGCCAACCACTATTAATTGTCCATAATCATCATGTTTAACTAGTGCCTGATATTTAATAAAAGTTTGGAAATAAAGTTATTAAACTTTCACTATGCACCCATGACTGTGATAAGGATAGAAAATTGATGATAAATAAAACAAATACGGTCAGTCTTGAGCTATAATTAAACAGACCATTACAATATAGTTCACGAGTATATTTTAGGATAACAATTAAAAGTGAAATATACTTGTTGCTACAACTCCTTAATGTTATAATCTGCAATTCTCTTTGAAGGATTAAACAGGCTCCCTAAAAAGTATGTGTATGTACATGTGTGTATGTGTGCATATACATACATTCAAATATATATATATATATATATATACATATGTATTAGCTCACAGCAAAATGACATAATTTTCTCATGCACTACAGATAAGGAATACATTAAGTAAGACAGATCAGAGATATTAGTTTTTCTTATTAATTAACTGATTTCTCAGTGCTTAACTAAGGACAGATGAGTGGAACTGCACTGAATGTCATTCATCATCTTGAACAATTTTCTTAAGAATTGCACATTGAATATAAATCTCAAACACACTCTTTTCAAGGTCATTATCCTTTAAATGTTAAGCCTTGACTATCTGCATTATAATCCAGATCTAATTCATTCAGGTTGTTTTAGAGGTAGCCAGTATAGATCTAAAACTGTTTTCATGAAAACCTAAGAGGTCTATGAACAAGCCTCCTAGAGACCAGGACATTTAGTTTATTCTTGAGACATCGTATTAACTCCAAGTAAAAGTAGTAGGGCCGGGTTGGGGCTCCGTACCCTGTCACGCACAGAGCAGGGCCGATCAGGGGGTTGGGGCGCTGCCCCCTGTCACCCTGTCACTAGGGCCCATCAGGGGGGTTGGGGCTCCATACCCTGTCACACACAGAGCAGGGTCGATCAGGGGGTCGGGGAGCTCCCCCCTGTCA
>NW_005368827.1:599510-609483 GCF_000412655.1 Myotis brandtii
CATCTTATTGGTGTTACTATTACTATATGGTTGTTAATATTATTCTGTAACTGTTGTTTTTAGCTAGCAGATACTGTTGTTTTTTATATTGTTTTTGTTGTTATTGCTTTCTGCCCTGCCAGAAACACCTGGGAAGCTTTTATAATATACAGACAGCTGTGCCCTACTCCTTGGCAATATGTAAGTGTTCTGTTACTTGTATTTTTAAAAAATTATCAAATAAATTATTATATTTAGTAGTGTTTTAGAGGCACACATCTATTTAAGTAAAGAAGACAAACAGTATGTCATAATGAGAAGTTACTAACTCCCTCATAGGACACATAAGGTGCATAACTCCTTTTTCTTCATCTTCAATGACAATAATCAGGAATTCTCTACTTCTGCTCAGGATAATGCCCCCTTTCCCCCTTCACATCGCTTAGTCCCAACTGAAAAGTCTCTTTCTCTGAGTTTTCCTTGCCTATGATATAAAGAGGTCAACCTGTGTGAGTTTTGTGTCATCATGCAAGTTTTTACCTTTATAGCAATAATCAAATAAAAAAATCCTCCTGTTTACAATGTTCATTTATTAATTTATTGTTTGTATCTCCCCCATTGGAAAGTAAACACCATGTGGCCAACCACTATTAATTGTCCATAATCATCATGTTTAACTAGTGCCTGATATTTAATAAAAGTTTGGAAATAAAGTTATTAAACTTTCACTATGCACCCATGACTGTGATAAGGATAGAAAATTGATGATAAATAAAACAAATACGGTCAGTCTTGAGCTATAATTAAACAGACCATTACAATATAGTTCACGAGTATATTTTAGGATAACAATTAAAAGTGAAATATACTTGTTGCTACAACTCCTTAATGTTATAATCTGCAATTCTCTTTGAAGGATTAAACAGGCTCCCTAAAAAGTATGTGTATGTACATGTGTGTATGTGTGCATATACATACATTCAAATATATATATATATATATATACACATATGTATTAGCTCACAGCAAAATGACATAATTTTCTCATGCACTACAGATAAGGAATACATTAAGTAAGACAGATCGGAGATATTAGTTTTTCTTATTAATTAACTGATTTCTCAGTGCCTAACTAAGGACAGATGAGTGGAACTGCACTGAATGTCATTCATCATCTTGAACAATTTTCTTAAGAATTGCACATTGAATATAAATCTCAAACACACTCTTTTCAAGGTCATTATCCTTTAAATGTTAAGCCTTGACTATCTGCATTATAATCCAGATCTAATTCATTCAGGTTGTTTTAGAGGTAGCCAGTATAGATCTAAAACTGTTTTCATGAAAACCTACGAGGTCTATGAACAAGCCTCCTAGAGACCAGGACATTTAGTTTATTCTTGAGACATCGTATTAACTCCAAGTAAAAGTGACTTCATTCCATTTCTGTTCCAGTAATTGTCTTTCAAACTTTGATCCCTGAGCAAATCCCTTTAGGATAATGTAATCTGAACTTCCCCAAGAAGGTGAGTGGTGATGGAGGCCATTCAGCTTCAGAGATACGTTGTAGGCATTTGCTTACATAGGCTGTGCAGTGAAGTAACTGTCTAGTTCTGATAAGAGTTAATTGTAAAGGTGAGTTATTTGGAAACTCTTTTCTAGCTTTAAATGTCATCTAGCATTTTTGGATGAGAAATGCAATTTTTTAATTAAAAATAAAATAAAATTCACGTATGTTAAAGCATTATAAAAGATTGGTTTCCTCCTTAGCAGAATGTAGGCTCTGGCAGAAATATGGTTTCAGGTGTGGGTGTAGGAGGGGAAACAAACTTGGATGAAACAGGATTTTATCTTCCTGGGGTGGGCTGCCAGTTAAATTTCTGCAAATAGCAATGTCATAAAGCATGGTTTTAGAGAAAGACCATGTGCTTTCAAGAGTAGCAATTGGGAGAAAAACAACAAAATTACAGGGAAGCTAAATGTATTAAAAAACAAGCTTTCTCCTCATCCACACCTCAAGTCTTGCAAAATAAAAATGCATTTTAAAAATACACTTTGCACAATGACTTTTCAAAATCAGAGTACAACAGCATGAATCGTAAAAGTTCCAAGAGTGCCTGCTTGATGAACTCTCCTCTCTGGGTCCTAAGATATAAAGGTTAATTAAAGAAACGACAAGTTCTCTGTTTCTCTAACATGGCTAAGGTAGACACATTAGCAAAGCCACATACAAAGCTGAACAGCAATTAGAGAGAATCAGAAAACAGACACACAAAATGGAACCTTTGGCAAGTCTAGAGATAGATTCTACGTCGGCATCTGTCATTATGTTACAAACATCGAAAAACCTTACGTTTCTGATTTCTGCTTCTTGTTCCACCAACCTGCCCTTCCACGTGTACACATCTTTGCCTCCACTTTTCCCCTGTGGCAGGGTTTTGTGGGAAAATTGAAATGAAAAAAGAATTACCGTGAAAGGAAATCTATTGAGGTTATAGAGGGGAAAAGACCCTTTTGGAAAAACCAAGAACAATATGAGACAAAGGACATCAGGGATTAGTATAAATAGTAGTTTTCCTGTTAAGAGTTTGAGCTCTAAGGAGATGGAGGGTGGCAATTCCGTTTTACATGTGTAAAATTCCTGGCATCATTACTTTGCTTTTCTTTTAGCAAACAAGTCAGTGGTCCTCTTGGTGCTTCCTTTGAGCCAGTCATACTTCAAACTCTGTAGTTCAGTGAACTCTATTTATTTATTTTCTCTCTTCCATATAATGCTACCCCAGACTAAGTATCTCTTTTATTTCTCTTACATCTTGTCAGTATTTTTTTAACTCTCCTGAGTCATTTTTAACATACAGTTAGGAATTTTTCCAGCCACTTGAAAATTCTATACCCTTTTCCTGCCATTTAAAATACAATATTACACTAAATTACTGCCACCAAGAAAAATATCCTGACTTGATCAGTGCAACCATAGTGTAAAGTGTGATAGACAGAATTCAAACACGAAGAGGACAGTCTCTAGTTTTCATGTGCCATTCTTTAGTTAAAGATATGTAGTAGATTAACTGTATTTAAATTAAGACATCAGAAATATATCCATATACATTTGGTATTACTAATTTTTTTAACTATGACAATTTCACCCACAAACCCTTTTGTTGGAAACTGAATTTCTCATGTAATAATTAGCTGTGGAATATTACCCCAAACAGGTGTCTGTAGCCTGTCAAAGTTAGAACAGGTGATTTAGAATTAGCGTATTAAAAGAACTGTGAATTAGCGAAGCAAAAACGTGTTAATTTCTTGTTCCATCTGTTAATATGAATTCACTGCCAAATATTTTACTTTGTAGAACTGTGCTGGGATTGGCAAGAACATACACTATAAAAAAAGTTTAAAGGCCTGAATGTTTAAAAATCATGACATACGTTACTGCAAAAATAACTTCTACATTTTGAGCATGCTTTTTTATCTTTGTAAAAAATAATTGCAGAGATTGCCATATAATATAGAAAGTTAACTAAAGAAAACATATGATCAAATGTTAGACCTTTAAAACAAAAATTGGAAGAGAATGGTATTCAAGAATGTTTGATTATAAATGAAGACTAATTCTTCAGTGGTACTTCTCAGATGTATCTGAGAACACTGAATTGCTGAAGGACATAGAGAAAAATATCTGCTGCTACCATGCAGCTCATGTCCAATAATACCCTCTTATTCAGAGATGCCATTATAGAAAGAAAGATGATTATTTTCTACCCCAATATTGTAATCCTTTAAAAGATTATGGTGCAATTTTGGTCACTAAACCACAATCTCTGTATAATTCCTAAATCTATTGTTTATTAGCTTAGTTTTGTCTCTTCCCTGAAATTTTCCTTGTGTGGATAAAATAAAAACACATCATACCCTTAACTCCATGTGCCTATGTGCAATTGTGTTTGCTGGTGGTAGGAAGAGAGGGTATAGAGTAGGAAAGAAGAAAGGTCCAAAATACAATGAAAACTATAGTTGGCATGTGTGGGAGCGTTCCAACTGGGCTTGTACCTGGATACATTTTTATTCTGGAAATCTTGAGAGAATCTAGGGCTAGTGAACTATTGAACCAGTTTGCCATCTTTGAATCTCTTTTCTTTGCAGGCAGATCCTTGGGAAAAGAAAGGAAGTTGAAGTGATTTGAAATTTGTGAGCTTAGACATATGCTAAGAGTACAGTTAACTTGAGTTACTTTTTCCATGCTGCTGAATTGGGTCCTGAATGAGGCAGTTTTGTGACTTAAACAGATTTCACTAATTTTCCTTTCTTGCACATTTAAAAACAAACCACACTCTCCCATATTGCTGTTTGGGTTTTAACGGAGCTAAGGCATGCACACCCAATTACTATAAGCACTTTAAGTAAAGCTTAAAGATATGCAGCATGTTCTTAACTGCAAATGATATGATAGGTAGTATCTTTCCTCTTTAGTTTTATGTCACATCCAAGAGATTAATCCTCTCATGAATCATCCATAATGACTAGAATAATTTGGGGAACTGAATGAAATTTTTCAAATTATTTATATCATGAACTCACAAGAATATGAATGGTGGATTATGCAAATACAAACCATGCTTACAAAAGCTAAATACAACAAAGGAGGGTGTGAGGGTAAACTTTGTATTTCCAAAGCTGGACTCTGAATTGACACACTGCGGCCTTATCACTTTGCTGGTGACTGATCCCTGTTACAGCTTATGAAACACATAATGGCAACTTATTGTTTCTAACACTTGGATGGAAAAATGATGATCTTTGTAGAGCTTAGAGCAAACATACCATATTCTCTAAGGATGTGTGATGTCCATATTACATAAGGTTCATAATATTTTAAGAAAAATATAACAATTCTTAAAAATAGCCAGATTTTTTTCCAGTTTGAAACAAATAGACCGAGCATGCTTTGTAATTCTTTCTAAACATAATCTCAAAAAAGACAATACTCCAATTCTCATCATATTTAAGAGATATGGTGTGAATGTATAGGAATCATTGATGAAATATTTCAAAATCCTCTATCAACAGCCTAAATATTCATATAAAACTATGCAATACATAAAACATTTTACAGAGTTTTAAATTATACAGTACATTAAAGTTTTAGTTGACTTATCTGAAAAGACATTTTTGGTATGTAAATAAAAATGCAAGGAGAAAAACCTGTCAGAAAGTAAATAAAGTATGTAAATTAAATAAAAGGTAAGGCAGCTACACTTTTTATATAAATAACTGTGTTAACAGAGCTTTATGCATATTACAATATATTCAGATGCATAGCTTTTGCAAAAATAAATTCATTGCTCCTCTCCAAAGAATGGATTAAAACAATTTATTTTATAAAATTTGGATAGATAGGATAAGAAATGTAATAGCCATCCATGGAAAATAAATATAAAAATTATTCAAGCTCCATCTACTTTATGTTAGTAATGAGATGCACTTCATTCAAATTCCTTTCAATTGAAACAGTGCTGAGGAAGCAAAAACATGATTCTGTAGGAAATGATTTCTAATCTTCATGATAACATACCGATATAATACAATTATTTACAATTGACTAAGAGTTAATTTCAATAGTATAACATCTTTCTTGCAAAAATGTCAGCTTTTATTGATGAAACAAACTAAGAATAAAACATTTTTACTTGTGGTATTACAGTGCTGTTTTTCATTCTGTTAACCAAAACAACGTAGTAATACTGTAAACAAAAAAATAACATCAGACTGCTTATGTTTGCATGATTTTATCAAGAACCATAAGCAATGGAATGAAGTACATTAGCTGTAATTTTCAAAAAATACTTGATTCTTTTAGACTCCAGTCATTCTATAGTCAAAATAAGAAGTGAAAGATGGGCTAATTGTGTTAATTACCTATTATATCATGAGGAAACATAAAATAAATAATTGAAAATGACTGATCTTATATATATGTAAATTACAATAAAAGAATCCACCTTGTATACACTACCTCCCCTTAGTCATGTGGTAGCCATTTCAGTTCAACTGTCACAGTATCCCAGTGCTTATGTTCAAGTTACCCTTATTTTACTTAATAATAGTCCCACAGTACAATAGTAATGATGTAAGGAATTCAAATATGCCTAAGAGAAGCCATAAAATATATGCATGTATAGGAAAAATAGTGTATATGGGATTCGGCATTATCAGTGGTTTCACGAATCCAGTGTCGTCTTGGAACATACCCTCACAGATAAGGGGGGACTATAGTAATGTCTTTTTAAAAATATTAAGTGTTTGAAAAAAAGGGTTGTGACTTATACTGTTTTCATCAAGAAAAGTATAAAACTGTGTATCTAATATCATGTTCCTGAAACACTGAAACTGATCAAGGCTTTTCAACAAATATAAGAATGCAAATAAATGCAATGATGCTTCATTTCATTGGAACTAATTATATCATGAGGGTTATGGGAAACAAGAAAATGTTCATAATTATGTAATGTAGATCTGCCTGTTTTATCAGAAGACCCCACTATGCTCTCTCTCTCTCTGCCCCAAGAAATGACTTGAAGGTCACGTGGGTAGACTTGAAACAAATTTGCAGCAGGCATTTGAAATTTGTCTCTCTTTAGGTGAGTGGCAAAGTTTTTCTTTCTCCCTCTCCTTTAGCACTGACAATATCCCCCGGCTACTTCCAGGCCAACTTCTTTCTTTATTCAATTTATAATATAACACAGGAGATTCTGGTCAGAAAGTATTGGCAGATTACACTTCAGTTGCATTTTGGTCCTATTATATTGCTATCAACACTTAGCATTTAAATCTTATCCATAATTGCCAAATGAAAGGCACTTTATTTACTTGAAATAGCTTAGAGCAGTGGTTCTCAACCTTGGCTGCACATTAGAATCACCTGGGAATCTTTTTAAAATCCTGATTTCTGGGCCTCTTCCACAAAATACCACGTGCGGGCGCGCACATACAGTGCGATTGAAACTTCGTGGCCCATGCGCAGAAGTAGGTATTTTGTGGAAGAGCCACACTGAAGGGGCCAAAGAGCCGCATGTGGCTCGCTTGCCGCAGTTTGCTGACCACTGGTTTAGAGGGTTGGTGGGCAGAATTCTAACATGGTCCCCAACATTCCAGCTCCCAGGAATGAGTGGCCAGCATAATCCCCTCTCTTGAGTGTGGGCAGGACCTGTAAACATGTTAGGGTATCATTCCCATGGTTTAGTTATATGGCAAAGGTGAAATGATTCTGCAAATGTAATTAAGGGCACAAATCCATTGGCTTTGAATTAATCAAAAGGTTGACTATAATAGCTGGGCCTGACCTAATAAAGGGTACCTTTTAAAGACGACCAGTCCTTTCCTGAATGAGTGGAAGCGGGAATGATACTCTCCTGTTGGCCTTGAAGAAGCAAAGAGCCATGTTCTAAATTACCTAGGAACACCAGGCCTCAATGTACAACCATGAGGAACAGAATTCTGCCAAAACCAGTGAGCCTTAGAGGAGGTCACAGCCACACTGGTCAACATGATAGGACTTATTGATAGTCATCTGTGAGACCCTGAGCAGAGGTTGTGCCCAGAAACCTGACCCTGAAATAATAAATGTCTATTATTTTAAGTTGCCAAATTTGTGGTAATTTGTTGCACAGCAATAGACAACTAATACAAGTAATCAGCAGGTTGGTAAGATATTGCCAAAAATGGGGGAAGAGAGTGGGAATAAGAGGACTGCCTAATGGCCACTTCCACTCAGGAAGATAAATTCCCACTCCTCCTGGAGAAGTGAGCGGATTGAATGGGAGCCTGGGGTCCAGACCTAGAGTCAGTTTTACCCAAGCACAGCTCTAATTGTCCCCAGATCAGTCACACTTGTCCTTAAAACCCTCTCCTAAGTAAAACTAATAAGGACTAATATTCTTACTGTTTCCTAGTTTTTTTAACTGTGAAAGGCAAGTTACACATTTATGCATGTTGATCGCTATAACTACCCTGAGATGTATGTTATTACCAGTTCTAATTATCAGTTGATGTAATACACGATGCATATGGGCTAAATATGTGCCCATCATCAAAAAGCTAGTAAATGACAGAGCCATGATTCAAACCCAGACCTAATCAACCAATTCCAAACCCCATGATTTGAACACTGCTACATTTCCTCTCTTCTATACAGGTAACCATCTCTCTCTACCTCTATCAGGTGTACCGGTTAATAATGTGGATTTTGTAATCAAAGAAAACACGATAATTTCAAGAGAAACATCAAAAGTGCTTTATTCAAAGTAATGTCCATCGCTAGCTACACATTTCCCCCATCTTTCAGGTAATTTGTGGATACTGTCCAATAGAACTTTTCTTGTTTTGAGGCAAACCATTCTACACCCAATTTTCCACTTCTTCATATGTTTTGAAGTGCTGCTCAGAAAGTGCGTGTGCCATCGATTGGAACAAGTGGTAATCTGAAGGAGCAAGGTCTGGTGAAAAAGGTGGGTGGGTTAATACTTCCCAGGCAAGATCTTTTAATGTGTCTTTAACTGGTTTTGAAGTGTGTGATGATGCATCATCATGAAGTAAAATTACTTTGCCGTGTCTTTTGGCCCATTCTGGTCGTTTTACGATCAAAGCGTAATTCAAATTGATTATTTGTTGTCAGTAGAGATCAGTATTAACGGTTTCACCTGGTTTTAAAAGCTCATAATACATCACACCTTCCTGATTCTACCAAACACAGAGCATTGTCTTCTTTCCGAAGCGATTTGGCCTTGCAGTAGATGTTGATGGTTGACCTGGATCAACCCATGATTTTGTGCATTTGGGATTCTCAAAATAAATCCACTTTTCATAGCCAGTCACAATTCGATCAAAAAAGACTTTCTTTTGTGCTGTTGAAGCAACATTTTACTGATGACTTTTCGGTTTTCCATTTGTCTTTTGTTCAGTTGATGTGGTGGCACCCATATTTCCTTTAAAATGTTTCCCATTGCTTGTAAATGATCGGAAATTATTTGCTGAGCAACGTTTAATCTTTTTGCAAGTTGTTTTTGAGTTTGACACGCATCTTCATCCAATAATGCTTGTAAATTGTTGGTCTTCAAACTTTTTCAGTTGACCTGGACATTCTTTGTCTTTCACATTGAAATCATCACTTTTAAAGTGTTTAAAACAGCGTTCACAAGTATCTTGAGATGCAGCATGTTCACCATAAGCTTCCTGAAGTATAGGATAACTTTCAGCAGCACTTTTCTTCAAAATAAAGTAATGAATTAAAACTTCCCATAAATGCTCTTTTTTTTGGCATGAAATTTGACATTTTTAAGCATAAAAATATCTATGATGTTAATACCTTCAGCAAATTTGACATATGAAGTTTTGAAGCTTGCTGTCAATACAACAAAATAGCATACATATCAAATCGCATATATATCAACCCTAGGGGTCCAGTGCATGAAGATTCGTGGACTGGGGGTGGAGTGGGGTGGTCCTTCAGCCCGACCTCCGCCCTCTCCAATCTGGGAGCCCTCAGGAGAGCACTCTCCGATCTGGGAGTTTCTGTCTGTCTTTGCAATCATATGAGCGAATTGTCTGAGACCCCCCAATCCAGTTTGGATTGTTGCTCACATAATAATAGAGGCATTTTTTTTTCTTTGCTTCATTGATGGAGATTTCCTGGAAGTTTTAGGATATCTTTCCTTTAATTTTTCCTATACACTCTGATTTTACTTATGTCTCTCATCTTTGCTTTCCCTCTATCCCCCACTGCAACAGTAACTTGCTCCAGGCTCACTTTGCTCTAGTGCAGGGGTGGGCAAACTTTTTGACTCCTGGGCCACAATGGGTTCTTAAACTGGACCGGAGGGCCGGAACAAAAGCATGGATGGAGTGTTTGTGTGAACTAATATAAATTCAAAGTAAACATCATTACATAAAAGGGTACGGTCTTTTCTTTTTTTAGTTTTATTCATTTCAAACGGGC
>NW_005368827.1:609551-610238 GCF_000412655.1 Myotis brandtii
TAGTGATTAATCACAAAAACAATATGTAATTATATATGTGTTTTCCGATGGTCTTAGGCGACCCCTGTGAAAGGGTCGTTTGAACCCCAAAGGGGTCGCGACCCACAGGTTGGCAACCCACAGGTTGAGAACTGCTGGTTTATGAGATCTGTCTACCAACAGAACTACAATTCCCAGCATTCCTGGTGCTCTCCGCACTCTGGGCTACTGCTACCAGTACTGGGGCTGCCATCAGAACTACTATTCCCAGAATTCCTGGTACTCCCCGCACTGGGAGCAACCGAGGGAGCCAGGGCCCCCCCAAGCCTCCAGCTCTCCTGCTCTGCTCTCCCCCCGGCGACCAAGGGAGCCACGTCCCCCCGAGGGAGTGACCGAGGGAGCCACATCCCCCCAAGCTGCTGGCTCTCCCCGCTTCTGCTCTCCGCCCAGCACCTGTGTATGCAAATTAACCCACCATCTTTGTTGGGTTAATTTGCATATTCACCCTAACTGGCTGGTGAGTGTAGCGAAGGGACAGTCAATTTAGATGTTTCTCTTTTATTATATGACTAGAGGCCCGGTGCACAAAAATTTGTGCAGTCTGGGACCCCTCGGGAGATAACGACCTGCTGGCTTAGGCCTGCTCCCGGGTGGCAGAGGGCACGCCCAATCCCTAGGTGCAGCCCCTGGTCAGGCTCAGAGCAGGGC
>NW_005368827.1:610929-636408 GCF_000412655.1 Myotis brandtii
TGTCACACACAGAGCCGCAGGGTGATCAGGGGGTTTGGGCGCTGCCCCCTGTCATGCTGATCCCGGTGCCGGGAGCCTCGTGGCTCCTCTGATCCCGGTGCTGGGAGGCATATTACCCTTTTACTATATAGGATAGAGGCCTGGTGCATGGGTGGGGGCCAGCTGGTTTGCCCTGAAGGGTGTCCAGGATTAGGGTGGGGGTCCCGCTTGAGTGCCTGTTCCAGCCTGGGTGAGGGGCTGATGGCTGTTTGCAGTTGGCCACACCCTCATCAGGGTGGGGGTCCCCACTGGGGTGCCTGGCCAGTCTGGGTGAGGGGCTGAGGGCCGTTTTCTGGCTGGTGGGTGACTGAAGCTCCCAACTGCTCCTTTTTTCCTTTTTTCTTTTTTTTATTCTGGGTCAGCTTTATCTCTGAGGCCTCGCTGCTGAAAACATTGATACAATGTTGCGGTCCGGCTGGCTGAAGCCCGTCTGACTGAAAGCCGGTTTCTGGGGTTTTGTTTAGCTTCTATATTTGCAACATAGTTGCTTAGAGTTGCAGCTGAGAGGCCGGCAAGTCAGGCGGGGAACGTTGGAGTCCGCAGTCACTGGAGCAAGCAAGCCTCCCTGTTCGCTTCAGTGCAGGGCTGCCGGCCGCCATCTTGGCTGACAGTTAATTTGCATAAGGATATGCTGATTAGCCAATGGGAAGGGTAGTGGTCGTATGCTAATTACCATGTTTCTCTTTTATTAGTGTAGATATGTGTAACTCCATCTATTGAAAAAATCCGCATTATTAACTGGTATACTCTTCTCTCAATCTCTGCCCATAAATCTTAGGAAGATTTTCTGATTTTCTCACATTTTCAGTCAGTATATTAAGACAGCATTTTCTTACCTTAATGTAGCATTTTCATTTAAATAAAAGTGGCACATCCTTATAGAAGAAATTTACAGTATGCCCAATAGTGTTACTGAGATTTTTCCAATAGTATTTAATGTAGAGACAGCAAACAGGTGTTCGTAAAAAATATATTAAAAAAAAAGTCAAAAAACCTTTTGGTAAAAAATTCAATCTAGATATAATTCCACAAACTGTTTATACAATATATTATTTATAAGTTATGCAAATACTTATTTAGAAAATATTTTAAATAATGTAGTATCAACTAGATTTATTTGATTGGCATACTTTTGGCACTAAATAATATTTATACTTTTAAAATTATCCTTAATTTGTTTATAACAGTTGTTCAAATTCCATTTTATAGGAGGACCATTTTTCTCTAAAACACTAATATTCTATTACATGTTTCACATTAAAGATTTGTTTTCTCCTAAGAGTCCACTGACAAAGCAATGTAAAAAGAAGATTGACTATGTCTCAAGTTTGATGTGTCTAAACTATTTGGGTTTTATAACTATATCACTCAATTATATTCAATTTTGTATTTGGAAATACTATGTCTTTTAAATGTGTAGAAGAGCCAAGATTTGACCAACTTCATATGGTTTTAACATGACTTCAATAATGATTCTGAAATATCCATAAAAGTCAATGAGCATTGCTTTAAAATTGAGCATACTTTTAGTCCAATGTTCTCTAAAAAGTTAAATGGACAAGTTAGCAGTAAGAAAGAGGATCTAGCATCCAGTGAATGTGTATATTTATCTAGTAACTTTATAATTATTTATAAAGAGGCAGTTTTATTATATTTACCCTCAAGGATATAAGTCATTACTTTTATCTTCACCCATTATGAAGTAAGGGTTAGATTATAAAACCACAAGAGTTTATTTGTGGTTAAGTTCATGATTTATTCAGTTTGAGAATTTTCTCTTTGATAAAGGGGTCACTTTATAAAAGGGCAGGACTGTTCTTCCTTAGTTCAAATGAAAAAATAGATATGCATAAATAATATGTGCATTCAGCTATCAACTGGGAAAGGGTTGCTATTTCACTACCTGCAAGAATTTAAAGTTATCTGCAAACTGGAGAATGCCAGATCTTTTTCTTTCAAGCAGTTTTTGTTATAAAATCATAAAATAGAAGTTCTTCCTACCTTCCATATTATCTATGCCACTAAGTTAAATAAGTATTTTCACCAGAAATGCAGATTTTTCAGCCCAGAATTTCACACCACATTGGACTGAAATTTTCAAAAAGAATATAAAGTGTCAGAATTATTTTTAGTCAGAGCAAGAAGTATTATTTATACCTTGCTATAGTTTTTTTATGTAAAAGTTTAACAAAAATTTAACTTGGGGAAAAAAAGTAAAATATAAATGCCAGTTGCATTAAAAGCCTTTAGCCATGTCTTGTGGAGTCAAAAGTGGAGATATTGATCATGGTGATGGTGATATTTAAATGTAGAATCACACAGAAAGAATGAGGAAGAGACTAGTGGATATAGAATACCAAGAATGTATCCTATAGGCACTTGAAGTTTATTGTCAACATCATTTCAACATGTCTTGGTGGGAGAGGTTATTAGATCTACTTGGCAGGTGAAGAAACTCAGGTTAGTGAGATTAAAATCCATTCAAGGTTATGTTATTAAGTAAATAACAGTCTAGAACCAAACACATCCTATATTCATAATTCAAGTTCTTAATTTTTCATATATAATAACTAGAGGCCTGGTGCACGAAATTCTTGCATCCGGTGGGATGGGGTCCCTTAGCCCAGCCTGTGCCCTCTCGCAGTCTGGGAGCCCTCGGGGGATGTTCGACTGCCAGCTTAGGCCTGCTCCCCACCTATGGCGTCAGTGGGATATCCTTAGCACTGCCACAGAGGGAGGGGAGGCTCCCACCACTGCTGCTGAGCTCGCCAGCTGTGAGCCTGGCTCAGGGTTTCTGGCTGAGCAGTTCTCCCCCTGTGGGAGTACACTGATCACCAGGGGGCAGCTCCTGTGTTGTCTGTCCCCTGGGGGTCAGGGCATGTCATAGCAACCGGTTGTTCTGCCATTTGGTCTATTTGCATATTAGCCTTTTATTATATAGGATTTGGTCAATGTTTGATTAATTTAACCAAGTGGGATTATATTCACCACTTAAAACCTTTAAAGAGTTATCTATCATCTATCAATCTCTATTTGTATAAATATATATATGTATGTATATATATATATATGTGTGTGTGTGTGTGTGTGTGTGTGTTTATACATAATCTAGAAGTTCACTATAATATTGTGACTCTTTTGAATCTACAAATGGTGCTGCATTAACATTAAGCAATTTTCATTTTCAAACAATTTGACTTTCAAATATATCTTATATCATAAGTCTCAGATTAAAGATATTTTAAAGAGATAATGGAGGCAATATGTGTATCTTATCTATCTGTCAAGTGATCATATCTCTAGAGACATTTTCAAACACATAGCTAAAGTTTATAACATTGATTGTTGCTTTGTTTGTTAATTCTCTTGTCAACTTTAAGCATATGATAAATTGATAAAGCTGAGAAATTGGTTCTGTTTATTATCTTTAGCAATTATTACTGTAGAGACTTTTCACAGCTCTCTTTTGATAATCTAAGATATAATAAATAAATTGTGAAAAGAAATGTTCTGTTCACAGATATATATGTTTGGTTATTAGCATGGTATTTTAGGAATGCCTCATCAATATTTTCCTCTTATCAAATTTTCCCATTTACAATTTAGCCAAAAATTTGTCACTGGGGAAAACAAAAATGGTAGTATAAACCAAAGACATTGTCTTACAATTCATATGGAGGCCTTGACTCACAGACACAGTGTAGTCAGACTTTAAGTACACTGTTTAAGGTGTTTGTCAATGTAATTATTCTATCAATACTATGATGCAGTTGTTACACTTGTTGATTAGGTAACACTCTGTTAGATATGGGTCCTGTAGTAATTGAGTATATAATGCAGCTGAGAATGCGGTGTTCACCTTTCCTAACTTGTATGCAACTGGACTCCATCTCCCTGTAGTTGGAGTGATCATGTGTGGGTTCTGGTCATTGGACTGTGAAGAAATGGGATGTATCCTGTTTCTGGGACAAAGATTTAAAGCAGCTGGTATGGCCTTTTTATACTCTCTTTATGACCAACAATGACAATGAGGCTCAGGAGAAAGGAGAGCCACAAGATGCAAGGGGCTAGGGTACCCAAATCATTGCCTATCCAAGGGTAGAGGGGGAGAACTGACTACCCAAGAACCCCCACCTCAAAATGTTCCAGTTCAATATCAACTTTTCTGT
This sequence comes from Myotis brandtii, assembly GCF_000412655.1. Lineage (NCBI taxonomy): Eukaryota > Metazoa > Chordata > Mammalia > Chiroptera > Vespertilionidae > Myotis > Myotis brandtii. Next base: position 615,138 of record NW_005368827.1, read on the forward strand.
TTTGGTTGGGCCATTATACACTTGGGTCTATTTGTTATATCAGTTAATGAGACACCAACTCATACACTGAGGATATTATACAGATAACAAAGTGAATACTTAGAGATAACCTGAACCCACATATAAAATGAAGTATATACAATTTACCTTGTGATAATATGTGTAAAAACATTATAATTACATGGGATAGAATGTAACCGATTAATTCTGCCTCACTGATCCTGTCCCACATCACTTTAATCTTTCAATATGCTAAATCTATTGATAAAACTGAAGGGCAGGCTTCTATGTTCCACATTAGTACAAGCAGGCCTACCCTCTGCCATGAAGGTAGTAGACTAATAGCACTTCTTTAGAAAGTTCCCAGACTTTCTGTCCTACAATACTCAATGTCTGTACTATTAAAAATAAGCTTTCTGGCCTGGCCTGCATGGCTCAGTGGTTGAGCATTGACCTATGAACCAGGAGGTCATGGTTTGATTCCTGGTCAGAGTTTCAGGCTAATCCCCAGTAGGGGGCATGCAGGAGGTAGCCAATCAATGATTCTCATCATTGTTGCTAACTCTCTCTCCCTCTCCCTTCCTCTCTGAAATCAATAAAAATATATTTTTTAAAAAAAATAAGCTTTCTGGTTTGTCTAAAAAGAGTTCAATCATTTTCCCTTTATAATCACAATTTTATTTTACTTATTACATGCTACTAAGTAAAAGTGTGTAAGGTTGGTAATGGGTTGATGTTATATTTGCAAGGGTTTATAGACTTACTATCCAGGAGAGGAAAAAAAAAAACCTTTCTAGGTTGATTTCTGTCTGGAAAATACAATCCTTCCTCCTAACCCCACAATGACTCAAATGCTCTTTCCAAAATGGTTGTTTCCAAAACCTTCTGTAAATATTCCCCAGGCAAACAAACTGCTTGACAAGTCTTAACTCACTATAAAACAACTTTAAAAAAAATCACCACCTGAGTTACCTGTTCATGGAAACCACTTGTGTTTTGCTTGTATAACTCTTCAGTTCCTCATTCAAGGCCTATGAACATTTATTTTAGACATAGTTTTAAAAAAATAGGCTTCTTAACTTAGACAAAATAGGAAAAGGAGAGGAAATGTTACAGAATGAAATATCCATAGTAGAAAGAAGTGGAAGATAAGGATGAGATTAAGGGGTAAAAATCAGTAAAAATAGGAGAAAATTCAATGTTGGGGTCAATGATCTCCCACATTTCAATAAACATCAAGGGCCAGTCTGCACTGTGATATAACAAATACTGTATGTTTATAATGGTAGGTCATCAAGAAAACATTATAATAAACTAGAATCCCGGTGCACAAATTCATGCACCGGTGGGGTCCCTTGACCTGGCCAGCAATCAGGCTCAATCAGGGCCGCAGGAGATTGGCTGGCCAGGGGGAGGGGCTGTGGGAGTGCACTGACCACCAGGGGGCAGTTCCTGCATTGAGCATCTGCCCCCTGGTGGTCATTGCGGGTCATAATGACAGGTCATTTGGTTGTTTGGTCACATAGGATTTATATATATACTAGAGGCCTGGTGCATGAAATTCGTGCACAGGTAGGGTCCCTAGGCCTGACCGGCAATCAGGGCCAATCTGTGGGGCAACCAGCGGGGTGATTGGGGGGCTCCTGCTGGCACCCACCTTGGCCAGCCTGGCACTGCCTGCTTGCTAGCCCTGCCTCCCACTGTCACTGCTGGTCGCCTCCCTCTGCAGGGCAACTGGTGGAGCAATCGGGGGGCCCCTGCTGGCACCCACCTTGACTGGCCTGGGGCCTGCGGGCTGGGGACAGCTCCTGGTGGTCAGTGCACGTCATAGTGACCGGTCATTCTGCTGGTCGTTCCGCCATTTGGATAAATATTTGGAGAATTTCCACCCAAATGTTGGATACTACCTCTTGATGTTAAAGAGGAAAATCTCAATCATTGTGAAAATGTAACTAGCAAAACACATTTTTCAGAGTGGTAAGATATTTCTCTGTGTGTGTGTCTCTCTCTATATGGATTTGCATAAAGCATTTTGCATACCAATTTTAATTATTTCAATATGTATTTGTTCAAATATTTCTTATAATGGTAAGTTGAGGAAATAAAATTTAATCATTCCTAAATTATTATTTTTAGATATTGAACTAGAACTTAAAAAATCTCAGTACTTATTTCTCATTATATTACACTCATTCTCTTTCTTGTTCTTGTGATAAAAGACAATGGAAGGAGGACCCAGTGCCACCAATGTGAATTAATATAGCAGTGTGGCAAAATTAAAAGAATGAGGATTTTAGAATCTATGAAAAGTATATCCCAAAAAGGTTCTTGACATGTACTAACTGTGTGACTCTGAGTAAACTACTTAAACATCTTTGGCATTCAATTACCACCTCTGTAAAATGGGGACAAAAATTCTCATGGGGAGGTTGTGCATGTTAAATAAGATAATAAATGTAAAACAACTAGTACATTATCTGGCATATTATTTATTTTTGGATTATTTTGAAAATATAATTTACTGTATAATTATTTTGATACTAACTTCTTGAGTATTGAGATATATGTACATACATTATCACCATAAATGCCATGAGATTAAGGTCATGCATGTGGATTATACTAATATATTTTGGAAATAAATCTTTACCTAAAAGTAGTTTAAAACTGACTTAATAAGAACACTCAATGTGGATTTGCTGAAGTAAGATTCAAATAAGTTTAATGAATTTAAACTTGAAAAGTACCAACACGTTTTTGAAAATAATTATCAGAAATTTTCTTTATGGCACTACTTTTCTATTCACATGAAAGAGGCCTAGTGAAGCTGTCATAATCATCTTGTAATGATACAAGTGGAAATTCTCAGAGATGATGTTATAATGAAAGGTAAAACAAAGTGCTGTCAATACCTTTGTGTGCTATGAAGGTAATAAGTTTCAGTATTTTAAGCTAACTAGAGGTGGAATCTTAATATTACCTTTTTACTAATTCTCCCACATGGAAATTCATAGCTGAAACTGAAGCATCAAAACCTGTATGGTAATACACGTGGATGAGGTATCTGAGAACAGGATGTGATAGAGAAGAAATCAACCAGAGCCAGAAGTGATAGAAGACAAATCAACTCTAGCTATCTATTGTTTTAAGCAATTGATAACCAGCCAAATATGTGCTAGGAAATATGAGAAACTTGCACTGGCACGAATAACATTTATGAACCCAGAGCAATATAATTTAAGAATTAAAATGGTAAAAGTAGAATGTGTTAAAAAATAACTTGGAGAAATGGCTGGAGCAAACGGTGTGAGACACTTCAAAGAGAAATCTACTTAAAGGCAAGACTCCAGTGGGGTAGAACAAAAACTCCTGTGCCATTATTCATTGTGTGACTTTGGATAATTACTTAACTTCCACATGCTTCAATTATCTCATCTGTTAAGGGAAGGTCACAATAGTGCATAGTAAGTTTGTCACTGGAATCAAATGAGATACTATGCAAAATATATGGCCTAGTAATTGGCACCTAATTTAGTCCTCAATAGTACTGTTTGTTGTGAATTTCTTTTGTATTTGTTATTTTTACTTAACTGCATATATATGAAATATATTGAGGCTCTATGCTGAATATTTGGTATGAGAAATATAACTTTATTTCAATAATTGCAATTCTTCTTAGTTGTCATAATTTAGGAGACACGGAAACAGTTACAAGGAGAATTTTCTTTTTCTCTTTCCTCTAGTGCCTGTAAGTAAGACTGATGATAGCTTTTCTCACCAGGCTTCTTACACTCATCATAATGAGCCTAAAATAGAATATGTACTGGTAAGAAAGGCAGTTAACAGTGTTGCCTGAAAATGCTATGAGTTGCTGCTAAAGACTTTAGAATGCTTTTTCATACATAGATGGTAAAGGAGAGCAAGAAAGCAATTGTGCCCAGGCAACTGGAGAAAAATCAGGAGACCAGTGTCACAAAGGCACCAAGCAGAGTGGTCTAGAAGGCAACCATCCACTCTGTGGGCTGCTACAGGAAGGTGAAAATTTGGAAAGAATTAACCATGTTCACTGCTGAATTCTGTAGCCTCAGTATGACTGCTCAAGTTCAGTATGTTATTGATGGCACATGAACTAGTACTATAGTGTGATCAATCACTCCCCAACTTTGTAATTTATCCACTTAGTGTCAAAACTACCCCAGTTATCAATATAACTGACTTTACATGAGTATACTAGTAATTCCCCTCATTCACTATTGCTTACCTGTCAGACCTGCTCTTATTGTTATAATAATAATAATAATAATAATAATAATAACTTGAATTTAGACAGATTTGTCTGCTCACTCTTAGGAAAGGCTGTCCCTAAAGATACAAGAGGTTTTTTTCTTTATTTTTCACTTTAGACACTAGATTTTGACTATAATATAATTATCCAAATAGAAGAAACACAATCAAGCATATAAGCTAAAAACGAAAGGCATAGTCTATTAAAATCAGAGCTAGTAAACACCCCATCTCACAGATCAAGAGCTTCTGGATTTGCATTGGGTTTTCACTAAAGCATAACTCCTGATCCAGAGACATCTAGAAACTCCCTGACCAGATTGCTTCTAGTTAGGAAGATACTCCAAGGGTAGAAGTGCATAGAGGCAGTTTAGAGTCTATTGTGCTATTGCATTGAAAAGCTACTTCTAAATAATCATTCACCTTCTACATCACCCAGTACTATGCTTATGAAAGCTGTTTTCTTTCTTGTAACTACAGGTGTCAGATGCATCAAAAAAGCAGGAGTGCCCTTTCAGCTCTTCTCAGTGCCATTCCTTGTCAATTTCATGCTGCCTACAGAAGCAACATAATGCTGAAAACAGCGATGATGTCACTGGAAGTGCTTTGTGATTGACAAAGAAGAACAGACATAGTCAGAGGTGTCTCCTCAGAGAATTGCGAACCCACTGGAGGTCCTGCAGGGGCTCATCCCCGATTTGAAGGAGGGATGAAGTGTTCTCTGCATGAGAAAGCAGAGATGAGAAGTGACATAGGTACATAAGGATGATCAGTTACTCTAAAGGTACTTAGAAACAGAACGGGCTGAGCACCAAGGTCTTGGTTAGGTTCTCTGCAACAAGCACCGGGGCCCAGAAACATAATGAGTGAAGCACATTCCTTAACTCTGACACTTGTTGAAATGAGTAGAAGGTGGAATTTGTCTGGAAATCCCTCCCCAGTCTTTGTTCCCAGAACCCAGTATTCATTTTCCTGTGCCTACACACGTAGCTCCTTAAACACTACTACTGCAACAAACTGTAGCATGCCAGGCCTTACCAGATGGTTACACTGAATTAAAAATACATGAAAAAGTAAGTTCTAAAGTAAAAATGGATAAAGATGTAACTCTCACTAATTCCCAAAATTGCCTTCTATTATGGCCATGCTGTTGCAAATACTGTCTTTATCCACCCAAATCTTTGTTCTCATCATTGTTCTCCTTTGAAATCCTCCATACTTCTCTATGTATGAAATCTTGCCCATTTATTAAGGACCAGCTCAAGTCTCCATCCTTCATGAACTCTTCTTGATAATTCACTAGTAATCCAAACTTCTCAGAAATCCTATTGTCTGCTGTTTACTTGTCATTTAATCAGGAGTGTCCTTTGCAATTATTTTAGAATCTCTTTTCTGCTCAACAAAACCTAATTTCCTTCAGATAAGAGGCCATTTCCAGGTTCTAACCTCTGCTGAGCCCACATGCCATGGACAAGGCAGAAAACATCCTGTAGAGAAAAGAATAGGAATCTGCCGGCTGGGAGTGAAATTGCACAAAAGTATAACCTGCGTAACCTAAGCCAAGTGTAATTAGAGGAAACTTCTTTCAGGAACTAACTGTTCCAATTTTGCCCTTTCTTTTTAAATTATATTTTTCTATGTTAAGTTGGAGATAAGATAGTTTAATGGAATTAGACTGCCTAGATTTGAAGGCAGATTCTAACTGATGTGTAACATATGGCTTGGGGTCATTTATTCGCTTCCCTGTGTCTCAGTTTCCCCAATTGAGAAATGGCTGAACTTATAAAGACAGGTGCCTTTAGCATCATCCTGAGTATTAATAAGGCTAGCATATATAAAGCGCCCAGAACCATGCCCAAAACATGGTAAGTGCTTTGAAAGCAGAGTCCCAGTGGCTGGGAACCAGTGATCTAGTAGCCAGAACTTTTTGCTGCATGTTAGGGAGCTGACTCCAGTCACTGGTCAGTGCACCAGCCCATAATTCTGTGGGGGTAACATTTGACGTTTCTGGATTGCTTCTGGCAGATGATGACAGCACACCATATATGAACGATCTCCCTGCCACACTACACCCTTATTGCTGGGAAGTGGCTGTCCCTGAGACTACACTTCCCAGCCCTCTCCCCTTGCTTTAAATGGTGATTCATGTTCTTGCCAATGAACCATAAGAAGTGATATGTGTCACTTCCAGTCCAACTATGACACTCATCTTCTTCCTCCCCCTTTCATCTTCATCCCCCTTTCCCTGGCTTGATGCAGATGCACACAGTGACATTAGAAACCACATGTTAAAAGCACTGGGTCCCTGATTTACTGCCTGCACAAAAGCAGCCTGCAGTTAGCAATGCCCATACTGGATTTTACAAGTGTGAGAATTAAAATTCTACTCTGTTTCATCCATTATCTAGTGCTGGGTTTATTTGTTACTGCAGCTAGTGTTATCCTAACTAATATGCTATCAGTAAACTGGAGGAAAGCCTACACATCTTACCAAAAATTCATTATTAACCCACAAAATATCAAAACTCTAGAAGCACTGAGTAAATACACGTAGTAATATTTTCCTGCTTATTTAGCTCTTATATTTTGAGAAAACCATGTTAACTTGCATAATAGCTCACCAGAGCTTCTCAACTCATCCATAAATTTAACTGCTCTGTGTTCCAAAATAAGCAATATTTACAGCAAAGATTGTCTTAAGGTCTTTAAAGATGCTTATTAAGAGTCAGGAATGGGGGAATGGAAGGCTGAGACAGGAGATTGTCATTTATCATTATCACAAGCACCAAAGGAGTTTTAGGAAGTTGAGCAAGACCAGTTTACCATCAAGTTCCAGAGTTTTAATAAATTTCCATAAAATGCACTTACACTGTATATATAGTAACACAAATATCTTTGTTTTAACCTGTAAGTGTACAACTTTAAAACCCAATAGGCCATAAAAGAAAGATTTTTATTTGGTGTGTGTGTGTGTGTGTGTGTGTGTGTGTGTGTGTGTGTGTGTGTTAAGTATCTGTTATTTACTAACACCTAAACTCAGATTTGAATATGAATGGCCTATCATGGCATTATCCTTTTAACACAAAATGTATTTACAACACATTTATTACTTTTAGTTCTCTCCCAGACCCAGCCACATCTGAGATACCTTCAGTCCCCCCACCTCTCATCAGGTGGAATTATGCATCCTTAACAAAGCTTGACATCTTCGATGTGCTGAGGTGGTTTACAACTCTGAAATCGGTGTTAATCTAACTTCTGTCAACATTAATACAAATCATGCTCTTGTGAGTGTGACATGGATTTGCTTGAGAGTAGCCTTCATCAAGCACCTGCCCCTCCCAGCATATATGCTTCCAAAACAAGAACATAAATGGAGATGTAGCCCTAGCTGGTTTGGCTCAGTGGATAGAGCGTCAGCCTGCAGACAAAAGGGTCTCGAGTTCGATTCCTGTCAAGGGCACATGCCTGGGTTGCGGGCTCAATCACCAGTAGGGGCGTGCAAGAGGCAGCCAATCAATGATTCTCTCTCATCATTGATGTTTCTATCTCTCCCTCCCTCTCCCTTCCTCTCTGAAATCAATCAAAATTGTATAAAAAATGGAGATGTATCTATACCATATGTCCACATTTTTAAAAGTTGTAGATCCAGCTCACAAACTTGACAAAATCATTTTTAAAATGATTTCATTTGTTGTAAGAACTAATTATCTTAATAGATGTTAAGAATCTGGAACCACAACTGGCACATAATGAGGACCCAATAAATGTTATTTGCTCTTCTAGTTGTTGTTGTTGATGAAGATTACTTGCTTTCCTTGAGAGAATTACTTGATGAATAAATGACAGTGATTGATTATTGGGCCATGAGACTTCTAAGGATCCCAGGGTGCCCTTCTGATTAATGAAACAATGTCCAAGAAGATGGCATCAATACCATGGACCCAAAATGCATACCAAAGTGATTATAAAAAACAAAAGACTTTAGATACTGGAGCTTCCATAGGCATTAGTTTTGTAATAACTTTAAAAATGAGAATTCTAAGTTCTCTCTCAGCATTGATGTTTCTATCTCTCCCTCCCTCTCCCTTCCTCTCTGAAATCAATCAAAATTGTATAAAAAATGGAGATGTATCTATACCATATGTCCACATTTTTAAAAGTTGTAGATCCAGCTCACAAACTTGACAAAATCATTTTTAAAATGATTTCATTTGTTGTAAGAACTAATTATCTTAATAGATGTTAAGAATCTGGAACCACAACTGGCACATAATGAGGACCCAATAAATGTTATTTGCTCTTCTAGTTGTTGTTGTTGATGAAGATTACTTGCTTTCCTTGAGAGAATTACTTGATGAATAAATGACAGTGATTGATTATTGGGCCATGAGACTTCTAAGGATCCCAGGGTGCCCTTCTGATTAATGAAACAATGTCCAAGAAGATGGCATCAATACCATGGACCCAAAATGCATACCAAAGTGATTATAACAAACAAAAGACTTTAGATACTGGAGCTTCCATAGGCATTAGTTTTGTAATAACTTTAAAAATGAGAATTCTAAGATAATTTATTTAAATTTTACATTCATATGTATGTAGGATAAGCTAAGTGAAATCTAAATGCTACAGGAAGAGTTTGAATAAAAACACATTAACATCAGCAATTCTAGTATTGTTAGATTAATACTCTGGCTTAGTAATGTTATAGCTTAAAACTAATGGGGTCAATATCTATTTCTAGAAACAATCAACAATAGTTCCTAAATTATAGTTATGTTTCCTAGCATTGCTAAAATTAATGGTCTTGTAAAATTCCTATTATAAGAATATATATTTCAAATACTGAAAGCTCTGTCATAAATTATCTTACATAAATAATTATTTTTAAAAATCAATAAGACTATTTTAAAGTTTTAGAACTAAAAAAGATTTTTTAAAATGATGCTTTGGGAGTAATTTATGAAAAAAATTACTCTACTTTCTATTATAATAATTTTTAAAAGGACTGTCTTTCCTATTAAATTTTTTAATTTAATTTTACAGGCTGTTACTCTATAAATAGAACAATCCATTTTAAATGGACAAGGTGAAGTATATAAATGACATTATTAGCATTGCTCCTAACAAGTTTTGAACTATGTATATTTACACATAAATAAAATCAAACCCAAGAGGATACCAATCTAAGTGTAAAGGAATAGTAGGGGTGGCATACCTATTATTCCCCTCGGTTAAGGTGTAAATGAATCAAAATAACTGAGTAATATTGGCATCTTCCTGCATTATACACTGAAAAATGCACTAATGAGTAATTTAACTTAAAAAAGTATCAATACTTAAACTATTAGATTTATTCTAACTTTCTCTTCATAACATTCTAATGTAGATATAGATACAGATATAGATATAGACATGAATATGGATATAGATATTAATCAAAATGCAGTCATTCAAACAATCCTTTTAAAACAATCATTTGATTTTTAACTACCATACAGGAATGTTTTGCCTTTTTTTTAGCATTAACACAATAGTAATACACAAAACAAAATACACAGTGTGTGTGTGTGTGTGTCCCTGTGCATGTGTGTGCATTTGTGTGCATGCGTGTGTGCAAGCTGCTTTTCCATACAGGTGTGAACACCTTGAGGACAGGCAGAGTGTCCTACACATCTTCATAGTCACCACTGACCCCTGTACCTCCTGAAAATATTTAATCCAAACCTTACAAATTAAGTCTTTACTATATTTTTGTGAATTAATTGGATTTATTTAGCCAGTTGATTTGATATATTTTTTATAGAAAAGTTCAAGTCAAAATCTTTTAGGCATTTTCTGTTGCCCTTGTTAACAATTCTGTACTTCTTTTAACTTAGATTTTGGGCACTTCATTGTGATCTCAATGCCACTTTCAGGCCACTTTCTCCTCACTGATAATCTCATTGGAAACTGTGTGCTTCCTTCTCTGTCTTTCAAGACCTCTCAGAACAACTTTGCATAGTCCTTGAGGATGTCAACACCTACCTGATGCTGTTCCTCTGTACTGTGTTATCTGCTACCATCCCAGCTAATTGAATTACCTCTCCAATAATCTCTGTGTTTCTCTGACTTTCAAATCCCTTTTATTTCTTCATCCTTACCCACTCTAGCCATCTACTGCTAAAACTATTTGAATCTTATGCAGTCATTACCAGAACAGTTCACTCTCCACATTCTCAAATCAAAGACTTTCTACAAGTGTATTCATGATTCACGCTGACTATACTAATAAAGGGTCACAAACTGAAAGTATATGGGCTAAAACACAAATTAGAGGTGAGTTTTATTAATCCACTAGAGGCCCGGTGCACGCAATTCATGTATGGGTAGGGTCCCTAGGCCTGGCCAGCGTTCAGGGCCGATCTGTGGGGAGACCGGCAGGGTGATGCAGGGCCCCTGCTGGCACCCGCCTTGGACGAGACCGGTGGGGCGATCCGGGGGGAGGGCGGGTGGCGCCACCTGCTCACTGGCCAGCCCCGCCCCCCTATTGCCCTGCCACTGCTGCTGGTCACCTCCCTCTGTGGGGCAACTGGCAGGGCAATCGGAGGAACCCTGCTGGCACCCACCTTGGCTGGCCGGGGGCCTGCAGGCTGGGGACAGCTCCTGCATTGAGCATCTGCCCACTGGTGGTCAGTGTGCATCATAGCAACCGGTCTATTTTTTATAGAAAAGTTCAAGTCAAAATCTTTTAGGCATTTTCTGTTGCCCTTGTTAACAATTCTGTACTTCTTTTAACTTAGATTTTGGGCACTTCATTGTGATCTCAATGCCACTTTCAGGCCACTTTCTCCTCACTGATAATCTCATTGGAAACTGTGTGCTTCCTTCTCTGTCTTTCAAGACCTCTCAGAACAACTTTGCATAGTCCTTGAGGATGTCAACACCTACCTGATGCTGTTCCTCTGTACTGTGTTATCTGCTACCATCCCAGCTAATTGAATTACCTCTCCAATAATCTCTGTGTTTCTCTGACTTTCAAATCCCTTTTATTTCTTCATCCTTACCCACTCTAGCCATCTACTGCTAAAACTATTTGAATCTTATGCAGTCATTACCAGAACAGTTCACTCTCCACATTCTCAAATCAAAGACTTTCTACAAGTGTATCCATGATTCACGCTGACTATACTAATAAAGGGTCACAAACTGAAAGTATATGGGCTAAAACACAAATTAGAGGTGAGTTTTATTAATCCACTAGAGGCCCGGTGCACGCAATTCATGTATGGGTAGGGTCCCTAGGCCTGGCCAGCGTTCAGCAGGGCCGATTGGGGAGACCGGCAGGGTGATGCAGGGCCCCTGCTGGCACCCGCCTTGGACGAGACCGGTGGGGCGATCCGGGGGGAGGGCGGGTGGCGCCACCTGCTCACTGGCCAGCCCCGCCCCCCTATTGCCCTGCCACTGCTGCTGGTCACCTCCCTCTGTGGGGCAACTGGCAGGGCAATCGGAGGAACCCTGCTGGCACCCACCTTGGCTGGCCGGGGGCCTGCAGGCTGGGGACAGCTCCTGCATTGAGCATCTGCCCACTGGTGGTCAGTGTGCATCATAGCAACCGGTCATTCGACTGGCTGTTCCGCTGTTCGGTCAATTTAAATATTAGGCTTTTATTATATAGGATATAATGTATAAAAATATTTAAATTACTTGTTAATATTTGAAAGCAAGTGAGTTCATGTAAAAATCAAGATTTTTGGCTTGTCCTAAAAAATCAGAAGATTTGGCAATTTTGATCCATATTCTTGCATTTATCAATGATCCATAGTTGAAAAGCAGCTGTTATTTTTTCTTCAGTTAGGACAAGCAAACTCCAGTTTGCAACTGTCCTCTTTTCCCATCACTCAAGTTATATCATTTTAATTCCTTACATTATTAGTCATGAGCATTTCTGTCTGTGGCTCCTACTTGAATGTTTTCTGAACCTACATGTTATCATTTAGCTCATATTCCTCAATGTATAGATCTTCTATTTTACTAAACCTCAACCAAACCATTTTCACCTTCCACATTCTCTTTACCTGGAGGTAAATAGTTGATGGTAAATTCATGGCATTGTGTTGCCTAAGACCATTAGCTAGACTGTGCTCTGCATTAAACTTGACTGCCATTGGTACCTATCAGGCAATTTCATGAATTATTCCAATTGGTTGTAAACTCCTTGAAAATAATATACAAATTGTTTATGCCTCTGTCGCTCAAGTACCTGAAGTCATCTGAGTATCCAATAGAATCCATCAAGTTAGGTATTTATCCGAAGCTTATTGTGAATAACTATTTGAAAGAATCACTGTCTGGTTATTTGGTATCATGTGGTTTATGAAGACTAGCCAAATTTAGCAGCTGGGAAATAATTCTTACTTATTTATTTATTGTTTGTTTGTTTTTGCTTCACCTTAGGGTGTGTAAATGGAAATAATTCTTACTTATTTATTTATTTATTGTTTGTTTGTTTGTTTTTGCTTCACCTTAGGGTGTGTAAAAGCCACTACATCAGAATCATCAGAATTGAAAGGATAAGTAATGAAGACAAGACATCACATTTCTGTTAAGAGGGGCCCAAATTTAATGCTTCTCTACTTGTCCTTCATATAAACATCTCAGAGCAAATGAGAATGTACAGAGGCTGCATGTTGTAATCCCCAGGCGTGGCTTGGTGAAATAAGAGGGAAGAGGCTTTGAATCTCCCAGCCTATGTCCTTCTCTCCAGCCAGGGTTTTCAGCCATGTAGACTGCCATCGTGTGTACTGCCTTCCACAAAGATTTAAAATTCATCAAACAGACAAAGTGTATATTTAGTACTCACATGAGGGAATACGGAATGCCTTTCAATACATCAAACTCTTAAGCCTTTTACATCCTTCATTTTTAAGCTACATAGATTTTGATTTGTACAATTTTAAAAAATATTCTGAAGCCTAGTCAATCTAACAGTAAAAAGCACTGTTGCACAGTAAGAAATCAAGAAATACAATTCAGCAAACCTGGTCTAGTTGGTCCCCAGGGAAGCTTTTTTCCAATTTGGTTTGTCACAGCCCAGATCCATCATGCCATGCTAGCCTAACTTACTACTACTGTCTTTCATTTTTCCCCTTTTTTGGCACACTCCAACTATTTTCTGTTAAACTAGTGCTGTCACAAGAAAACATATAAAAATGCTCTTTTTCAAACACTCTGGTTCTCTCCTGAACTCTCCGGAGCTACGGATTTCTCTCACTGTCTTCATCAGGGGTGAATGTTGACGGATCAGTGAACCTTACTGGTGGTAGTGACAGGCTTGATTCTGTTTTGTGCAAGATAGAGAAAAAATATATAAACAAATTAATAATAAAAAGAAAAGGTTTCTGTGCCTCGCATCTAGAAGGTCCCTGATTCAACAACAAAGACTTCTGTTCAAAGATGATTAGCTTAAAGGCATTTCAGAGATTTCTGATTGTAGCAGCAGTTGGGTGTCTGGCTACTGGGTGAAATATGTATTCCCCTGAGAACAAAGGCAGCAGCAATCCTCTTCTGCTGAGATGGCACCTTCAATAATTCCATGTATTTATCAGTATTTGTGTCAAGATCTTAGGGATTTTGCCCTTTAGGTGAAGCTAAGAGTAGATGAAGTGGCTAGGGTCTTAAACAGTCCTCTAAGGTATCTGCAGAGGAAAATAAATGTCCCAAGGTGACTAGGAGAATGAGAAGAAACTATTCTTGAGGAAGAAAATGTACACAGCACAGAAAAATAGCTCTGAGGTTTCTAAAAGGGGAGAGTGAATAGCCTTTAGGTTATTCATAAAACCCAAGATGAGCTATTGCTTAAAAAAATCATACAGCACATTTTTCCAAGTTGTAATAAAGTAAATCTAAAGAAACATATCTTTTTTAGAAAGTTAAAAATAAAAAATAGGTAAACTTATTTTTCCAAATAAAATCAACAAGCTCTGTATGTGCTGTTGCCATGGATTTTTTTCTGCATAAATGTTCTGAATTTTGTGTACGTGACTTCAAAGGAAAAAATGGTCAGTAAACAGTTAGGAGGTGTAGGATGTGAACAAGAGTGGCGCTCTCCTCAGAGCCTGTGGCCTACCATGACACCTTCTGTCAACATCCAAGGCAAATTCATGTGCTATTGAATCATGTGGCACTTTCTCCAATATGCACTGGCACTGGGTTTGGTTCTTCATGTTTATCATAAATATCATAAATGCAAAATGTATTTACACAGTTCTGGAACCATCAGAAAATATCAAAGAGTTGAGGAGATAATCTTTCAAATAATGGCTTTGATACAGTCTCCCAAACTTTGAAAGATCAGAAAGTCAATTTGCAGAAATGGACACTAAGCACCCTTCCCTTGGCACAGGAGGTGGCTTCCCAGGGGTGAGTCTAATCTGGGATTTAATTTCCCCTGGAGAGACACACAGAGCAAAAGTCTCAGACAATTCCTTAAACTGGATCACAAGCCCATGGGAGTACATGCTATTTTCCTCTGTATTTTGGAAGCAAACTTTCAATGACACATCTGGGATCACAGTTCTTTTCAGGGTGACAAGCTGATGTCCTAAAGTGTGATTTCAAGTTTTCAGTGAAATCAAGCAGAGACAAGGTGGGTTTTGAGAAAGGAAGAAAGCACATGTCATAAGCACCTACAAGGACTGATCTCTTCCAATGTCTTTTTGGACACATTTCCTATTGATGTCAAAAGCAGATTTCCCTCCTGACAACTAATTTATATTATTACTAGACAAATTTTACATTGACAGTAATTAAAACTCCTATATAATAAAACCCTAATATGCAAATGGACCCAACGGGTGGGTGTAACGGCCAGTCACTATGATGCACACTGACCACCAAGGGGCAGATACTCAATGCAGTTAGGAGGTGTAGGATGTGAACAAGAGTGGCGCTCTCCTCAGAGCCTGTGGCCTACCATGACACCTTCTGTCAACATCCAAGGCAAATTCATGTGCTATTGAATCATGTGGCACTTTCTCCCATATGCACTGGCACTGGGTTTGGTTCTTCATGTTTATCATAAATATCATAAATGCAAAATGTATTTACACAGTTCTGGAACCATCAGAAAATATCAAAGAGTTGAGGAGATAATCTTTCAAATAATGACTTTGATACAGTCTCCCAAACTTTGAAAGATCAGAAAGTCAATTTGCAGAAATGGACACTAAGCACCCTTCCCTTGGCACAGGAGGTGGCTTCCCAGGGGTGAGTCTAATCTGGGATTTAATTTCCCCTGGAGAGACACACAGAGCAAAAGTCTCAGAAAATTCCTTAAACTGGATCACAAGCCCATGGGAGTACATGCTATTTTCCTCTGTATTTTGGAAGCAAACTTTCAATGACACATCTGGGATCACAGTTCTTTTCAGGGTGACAAGCTGATGTCCTAAAGTGTGATTTCAAGTTTTCAGTGAAATCAAGCAGAGACAAGGTGGGTTTTGAGAAAGGAAGAAAGCACATGTCATAAGCACCTACAAGGACTGATCTCTTCCAATGTCTTTTTGGACACATTTCCTATTGATGTCAAAAGCAGATTTCCCTCCTGACAACTAATTTATATTATTACTAGACAAATTTTACATTGACAGTAATTAAAACTCCTATATAATAAAACCCTAATATGCAAATCGACCCAATGGTGTGGGTGTAACGACCAGTCACTATGATGCACACTGACCACCAGGGGGCAGACACTCAATGCAGGAACTGCCCCCTGGTGGTCAGTGTGCTCCCACAGGGGGAGCACTGCTCAGCCAGAAGCCAGGCTCAAAGCTGGTGATTGCAGCAGCCATGCAGAAGCCCCTCCCGCCTCTGCTGCAGCATTAAGGACCCCTCGCCTGCCAGCTATCCCCTGAGGGGTCCCGGACTGCAAAAGGCACAGGCCAGGCTGAGGGACCCCCCCAGTGCCTGAATGTCATGTACCGGGCCTCTAGTAAGCTATATAAAATACATGGCCAGGCAAATGCAGCAACATGGAATAAGTTCATATCAGTTTAAGTAATAGAATTATATACTTATCCAATGTGGTATTCCATTCTCAAAAATTCTGGCTAAGCCATTCCATCTCTAGGACTTCAGACTCCTAAGAATTATGCATTTACAATCCAGAATGGGCTTTACACCCCTGACTATTTTAAAAAGAAAAACAAACTAAGGTCTTTCTGCCTATATATTTCCATTTTACTAAAACCTTTGATTCCTACATAGGTATTGAGACACTCCTAACCCTGCCCCATTTTCCTCTGAGAACCACAGCAATCTTTATGTTGGAGTAAATAGCAGGCAGCAGTTAATTTATTTCTGTAGAATTCCATTACATGCATGAATATATATGTGTGTACTCACATGCATACACACACAAATATGAACAGGATTTCACATTCCGGTTAAGCAAATGCTCAAAGCTGGAAATACAAGAGTAAAACTAAAAAGAGAAACTCAGACATTTTACATTGTCACATTTACATTAACCTCACATATAATATGTGTGTAAAATAGATGGAGGGAAATAGAGACCTAATCAGAAGTTAGCAGAGTAAATCAGGTCTATTAGAAAGAAAACCCTGGGCTGGGACTCAGAAAACAGCTATATTTTCCCCCAAAATGTGTGATGATGAAGATGGTCATTCACATCTATGAAACTCTTATCTCATCACTAAAAGTATAATGACATCACTTTTCCCAAAGGCCACTCTGGGTTTTAAATGTTGTATATGAAAACACTTTGTAAACTCAAATACACTTGGCAAATGTAAATGAGGAAGATTCAATCACAACAAGATTTTTTTCAAAAAAGTTATGGGATATTTGGAGAAGACATTTTTTTCTTTCATAATTTTGTGCATCATGAATTTTCATTTCAAATTTCAGGGGATTTTTAAGTTTTTGCTAAAGTCAACATTTAAAAATATTGTATAGATGTAAAATTATTTTATCCACACTTAAAGGGTACATAATGGCTTGATGTTTCATTTTTCATGTGTAAGTCTTATTCAAACACACCAAAGATAGAGTTTTATTAGGACTGGCAAGAATGATAGCAACATATATTCATGGACTTATTCCATCTGCATGGAATATGCAGATCTCACTCTAAATATAGGCTTTCAGGATTCTGAAATGCCTATGCTTTGGAAATCTGAAGTACAATAAACATACTATGTTAACTTGGAAATTTAGTTTCTCAATTTAAAAGAATATACAACTTCTCACAAAATATTAGATGTTTTCAAATTTAGAAAAAAATACAGATCAATGACAACTCTGAAAAAATGCAAAAGCCCCTTTATCATGGTATTTCACACAATGTATTTTCCATTTTCATCCTTAAAAGATTTCTAATCAAGCCAATTCACCCTTTTATCTAGGTAAAGAAGTTATTTGAAGATAAAAGACTATTTCTAGAGTGCGCGCGCGTGCGCGTGCGCACACAAACACACACACACACACACACACACACACACACACACACACTAACACACACACAAAATACAAGTTTGCTATTATTTATTTGGTTACTCAGCTAATTTATAATTAACATGGATTTCACACTGGTTGTTTGAGTGTTTAACTATATAATCTTAAAAAGATTTTGGTATTTTTATAGTCTTCGTTCATTTTATGTTTAATAAATAACCTTTACAGTATATTGAAAAAAATGTTGAGTTAATTAAGTTTACACAGTTCTTTAATTTTCTCAATCAGTATTGGGTTTACAAGTAAAAGCCCCAGTGTAGAGGTACTGAATCAAATTTTAATTTTAGAAAGTAACCGTTGAATGAATTCAATGTGCTTAATTTTGTCTGCATGTCTTTTTGATGTCTTAAGAGATCTTGTCACAAGATTGCTTTATGTCATCAGTATAGCATATATCTTTAAATCAACCTCTAAAAGTCTAATCTGAGAAGTCTATAATATTTATCACCAGAGGTTTATTAAAAAAACTTTTTATGTTAAACCAAAATGTAAATTATTTCTAAAACAATAAAAGAACAAAGCAAATATTAGAGACATGTGGGGTACATACTCACTGAAATCTACTAGGCTGGAAAATTGATCTCATACCTAAGAGAACATTGAAGGTAGGAAATATAATCTGTGGCTTATTTTTGAAGAATCAAGATCACCTTTATAGCTCCTGGCTACTTTTGCTCACTGACTTAAAATATGTCATTTTTTAATTTCAGGTTTAAGGGTTTTAGTACAATGTCAGTTACCTCACAGAATAAATTGGCTAAGCCCATTTATCTAGAATACTATGCTAAATGGCTCAAGGTATTGTGATGGCTGCAATGCCGCCACTCTGCTGGGTTGTCTGTTAGCTCTATCATCATTATCATGACCAAGAGTACTTATGTATAACTCACTTATTTATAATTTTCCACTTGCCTTTTAGCTCAGTGCCTGTATCATGATTATAAATTGACAGCCCTTGAGAAGCACATGCCCATAAAAACTTCCTGTAGCTTCCACAGAGTTAAATTTTGAGCATTTAAATATATTTGATAGATTTCACTACAAAATCAAGATATATATGTGTTGTTTGTTGTTGTTGTTTTAAATAGGATCTGGAAAAACTGGGCCTGCTCTTTTGTATGGTGACCATTAGATGGCACTGAATAACATGGGGCAAAAGCCCCCAGCTCATTCAGCTGTCTCTGGCCTACTAACTTCCTGCAAATTAACTCCTGGCTCTGGTAAATATTTGAGTTGATGCCACCTTTGTACCCTGGTTCAAAGTTTCAAGTATAGGTGATAGGAAACAGGGTTCTATTTTTGAAAATAAAAGGGAAACCAGAAGAAGGAGTTACTTTTGGGGTGAAATGGAGGATTTAGCATATTTATTTGGAAGGGCTGAATACTCAAAGTAGAAATGTCCAGTAAATAGTTGGATATAAATGACTAGTGCTTACATGAGATGAAAGGTTTGGATAGAAATTTTGGAATCATTCAAGTAAAAGCAGAGATGAAACTATGAAAATGGATGAGTTCCCTGAAGGAGAAATTAGATAGCAAGAAGCATGAAAGAGCAGTAACTGAACATGGGGAAATATTCACAATTATCCCTGAACATGGGGGGGGGGGGGAATCTGACAGAAAACAGAAAGTTTAAAGAGAGTGATAAAAATCTAACTTATTATTTGGTCAAAATTATTGGTGTTTTTTAACATGGAAAAAAAAGAGATTGGTATGCATAAAATTAAAGGTGAAGAATTAAAGGTTTAATATTGTTATAGGTAGGAATAAAATGTCTTGGTGCTTTGGCATAACAACAGCACAAAGTCCATCGGCCACTTTGCCTAAGTCTTGATTTGTAACAAAGGCTGGATAGTGTTTTCTGTCCAATAGGCAGAAAACCCAAAGTATTTCTGAATATGTGAGCACACATAATAGGATATTACAAGAGTAGAGCCATGCATTTTGCCCTCTTTCAGTAAAATTAAATTTTAAAGTATCAGAATTGCATTTTTTGCTTTCTTTAAATTTTTGATAAAGATCAATCACCTTTATTTTAAACATAGCATTTACATTTATAGAGGATAGGGAAGGAGATCCTTACTTGTCCCTTAAGTTTTTACTTTCTCATCTTGGCAGTTTCAAACTAAGTAGTGTACATTGAGGAAAACGGTGAGAACAGAACAGTGTGAAATTATTGATCTCTTGCCTTGTGAAGTTTCACAAGTCCTTGCAAAAATTTACAAGTTTGCTGCAGGGCAAAATTTGATCATTTTAGACAGGGATTGAATATTTTGCCTTGAAAAATGTTAGCAAAAAACCTCCTGGGGGTGAAATCACAAATTGTCAAATCATTTGGGCATAGAAAGTCATCAACTCTATGTGGTGAGTGGCAATTTATACTCTATGCTTAGCTTTCATGGAAAACAATGACAAATTTAGAATCAATACTCCTAAATGATCTGCTCCCAACAAGAACAGATTGTTTTCACTGGATTGTATTGAAGGGCTGGCTACAGTGTAATACCAAGGGAGATCAGCGGGAGGCAGCACTGAATGACATGTAAAGTAAACAAGGAGGCTGAGCCGGGAAAGGACCAAACTGCTCAGCCTGCCAGGATAGAAAAGGCACAGGCTTTGAGGACAGACAGGTTTCAGTTCAAATTTTTTGGTTCACCATTTATTAGCTATGTGAAATCTGGCAGGTTAGTTAACCTCTCTGAATCCCAGTTTTCTCATATTTAAAATGAGAGAAGTAATATCTACCTAATAAAGATGTTGAATAATGACAGGTAGATACATTCCTTGTAAATTATGTTTCTATTATTATTTTATCTTTTTAAAGGAGAACAGATTAAAAGTCTACAGACTTTTCTTTGGGAAATCAAAATTTACATATATTCTAAATAATATGATTTGTGGATTCAAAAATGTATTTATAAGTACTAAAGAACTAGCAACAATTTTAAAGAGATACCTCTAATAAAAGTTGTTAAAATGAAGAATTACTAAAAGAAAGACGTCTTATGTAGTAGGTGATAAACTTAATGGATTTCATCTATCACAATTTCATTTAGTCTGCAAGTGGAGTTACATATGCTTATGAATACTGGATTCATAGACAACTTTAAAAATATTTTTGGCTAAGTAGCACTTTTACACAGTTCAGCTATAAAAAAAAGCATTAAAGGAGGAATAAAGTAAGAAATTTTTCTCTTTTTCTTTTTTTTATCTTAGTAGAATTTTTTAAAATAGAAACTGGAATATTTGGAGTCCATCACTAGCTGCCACTAAATATTGCAGTGCTTGAAGCACAGGTACATTTTATTTTTAAAAAAATCATTATTGTTGAAAGTATTACATATGTCCCCCTTTCTTCCCCATTGACCTCTTCTAGCCTGCCCCGCACCCACCCCAGGCCTTCACCACCCTATTGTCTGTGTCCATGGGTTATGCATATATGCATACAAGTTCTTTGGTTGATCTA
>NW_005368827.1:636435-660985 GCF_000412655.1 Myotis brandtii
TAGTAAAGTACATTAGTCAGCAGATGACTACTGCTCTTTTCATTGTCATAATGAAGCACCATCATGAATGGGTGGTCATTGTGAACAGAATCTGCAGCCTCTCTTCTTTAGTTTCACCTCCGTGTAACTCAGGGATGGGGAATGTCCAAACTGAGGGCCATGTAAGGCCCACAAAATCATTTTGTCTGGCCCTGCCAACGCAACCACAGGTGGGACTTGAAGTTCAATAAATCTAGGAGCTTTTTTCATAGCAACATAAATTTATATTAAGTGAATTATATTAAGGAAATGATATAATAAATATCCAAATGGCCCTTGGCAGAAAAAAAGGTTCCCCATCCATGACTGATTCTACCTCCATGAACTGTCTCAGAGCCTCATGAAACAAATCTCAATTTTAAAGGAAATATTCTTAGTATTAAAGAAATCCTAACAGTAAGTTAAATATTGTCCTACTACATGTTTTATTCTAATACTAGAGGCCCGATTCATGCACGGGTGGGGTCCCTCAGCCAGGCCTGCACCCTCTTGTAATCCAGGACCCTCGGGGGATGTCGGACTGACAGGTTTCGGCCTGATCCCCACAGGCCAGGGATCATAGGTTGAAACCCAGCAGTCTGACATCCCCCTGAGGGATGTAGCAGTGTCGAAGTGGCAGGTGGCTGGGAGCAGCTCCGCTGCCGCTCATCCCAGTCCCACTGTGCCTACTGCTTTCCCTGGTCCTCTAGGTAGTGCTGCCAGAGCTGGGCTTGCCAGCCCTAAGCCAGTTTCTGACTGAGTGGCACTCCTGCTGTGGGAACACATTGACCACCAGGGGCAACTCCTGCACTGAGCATCTGCCTCTGGTGATCAGTGCGTGTCATAACAACCGATTGACAGGTCGTTTGGTTGCAACAACGGTCGCTTAGGCTTTTATATATATAGATTCTTGATATTGGCTCATTGCTTATAACAGAATTTATCTGAGTTCTGGGTTTTCTTATATTAATACAGCCTAATAATATCTTGTGATTATTATTAATTCTATATGTATATTTTATGTATTTTGAATATTGGAATTAGTAATTAATATTTCTACATTTTAAACTTACTTTATTAGATGTGTAGCAGAGAGGTCAACATCAAGAACTCTATAGATGGAGTGTCCTAGTTCTAAGCTTGACTTTTATTACTAACACATTATATAACCTTAGACAGGTAACCTACTAGTAAACTCTCTGAGTTTTACTTTTCTTGCTCTGTAAGATGGGTATAATAATTGTATCACGGATGTTTTAAGGATTAAATCAATAAACATAAATAAAGTCCTTAATGTTTATAGTGTATAGTAAGTATAATATAAATTAGCTCTACTACATTTTATTGCAAATATATCTACTAAAGTTCTTTATTCTAGAAAAAATGAGGGCACTATTTTTCTATTTACTGTATCTCTTAATCAAATATTAAAGTGTGGATACCTTCTTATACATTGTTGAATCTTCATCCTTTGATGGAGTAGTAGATAGTATTAAGGGTGTATTTGAATTTTATTAAGGTAGTATTTGAATGTTAAAACCATAATTCTCCCTTCTCAAAATTACTCAGCAAATCCTTGATCAAATTCTTAAAACAGTTTTTTTAGGTCAGCTTGGCATGCCTCTTGGCTGTGATGCTTGAAAAGAAAACACTATAGACACACAGGGCTTTTGGGCTGAATGAAGCTAGCATTACTCAGGCCAGTCATGTTAGCACTACAGGGCAAGAGTATTTCTGCCTCCTCCCATGCCAGCTTCATGTCCAGCGCTTGCATTTCTAACTTCTACCATGGATGAAGGATTTTATGATCACAAGGGTGAGAACCCAATACATGACACCAATGGATGGTGTCACCAAGTTTTCAAAGCATTCTTCCCTCTCTCTTTCCTCTCTTGTTTCTTTTTATATTCTTCCCTTTCTTGTTTCTCCAAGTTATAAGGACCTGGAAATGATCTGATCCTTGATTTTCTTTTTCACTCTATGCTTCTGGCAAGGTAAAGAAGAAGGCTTTTTCCCCTCCTGACCGCAGCTCCCACATCCTCTCTTTCTTCCTCTCCTACTGAGCTGCCAGTGCATGAAGGCTGCTGCCTAAGCAAGTTTGGAATGAGTTATGGGGTATAACCTGATGCCCATCTCTCTCCTTTTCCTTTAGAACTAGAAGTATGCAGAAAATAAGCAATGTTTGCTTTTTTAAGAGCCTATAAATATGAAAAACAGAGTCAGATAAAATTCTATGGGTAAGCTTTTGCTTTGAAGAAAGTGTTTTGATTTGTTAAGAATTGGAGGTTCAATTTATTTCTATAAAAATTGAATGATGCAAAGTTATCAAAAATTAGTCTAACGTGTTTGAGGAAAGCCAACATTGAAGTCGCTGGCAGCAGGCCCTTCCCAAGCTCTGTGAGAGGTGCAGTGGTTCGCTTGCTTTACAACCTCTGGGAAGATAGGCCCTCTCCCCATGCAATGAGCTCCCATGCCACTCGGGACCCACTGGCTAACAGCAAGCCACAGCTGCAGTCATGAAAACACACAGGGATTGCTGACTGAAATTCTAAACTGGAAACCATCAATGTAAGAGTTAACAAGTGTTCAATGTTTAATAAAACAATTTAAAAGTCAAGCACAGTTAAATATCTAAAATGGAGCAGATGATAAAAGTGGAAAAATGTTAAGTATATAACTAAAACTGAGAATCCTGGAAGAAAATGAGAAATAGGGCTCTGTGACCTAAATTAAAAAAAATAATCTTATTGCTTAAAAAATATTTTTTACAAGGTTTATATGAGAATAAATAAAATGTATGACCTCAATTTGTCTTCTTTCTGTGTCCAAAATGATCAGGCCCATTTCTATGGCAAATGATAGAAGACACTTCTTTCCTCCTGCACAAAGCAAGTGAGCTCTGAACTATTTGCTGTATTCAAAACAGGACTCAGTTTGAACTCAGATACCCTGTGTCTGGGAACCAACTCTAAACTCAGGAGCAAAGGCGCTGATGGCCATGCGAGCTCTCAGGGAAGGAGGACCAGGGAGAACTGCTCTCATTAACAATGCTTTATGGAAGAGATCAGGATTGAGCATGACCTCAATAACTGGCCTAGGTCACAGTCTTCAATGCAGTCATGGCTTGTTTTTTACAAATGCAATCAGATTCCAGCATATACACCAATTTGCAAAGCAATGCTCTGAAATATTCAGAGACTCAAGAATCACAGGCAGTTCGCATCATTGAAGGCAATACTTGAAAATCTTTTCTTTAAGTGCAACTACTTGAGAATGAGAAGGGTCTCACATGATGAATTAAAATCTACCAAATTGGCACTTCAGCGGAATGCATAAGAGGGAAAAATTCTAGAAGTATGGACCGTCCACAGAAGAGACACTGCTTCATTCTTCCCTAGAAATAACATCTTTTACATATGCCACTTCTCTCTGAGGAGCTTTCAGTACTTTATCTAATTAATCCTCCCAGCTTCCCAGAGAGGTAGATAGGGGGCAGGTATTATTATCTGAATTTAGCAGTTGTAGATATTAAAGTGTCCTGATTAAGTGACTTACGTAGGAGACAGAATTTGTACTTCAATAAGTGGGCTATAAATTATCTGCTATTTGCATAAAAAGAGCACCTACAATGTATATTAAATCTGCCTTCTTTTAATCCATCCTATAGGTAGTCTGACAAAAAAAGTCTTTAGTGTTTTTAAGTACAAAGAACAAAATATCTATAACTCAAAATGTGATTTTGAATTTAGCAGTGGCTTCTGGGCCAAGAAGCTAGAGGTGATTTTTATTAAACTATAAATAAGAAGTTTTCTTGTATTTTTAAATTGTTGTAGTAGTCAACTTAGTATTATTTAAACAGTTGAATGTGTATTGTATCAGAACAGAAATATGAAGGGCTATGGAATTCTACATGAGAGAATGGAAGGAATCTGCATTTAGACCAGGTAATCAAACACTCAGGGTGGGAAACGTGAAGGACAATAGATAAAGACCAAGGACAGAGTCTAAGAGAAGGGACTAAGTTAGCAGGCACTATGTTATCTACTCAAAAGTCACTTTCTTCCTTTCTTTGCTAGTGGAACTCAGTTGGGGTGGGTGGGTGTATTCCCCCTCCCTTGTCATTCATAGTATACCCATTTCTCTTTCATTTTATAGGTCAGGGTTGGAGAGGTGACCAGCTCTGCCCAGTGAGACACAAGGGGGTGAGGGTGCTACAGACCATCTGGGAGAGGCTTCTTTGATGTTAAAGAGAGTCAAGAAAGAATCCCCTAATTTGTTAAACTTTATCTGAACCAGCAATAGCACATATGTGGCCATAGGTGAGACAAGCGGACATGTTGGACAACAGGACAGGAAGAAGGAATGACTCTGATTTCTTAGTAATGTCATAGAGTTATTGAGCTATTGAAATCACCAACCATGGAGGTTTTTTATCTTGGTACTTTCATTCTACATGAGATAAAATTTTATATCATGTATAGAATTGTTGGGTTTTCTATACAGTTAAGTTGTCACTGACACAATCTGGAAGGCATTGTTTTCAGAATTATTTCTATGTCATTACTGCTGGTGGAGTGTCAGACTTGCTGGTATCCACCAGTGTGAAAACACTGAGATAATGAGCACAAGGTTTGTGAGATGTCAGAGATGTGTAGACTACACCCATAAATTTCCTCACTGAATAGAAACATGTCATCTGCACTTTGCCCTAAATAAACCACATGAAGCACACTGGGCAGGCAAAGGCCCCTGAAGAAGCTGTTGACAATGGGCGGAGAGTTGGAGGAAATCCTAGTCCATTTTACCCTGGACCTAGAGAATAATCCAAAGGTGATGCAGATGATGAAAATGAGTATTATGTCCACAATGCATTATGTAGGTCAATATAGCAAATGTCAAGGTTTCCTATGAATATAAATTTCATAAACAAAACAAGGCAGTATTGTCTATGGATCTGTCCTATTGTCTTGTTGATTGAAAGTTCTCTGAGAAAGGTGCCCACAGATAGCTCATAGCTTAAGATTTAAAAGTTCTACTTGTCCAAATGCCCAGGCAGATAGTCCCTCCATGTGCAAAGGCATACATAACTCTAAGGCATGGGAGTTATATTCAGCATCCAGACCTGAGTTCCTGACTCTATCCACCTCTCATTCATTTTTCAAACAGTAAACAAGCCATGTCTGCCAATTACACTAAACAAATAAGCAACAAATGATACATAATAAAACTGCTCATTTTTTTTCTTATTGAGGAGTGCACAACAAATGAAAAATAAACTACTTCATTTCTTGTTACTTGAAAAGCGAATAGCTAAGAATGAATTCATTTCCACCCTTAGGTTCCCTGGGTATACGAGAGGGGAAAAAGCAAAGAAAGTTCAGAAGGTTCTAAGACAGGATTTCAATAAACCCCAGGATCAAAACACAAACCACAATAACCACAAAACAAAAGGAAAAACTACAAAGAACTCTAAGAAATATGAGGCATCTGAATGAGTAGAATGATAACATGGCATTGCTGAGCCTCCGGTGATGGAGTTTCTAACCTCTCTCTAAGTGTTTGCTGGTTTCTCTTGTGTGCCTAATGCTGAGCCAGTGTTTTAATAGGAAATAAAATTACCGTATGCCAAATGAAGAATAAATATGTTTTTTTACATCACTATGCAAGACACTATTGCCAGGCACTGAAATAAAAATTTCCTTAAAATAGCTGACCCCCGATTCCCAAAGGTGTAAATGTAATCAGAGAGATGACACATAAGTACATGAAAATATTCATAAAATTCCAGGTAGTAAGCAAAAAGTGTCTAACAAACAGGATTGATAACACGAATATGCACAAGGACACCAAAGATCTCATTCACAGGCAGGATTGAGTAGTGTTAGTGGGGTAGGCCCCAGAGGAAACCTGTCTGTGGGATTACAACTCAGCTTTGCCTTAACAGTTGCATGAAAGAGAGCAAGTCAACCAATCCTTCTGTAAATGCTTTCGGCCTTTTTAAAAAAAACTAGAAAACAAGCCAAATTATAGACTTGGCATGTTGGCTGTGAGGAGTAGAAATGATACAGGTGGAGTGTCCACCAGTGCTGAGCCCTCACTAGAGTGCTTGGTACAGAGAAACGAGATTAGTAACGGCAGGGTGAATGAATGGTCTTCAAAAGTATAACTAATGGTTACTGAACGCTTTTGGTGTGGGAGCCACTCTGTCTAAGCTATCTCATTTAATTTCCGCATCAACCTCTATAAGACTACAAAAGTTTAGAGGTGGAAAGCGTTCATTCTAGTGATGAGACTCAGGGAAGAATTCACAGGAGAACTTACTGTAAAGGATGCACTGGAGCTGAACTGGAAGAGAGGCCATGTGATAGCATGCCAGGGAAGGAAATGGGTCAGCTTGGGGAAATCAAACAAAAAAACAGTGGTGTTAAAGGGCTTATCACTTGGCCCGGCCTGCATAACTCAGTGGTTGAGCATTGACCTATGAACCAAGAGGTCATGGTTGGACTCCCGACCAGGGTACATGCCCAGGTTGCGGGCTCGATCCCCAGTGGAGGACATGCGGGAGGCAGCCAATCAATGATTCTCTCTCATCATTGATGTTTCTATCTCTCCCACTCCCCTCCTCTCTGAAATCAATAAAAAAATATATTTTTAAAAGGGCTTATCACTTGTTTAAAGAAGCCATGCATTATCACCAAGAGTATGGCACACACAAACCATACATTAGAGGACTGTGAGGTCCAAGGAACTGTGTGTGCATTACAGAAGAATGTGCTTGGACGGTGCCTTACACAAATGAATTGGGGAACTGACTTAGCCATCTCTCTGAGGTTGGTAACCTGAAGAGCTAGAACTTCAGGGAAATGTTGCTCACTGGATCTTTGAAGTAAATAGGGAAATCAATCAATCAATCAATCAATCAATAGGCCTGTTTTCACATATACAAACTTAATTAGGTGGAGAAATGCACTCCACTTATCAAATATTTATTTTGTTGTATGTCAATTTGAACAGTTTTTAAATTACTGTTTTCAAATTAATTGTCTAACTGCATCTCACCATTGCCAAAATCAACAATATGTGGTTAGACATCAACATTACATGTTATTCCTTTCCCTTGCCAGTTGTATCATCAAGAGTTCAGTGATGGCGTGGTCATCCTGGCATGTTCCTGGGGTCTCCTCCCCTTTTTCTAGCAATTCAAGTTAGCAGGTACTCTTTGCCCAAGGTTGACAGTAGCTGCCTGAAGAACTTTGATATTTCTCCTAAGTATTTATTTTCTACCTCTTTAGGGATTCAGCCTTTTAGTATGTGGGTGGTTTCTGCTTTTGTTTGTGAGTGGTTGTTTCAATCTGCGGAGGGATTTTTTTCCCCCTATGTTTTCATCTTGGTTCAGGAATTTTACCAAGAGTGGTGGCCTGCTTCATTGTGACATTTTTCAGTTATACATTGTTAGGTTCCCAAAGCGAGTTAGACAAGTTCCTGGGGACATCAACATTTATTAGTGTCATTTTGAAATGCTGAAATTAAGACCACCTTGCAAAACAACTAAATTATGAACGTGCTATGTCGTCTTGTTACCCAATCAATTGGCCAGTAGCAGGAAACACTTATTAGACTGTGCTGTGCGAGTCCAACTTCCTGCTCCTAATGTGATGGAATTAATTCATACAACCTGATAACAAGGCTATTACAATGCGAACAATGGTTTAAAAGCGGCTTGCGTGGAACAGCCAGGCACCATTGAACATTTCAGATCAAAGGTCTATTGAACAGAAAGAACAAATAGAATCAATTTCTTGAACTCTTTCTGCATTTTCAAACTTGCAACATTATACCACAGAATGTTACTTAATGAAGTACAGATGAGAAGACCAGAGAAAAGCTAGTTTTAATGCAACAATGAAAATTAATGTAGTGCTTTGGATTTTTTTTTTCTCTATGGAAACAAACCAGTTATTAAAGACAGCTTTGTCTGCCTAAAATTGTGGACTTTGAAGGCAGGTAGGATTTAGATAACTCACTTAGGTACAGATAACAAGGAGGAGAGAGGTAAATTTGCCACTTTTCTTCTGGACTGCAAAGTTGTTATAGAATTTATTTTTAAACATCAGAGAGTACTTAATGAGGCAAAGTGTGCATCTAACTTTCATAAGGAACAAAAGATACACAGGATATTTTACTTGAAATCTGAAATTAAAGATTAAATAGTGACTATAACAATTTGAATAATGACAAGAGTGGAAAAAAAAACTTTAGTTTTCTGGGAGCTCATTTGTATTAAAGGTTGTTTCTCAGTAACAACATGAAAATTGTTGGAACTCTAAGAAAAAGTACAAAATATATTTATTCATTTAAAAATAGTATTCCTCCTATAAACCAGACCGTAAAGATCTAGTTTCTTTGGAATTATCAGAAAACAAATAAGTAATAAGTGTAAAGAAAATTACTAACTTAATGAAATTTATAAAAATATGGAAATGAAATATTTGAAAATGACTAGTATTTAAAATAAAGTGTAATTTTAAAAGTAACTAAAATTAGAAGAGATTTATAAACAAAACTATTATGCAATTAAAATATTACCTTACATTTAAAAACATTTAACCTTTTGAAAAATGTCATATAATATGCTGCTTAAGGATACAGATCATATTTCTTTTTACTTTTTTATTATATTTATTGGGGTGACAGTGGTTAATAAAATTATATATGTTTCAGATATATAATTCTGTAATACATCATATGGATATTGTATTGTGTGTTCACCAGGCCAAATCAAGTCACTTTCCCTCAGCATTTATCCTCCCTTTACCCTCTTCTACCACCTGCCCCCACTCCTCTTCCCCTCTGGTAATCACCATAGTGTTGACTTTTTTACTTTGGTGTTATTTTGTTATTGAACTTCATGGAAAATGGTATAAGAACAGGTGAATGGGAATTCATTCTTCCCATTATAAAGGGTGACTCGTTGAACAGCTATTAATTCAAAGCTCAGAGTTTCAACCATCAGCTAAAAGGAACACATAAGAACTGAAAAAAAATATCACTGATAGCGAAATTGAGCAAGTTGATTGTAAGAATCATGACTGTGTAAGACTCACTTCTTTTATATGTGATAACAATACAGTTTTAATAAGTATATTTCAGATACCATTCAACCTCATGTGCTAAATACCATCTAAAATTACCACCTGAGGATCCTTAAGTCTCTCTCTTATCTCTGCTCCCTCACAGTTTTCAGAGTTTTATTCTCTCTGGGGATTTATTAATGGAAACGTTTGAGAAACATTATTTTTATGGCTTATGATTTCTTAATTTAAATAATGGTATCTGTCATGAACTGAATGGGATGTTACACATCTATTGGGTACTGATCCTTTTAAAGTAGTCATAATTCATGCATTCTTTTCTTTTGGACATACAAAAAATGTAGGTATTTAATATGTACAACTTGATGTGTTCGGAATAAATATACAACCATTAAAACATCATCACAATGTCATAAACTTATCCATCACCTCCTATAATTTCTATGTAAATTAGAGCACATGAACATAATGAACACATATTTGAGAATGTTGACCTAGGAATATTTGGCTAGAAAACATGTATTTTCTCTTACTTAAAGAAGCCTACCAAGCACATAGCCTTATAGCCAGGAAAGCTTCTATTTCCTTGAGAATATAAGTTGTTTTAATTCTTTTACAACTCTTTGAAATACATTTATTTAGGAAGGGCAGAAAACAGTAGGGTCTTTCCTTTTCATTGTACTGGATAATTGTCTTTCAATCAATATCATCACTGTTAATCTGAATTTAATTTTTAAACGCCAATTTTTTCTATTTTACTATTTACACAAATATTTGTTCTTTTCTCTGTATCTTCTACATTATTTGATGCCTATATTTCAACTTAACCAACTTAGCTGTCAAATGTATATTCATCCATAGATTTAACAACCGTCTCATTTATCCAAAAATATTACTATCAAGGGTACCATTCTATTGCTAATTTAGAGGTCATTTAAGTAATCACACTTTTCAATTACAGAATATACAGTCTTTTTTTTTTAAATAAATCAGTACTAAAAGTTTTTACCTGACTTTCATTAAATTTGTTTTAAAGAAAAAAATGACTGGTTTATACAAGGTGCAAAGAACCTATTCCTTTTTCTATTCCAATTTGCAGCCATATACACAACTATTTACCATTCTTTCCTAACATAGAACTCATTTTGTTTTTTTACATCCTTGGGAATTCCAATCAGTTTAATTGTTTGACAGAATTTTCCTGCCTTTCCTCAGAAGGTATAAATTTTTCAAGTGCCAGCAACATATACTAGAATATTTCCCAGGAGTGGCAGTTAATTGCAACTTGGTTTACTGGGACTGTTGTTTGAGGGCCTTTTTGTTTGTTTTATACCAATATGCTCTACATTACAAAAATAGGACTTAAAACCAATGCCTTCAAAGTAAAAAAAAAATACACTCTGTAAAATTACTTTGCCATGATAGCTACATACATTGAGTTGAATTGCAATCATTTTTCATTGACATTAGTTGGTACTTTTCCTAAAATTAAAGTAGTTTTTACTTGTTGTAACAAATCTTGAACATTAAAAATGAGGTTTATGCCTCATACTGAAAATATAGATGGTTAATTTCTTCAGTAAAATGTGTTTGTTTTGCTATTGAACAATTTACATAAATGGCCCTAGTTTCTTCTCCATCCCATCTAATATCTCTTTAGTATATACCTCAAAAGGATATAATTCAAATAACTTCATAGAAAAAAAATCATAACTTCTTATGCCAAGTCTTTGTATTCCAGAGAATAATTATTTCAACAACAAAAGTGTTCCATAGTGTGTTATCTCAATAGAGCATTTCCTGATAGACCAACAAAATTAGGCACAACATGTATATCTTTTATACCTTTCAAGTTGGTATATAAATATCTATGACTAGAATAATAAATTTTTGATGATGTAAGATATATACTCATTTACTATTAAAATAGGAATATACCTATTAACAGGTAAATTATTGAATACAAACACTTTCCAACCCTTACCTCATTGTCACCTTCTGAAAGTACTTATTTCACCCTGAATTCTTTTGACCTTTAGCTCCTATAATTCATGAACTCAAGTTGGAGTCAAATAATTATTTATGTAAATTTTCTATATTCTCAAAACTTCCTAACTAATTTTAAAATAGATATGATTTGGTATTCAGGTTGACATATGTTGCTGAATATCTTGAATTCCAGTTTCACACTCAATAGGAAGTGCATGGTTCCTTTAAGTGAGTCATTATGTTACCATCAATTACATGTACACATAAATTATGTTAAATATGTTTTTATCTCTAGAATGATGACATTTTATTCTGTTTAAACAATAACAACAACCCTGTATGTAGATTGAGAAGGCCCTATCAGGGGACTTGAATGTTTAATTCTGTAGGGACTGTGGTAGGCTCCATTACTGTTCCACTGTGCCTCTCCATGCAGTGGCCCTGCAATGGAGGATGATACTTCTGTGCTCTGTTGGCTCTGTCATTTCCTTCGTCCCATAAAATGAATGACAAACACAACATATGCCATTTCTGGGTAAGAGCTTTAAAGGCCAGAATATCTGTTCCAGATAGAGGTTATTCCATCAACCTGGGACCCAGAGTGAAGACAATGTAGAACTAAACAACAGAAATTTATTCCCTAAGCGTAACAGCTTATGTGGCCTAACAGCGGGCTCTAAGTTGAACTATGCTTAATCAAAACCCTTATGATAGTTGATCCTTTGTATTATTCTGTTAATATTTTTCATTAAATTATTAACTCCTTTTATTTATTTGGAAACATGAATGAATGAATACTGAGCAAAGTTTATTTTTTTAAAAGTAAGTGTAAGGTTTTTATCAGCACAATGGAAACTCTATGCTAAGTAATTTAAGAAGTGATTCCTCTAACATCTCTGCCTCTTGAGTAAGACTGGACTCATAAAAGTAGAAAAATTCAGTCCTTTTATTTATTTGGAAACATGAATGAATGAATACTGAGCAAAGTTTATTTTTTTAAAAGTAAGTGTAAGGTTTTTATCAGCACAATGGAAACTCTATGCTAAGTAATTTAAGAAGTGATCCCTGTAACATCTCTGTCTGCCTTTTGAGTAAGACTGGACTCATAAAAGTAGAAAAATTCAGAAATAATTATTTTTAAATTAATTTAACAAATTCATATGATAAGTGAACAAACATAAGTATGAATTAGCAATCATAGATGCATGCTATTTCTATAAAAGCACTCTAATTACTTACAATGGCAACTTCTAACCGCCTTTAGTTTGCTTTGAGTTCCAGCAAAATTAGCAGGATTCACAAACAGCAAGCAAGTAATCTATATAATCCAAGTATTTGTTACTTTCTTAGATCTTGCATTTGAAAAATATCTCAGCTACTTTCTCCAATCACTGAAATTTTTATGACGATTGATTTGTGTTACACTGGAAAAAGTTTTTTTGTTTGACATTAGAAGGTAAAGTAACATGTATTATCAAAATGGTATTTTATATGGGATGGGAAAGTGATTTAAACTAAATGGTAAAACAAAGGACATACGTAATGTTATTCAATTTCTTAAACATACCTTAGACATTTTGAAAACTGACTTTCTCAAAGACTCTGAAGTTCTACTCAGTACTGTGAAAAAGTAATAACTGAACACACAATTTCTAAAATAACTATGAAAAATATCATTTAACACCTATACTTTGATGTAATTGAATAACTTTATCTCCTGTTTTTCATCAGTTTCTATCCCTAAAGTTAACCAAACACAGATTTAGAAATAATAAATTTTACTGAAAATTTAAAATTTTATTATGAAATTCAAATAAAATTTTAATCTAAGACAGAATGGTCATAGAATCATACTGCTTTAACATGAATATATTATCCTTATCTTTGGGTTTAATCATTTAAGAAAAAACCCAGAAAGAAATCAATGAATTAAACCTTCTTAAATAAATATTTTTGGAGGAAAAAAGAATGTAAAAATTATATTGATGAAGACAAGTCTGGGAATCACATGTTTACTTTACACAAATAAAGAGCCTCTGACCTGAACTATTTTGTGAAAATTCTCAGGGATAATAACAGCACTCTCTATGTATATATTTTTCAAAATTAAATAAATTGCTAGAATATTTAATTCCAAAATCCAAAGCAAGGTGGGCTTCATGTGTTTTTTTTCCCTTAACTAATTGTTTTTTAACATAGAAGGTCATTTTTAACTTATAGGAAAAATATTTTAAAATACCATTTGCAATGAAAATATGACAAATATAATTTTGTTAGGTTATTTGTGAGCTTTTCCATCAGCAGCACAGAAATCAAATTTCTTTTTTTTTTCTCTCCCAGAAACTCTTGAAGTGCCAAAACTTTTTAGCTATATTTAGATTTTCCAACTGTAGCTTTATCTGCTCTTATGTCTCACAGCCTAATTTGGGGGTTAGAACCTCTATAGATGCTGGCCTAACCTGTGACAAGTTTGGATCCTGTTGGTCCAGACTATTTTTTTTAAAGCATAGATACACGATATTCTCTGACTAATAAGAAGTCACAAAGATACTATCTTGAAGACTCTGAACATACTGTTCCATGAGCATTTACTGTCATTTTTTCCCTTGTAACTTTCAAGCCAAATTATGTTGCCTCCACCTAATGTTGCAAAAACTTTGGGCTTTCACCCAAAGTGATTCTAAGACTCTGGTATGGTCCTGTGTAACCTGGCACCCTTCCTGGAAGTTAACTTTGTTAGGCAGCTATTTCTATAAACAAACTTTGTAATAGGAGAGACACATGAACAGATGAAATGCCACCACCTGCGTTTTCTCTACAACCCTGGGAAGAGACTGTGTTTGGCAATTAATTATTAGAAGTTGACACTATGAACTGGGGTTCCATAACCTTTAAAAAAGGCCTTTTATACTGATTGAACTTTACTTTCAAATATGTCATGTATTCCCCTAAAAATCAAGACACTGAATTATATTTGTAGACATATTGCTTGTATCAATTAGCTATTGCTCTATAACAAACTAGCCCCAAATTAAGTGGCTTAACACAATCACTTATTTGCTCACAATCAGGAATCTGAGTTACACTTAGATGTTCTCATATAGTGTTAGGACCACACATCCTGGACCTCCATTACTAGGTGAGTCAGTATCAAGTTCAGTAGGAGTATTTCTGGATACCATTGATACACCAAGGGGACCAGCCATAACTCATCAAAGCCTGAAGCAAGGCCAGGCTATGGTGCAAGCTCCTTAACTCTTTGGCCATAATATTCAGAAAAGTCAATGAGAAATTAGATTTACAACGTTGCTGTGGAGTTTGTGGCTGGTTGCAACAAAGGACCCTAGGGTTGTGGAGGAAGGCTTTGCCTCCTGCAGTAAAGAAATCCTCACCAACTGAAAAGAAGCTGCTGGGTTAGAATAGAGACTGAGCACCTGATCATAGGACATCAAGTGACTGTGTGGCTTCAGTTTCCCATGATGAACTGGGCATTGTCAAATCCACTGAATCAGAATATTGAGCAATGGTCTATGGATGGAAATTCTATATTCAGAATTTGGCCCAAGCAGGTCCAGAGGACCTAAATCAGTTAATGAACATATGTCTCAAACTCCCATTTTATCTCCTGTCACTGTTATACCCTTGCCTCTTGAAAGCCAGCTGATGAAGGATAAAAATACTCAAGCCTGATTTGTGTATGGGTCACTTCAATATGGTAGTGAGCATTAAAAAAGGGGGGTGCTGTAGCTGTACCATAGGCCCACCCTGGAGTGATCCTGTAAGACAGCGGTGAGGAGAAGGAGAAACCTTCCCAGATGAAAAATTGTAAAAAATAAACTTAATTTGTTTACTTTATAGACAGTAGGGTAGCCCACAGTCAGAACACAGACTGATTTCCAGAAAATGGAGAATGGCTCTACCTGTTGGTCAGAGACCTAGAAGGAGACAGACAGTCTGGAAGATTGGAGACAAAGAAGTCTGTGAACGTCAGTGGACTCCTGGGTGGCACAGACATGCAGATCTTTGTAGAGACTGAGGCCAGCCACCAGCTTGGAGATTCAGCAATGTATTAGACATGAGGTACAAGTCAATTTGCAAGGACTAGATTGCACCGGATTATTTCTTGTGTCCAGCTTCCCATCCTTTTCGCTTTACCTGTGACTCATGGTGCACCTAGTGTAAACAGTTCTGGGTGGGCTTCAAACCCCTTTGAACTGACTACAGCTTCCTCAAGCACACTCCACATATCTTTTCTCTTCTGCCATGCATATTCTCTGAGTCTATGGAGTAGGACACCCGGAAGAGCCTTCTTGGCATATCCCCAGATGTGCAGCCTAGGAGTCAGGATGATTATCCTATCCAGAATCAACCTTAAAGCAATGGCATGAGAAACTGATGGAAAAATGCTTCCTCATTCTGTCGACCCTTGGGTTGGAATTCTGTCAAGTGTCCTCACCACTCTGTGACCAACTCAACAACGGCCCTGGTAGTGCCCTTTCTTCTTTCCGTGTCATTCCTGCTAGTTCAGAATTCCTGCTTTCTGGGATCACTTCCCAAAGAAACTTGTTACAACACGATTCTTAGTCTCAAACTTTGCTTTGAGGGGAACCCAGCCTCAGCCAGAACATATATGGCAAAACTATTTGCTTAAACAGAATTCAAAGCTGACTCCCTAAAAAAGAAAAAAACAACAACAAACGATTCTTCCACTGAGATACAGCTGTCACTGTGATAAAACTCAGCATAAACAAATATATCATCAAATACCCCATTATAAAATGTAACATCCAGCACACTAAAGAATTTAAGGCGATATCATTCATTACAGTATATGAATGATTCTCTTGACTAAAAGGGAGTTTTGTGTTAAGTAGGTGCAAAAACTGCTAAAAAACACATGTTATTGAAACAAACATTAGCAACTTATGAATATAACCTGGGGGTATCTTGACCATAGACATTATCTTTATTATGGAACCATGAGAAGCTACCATAGGGTAGTATCCAAATCAGTTATGAGAATAAATTACTTGAAATTTTATACTTACAAATGACAGAGGGACATAAGCATTATCAATGTTACTCTCCTTTTTATATGTATTTTTTCACATCCTCTTCCTAAATATAAACAGAGGATCGGGGGAAGGGGGGATTGAACAATCTTCTCAGGGGAGATTAGCAAAGCTCTTCCATACGTGAAACTACATAAAAGTAGCTAGCAACAAGGGTAATATCAAATATGCAGTCACACAGCAAAAACTTATCCAAAAATTTAAAAATAAAACCCATAGTCTTACTTTAAAAATAGGCATTTTTAAGTTTTCTTGCAAGGAATAATATTCATTTGATATAATTTTCCAAATCTAGTGCAATGGCTTTTTGTTATCTGACTTTTACTAAATCATAGGTTTACTAATACAGGCAAATATACACTAGAAACTGAAAATTAACTATTAAATATCATCACTGAGAATTCAGGATTAAACTTCAACTTTCCACCTAGGGTAATTTTAACTCATTATCTCCTATAATCTTCAAAGACTTGTGGTCTATATAAATATGCATTTTAAGGATCAGGATTTTCATTGTATAGAATGAGATATACAGTTATTAGAAACTTAAAACATATACTAAAATTGCAAAGATAAATTTATTGCTTCTGATTAAAAATGTGTTGACACACTGATGCTGCAGAATTGTCAAAATTTCTTAAATTACATTTTAACTATTTTATTTTTTATAAAAAGTGCAGAGTTAGCTGAATAATATTTGTTATTTAATTTGTAAATCCACAAAGAAAGATGACTTCATAGTCTCTGAGTCATTAACAATTAATCAGATTTCTTCAATATAAAAATTAAATGACTGGGAAGAAATCTTGAGTTTTATAAAACCCTATACATTTCTCTTTGACACTGTAAAGTATGTTATTTCCAAAATGTAACTCAGTGAGCAGTAACTTAAAATAAATTCATGCTTGGATCCAAATGAGTGATTACAGAATCTCATGTATATTCTTATTTCAGCAATACAGTGTATCTTTAGACTCAATAAATCTTCCTAATATTTGACTACATATTTATTTGCTAACAGAACGAGTGTCGATAAAATGCATCAGTCAATAACAGCCAAGAGTAACGTCCTTGGATAAGCTATGGAAAATATAAATCCCCGATTAGGACAAAAGATATGTAAGTGTGTCATTGCCTCCCTGAATCCTCCATTCTACAACAGGACAGAGAGACAGGACTGCCATCAGATGAATGACATCTAGGGCCAAGGGATTTCATGTTTTTATTTTCCAGTGTAACCACATAAGGAAAGCCCTCCTTTGAATACCACGCCAGAGCACCCAGCCAAATCAAATCAGCAAAGTCAATGCTGGAACGCCAATGAGCCACCAGATGGCAGCAATGCTTTTATGAATAATGCAGCACTCTGTGCAGTCCATCTAAGATTTCCTATGTTAATCATAGAACAATCCTGATTTTGGTAGGAGGACAGATTTGTTCGTCATAAAGCCAGCCATCCTCCTTTCATCTCATTAGTTATACTTTGTGAAGTATGCTTTCTAGTAGTGTTTGGGACCCCCCAAAATATTTATGTTCTTGCACATTAAACATTAAATTGCCTTTGAATTTCATTTTGATATTGTGGTAGAAAATGCCTGTGGCTTGAAACAAATATTTTCCTTTCTGATGGACAAATAACATCTGTGGTTGTAAATGTTCCAGTGTAACTGTCAAAAGAGAAAGGCTTCACATCATTTCCTGCCACCCTCTTTGGTATATCCTACACATCAAAAGCGTGTTCATGGCCTCCCTTTCCACGAATTGATTTCAAATTGATCACATATCTCAGATTTTTAGAAGATTGCCTTCTACTTGATCATGGGTGTGATAATTTTGATAATGAAGCATTGCTTAAATTCATGAAAAAACAAAAACAAAAAAACAAAAAACTATCAGCCCGGCCTGCATGGCTCAGTGATTGAGCCTTGACATAAGCACCAGGGCACATGCCCAGGTTGCAGGCTCAATTCCTAGTAGGGGACATGCAGGAGGCAACTTATCAATGATTCTCTGTCATCACTGATGTTTCTATTTCTCTCTCTCCCTCTCCCTTCCTCTCTGAAATCAAGAAAAATATATTTAAAACAAACAAAACAATGATCAAGGTCTAAATTATTTAGAAAGGGAACCTCAATATTAGTGTTTCTTTTCATTTTGGAGCCCTTAGAGACATTTTGCTAATTTCGCCACTGTAGTTTTTTTTTTTTTTGGTTTGTACATGTCTACCAAGGATGTCAGACTATTAATTTCTCCTAGTGCTAGAAATAAAATGTTAGGCAAATAGACGGGACTAAGGCCAAGAATCTAGTAGCTCTCTACTAAAACAAGATTCCTCTGAACCCTGGAGGAAGTGAATGTCCCTCATGGTCAAGTCACCTCATTCTCATCTGTTATCTGAAAACAGTTCAAACAGCTTCCTTCCTAGTTCTCCCCACCGTCAGGCATTTCATTTCATTGTTTCACTTAGCTCATCTCTCAACATCCTGTTTTGTTAAGATAAAAAGAAAAGCTGCCTCCTCTCCTCCTCAAATACCGAGAATCCTGACATTTGTTTAGTGTCTTAAAGTCTTACTTTTGAGTATTTCTTTTCTACTAAATTTTGAGTAATGAGTTTAACTCACATATTGAGAGATTTTGTGCACAGATTCTACAAGTGGCTCCTGCAGTTCTGTATGAGGGCTGGCGTTTTCTCTTCATCTTAAACTAGTGTTTCTTTATTCTTGTGTTCATTTCAAGCCTTTGTTTATGGATGTTCACTTGGTTATTTTATTATACTGCTTTAAACATTACTCTGAGGTTCGAAAGTTTTGCTCACCATTGCCGATTTTTCTCCTGCTCAGTGGCTTGTGGCATAAACACTGTGAGTGTGTGTGTGTGTGTGTGTGTGTGTGTGTGTGTGTGTGTGTATGTGATGTATTATATAGATATATATTTTTCTCTCTCTTGCCTTCAGATCCAGCCTCATTACCTTATGTTTCTAAAATCTGAATGGTTTTGGTGATTTATCTGCCAGTGATCCTACACTATCCAAAAGCTCTCAATTTTATATCACCCTGTGTCATCCTTATGGGCAAGCTGTAAAATGTGATACCATTTACTGGCCCCATCTATTATGTACCAGCTTTAGGGATTAAACTCTTCCTTTTTCTGGAAGAGGCCTGTTTGCTATTAAAAAATAATCATGTTCAGCATGAAATAAACATGGCTGCTCTCTTTAAAAAATATAAAAGAAGATATTTTGAAATAGATAGAAAAAAGGGATCTGTTGGTCTGAATGTTGTCTTGCCAGCATCAATGCAGTATCTTTACAAGATGAAAATCACAAATGGCAAAACCATAACACTTGATGACTTTACTTCGATTCCATGCAATCCCCCATTGGCAGTGCTGGCTTTTGCTCAGATAGGGCATATGGCCTGGAGTCCCATGTTTGATTCCATGCAGCTCAGTTAGCCTCACGGTGGCTCTGTGGACTTGGGGGGCTGCACTGTCAGCCCAGCAGGTCACAGCGACTATCATGCCAGATTTTCCAACACATCAAGATACAGGGTACGTTCCATGAGAAGAGAAGGGTTACATCATGATGTCAATACATGAAGAGCAACATGTTTCATTTAGCCTGGTGTCACACTAAAATCCAGAATGTATTCTAAGTGCACCACTCAGCTTTGAGCAGACAGAGTGAGCTATTCCAGAAGGCAGTGTGAGGAGAGTTAACCAGTGACCTAAGCTCATCAGGACACATGCAGGCATTCTTCTACTAAAATTTTAGAAGTATCAGAAGCCAAGTTGACATTTTCTTCACATTTTTTATTTTGATTTATTTTATTTCATTTTGAAATTTTAAAATCTTGATTCCCTTAGTTAATTTGGGACTAAAGTTTAATAATATGGCTATTGTCAATTTTACTGTCACCCAGTTGCATTCTGCTTTGATGACAGTTCAAAAAGAAATAGAGAAAGATAGCATCATACCCGTTAGTAGTTAGTGGAATAAAGAAATGTGCAAATGAGGACATAGGGTCACAGTCCACTAAGCTCCATGGGGTCATCAGGCAGCATACACTTGCAATTGTTTCCTCTAATAATATATACTCAATTTATCAGTATAATTCTATACTTGAGATTATACATTTTTTATAAAGAGAGTTTTATCATTTCTTAAAAATTAAATCTGCAAAAAGACAGTTGTTTCTAAGTCACATGGTCTGAACAAGTAGGCATGTCTCCTTTGAGGGGGTGTACTTTCCATCCATCTAACTTGTTTCTGTTTTTCCTTTCATCGGTCAGACTAACATGCTCTTTAGGTCTCACCTTAGATTCTGACAATCAATTTTATTTCCTGCCCCCAGGCTCTCTCCTTTGCAGTAAATCTTAAGCACTCCTGACATTAATATTCCTAAATCAAAGCTCCAATTATAAAATTATATCACTCCATTCATCAAATTCTCCTGTGTAATCCCACTGGCAAAAATAAAGCCCAAATCATAAAAATAATCATATTTCCTCCCCTTTAATAAAAAAAAGTATCGTTCTGATATCTAAGTTGAAGAATAAAAAGAGTTGCCATTGTGTCTCATTTGGGAGCATAGTTTCTGTATTTATCTCTAAGTGCCCTTTTGCAAGTTGCTATCAATAGCTTGGTAGAAGCTTTCAGTGCAAAATCATTTTCTTAAAGTATTAACTGGGGTAAGACAGTAATTAATCAACCTACATTTACTAGATATTATGTTAATTACACTATTTATAAAATAGAATATTACAAATAAATTCAGTAAGTTTTGAGGACACATTTTCTTAGTTACACAGTGAATGAAAAGATTTTTCTCACAGTCTTAGTCTAAGTCTTGATCTATTGGTCAAGTTCACAACGCCGTACAGAGAATAGAAGTGGAGAAGTCCTGAGTTGTATTTCATAGATATCTACCTCTCCTATCCAGATTCCTACAAAATTCACCTCTGGAACTACCCTCAAAGTGTTGTGAGAGGATGTGGTTAGTATATGAATATTAATACCCCGATGTATTAATACTAAAATCAGTCGTTCAGAGTTGCTGTCAGAAACAGGATTGTTTCATTTTAGCATTCGTACAGCAGGAAGGCAGATGAGGTAGGGACTGTTATTTCTGATTTCCCTGGGGTGAAAAACTGTAGGTTGGAGGAGGGATCCTGCTCTGGGTTCTACATAAGAATACAACTGACACAGCCCAAACTGGAACACATGTCCCCAGTGCACTCTCCCCACTGCACCTTCTAAGCGATGAATGAATATCTAATAAGCAGATAAAATGTTTGGGGACAAGTTAGAAAGCAAAAAAACCAACTGTATTAGATATTAATGTTGCTCTTACTCTGGTTTATTTTTAATGCCATGTCTTTTAAGATACTGTGAGTAATTCTCTAAAGTGAAACCAGCTTTACTTAAAATCTAATGCATATATGAATGTGAAGAATCACCCGTTACATTTAGTCTAACTAAAGCAGTGAAAAATGAGAGAGAAAATTGGTAAAAGCTTAGATTTTTTTTTAAGACACCACTTTTAACAGAAGGAAATGGATAAAAGCAAAATACCAGTAGTTTTCTTTTTGGCTTAAAATAACATTTTCCAAGATGTTATTAAATTATCTTTGCATTAATAAACTTAAGTGGTACTTGAACATTTTAAGCTAAGACATATTCAGATCAGCAAGAACAATCAAATTATGTCTAAATGTAAAACATATCCATGGGAAATATGACATGAATATGTTTAATATATATTATAGCCAGAAGACTCCATCCAAAGTCAGAAAAGTCATACATGTAATGATAAACCTATTCTGAAATTTACTTAACTTTGAGGGACAGAGCCTGTTCCCCTGAGATATTTATATGTTTATTAAAAGAGAAACTCAAGTCCAGGAAATGTGGCTGTGACTTTTGTTGAGGTTATCAATTGGTGCTGGGAGAAGAGAGGGCTTTTATCTTCTTGAGTCATCAATTTTTTTTCAAGTGGCAATAGATATAGTTCCAATCAGCTAAACTGCATTAATAGTAGAATTATCTTATTTAAAGCACACAATTGATAGATAGTGCACTGCATGTTCATGGGTAAACTTTAAAAAAGTTTTTTTTTAATATTTAAAGGAAACTCAGTACAACTGAGGCCTAGTCACCGCCTGGCTCTGAAAAAAAGGTAAAGCTTTCGAGTAGAAACTACTCAATTATTTTAAATGAGTAATCATCTACTTTCTTATATGTTTTATTGAAAAGGACCAAGGAAACAGTATTTTTCTTTTGTTAATTTCATTAATAAGGATTTATTTGTGAATTTTTATTGAATTTATTGGGGTGACATTGGCTAATAAAATTATATGTTTCAAGTGTACAATTCTATAATACATCATCTGTATATTGTATTGTGTGTTCACCACCCCAAGCCAAGCCTCCTTCATCATGTATCCCCCTCTACCGTCTTCTACCTGCCCTCACCCCCTTTTCCCTCTGGTAACCATTATACTGCCTTCTGTGTCTGTGAGGGTTTTTTTTTTCTTCTTTTTTTGCTTAATTCCTTCACCTAGCCAACCTCCCCTCTCCCTTGCCAACACTCCACCCCTATGATATCTGTCAGTCTGTTCTCTATCTATAAGTCTGTTTTGATTTTGTTTGTTTACTTTCTTCATTAGATTCCACAAACAAATGAAAGCATATGGTATTTATCTTTCTCTGACTGGCTTATTCCACTTATTCTTTATCCTTCTATTTACAAAAGGGAATAGGGTTGACACTTTGAACATCATTTGGGAGTACTGAGCCTATATTGTGGACAATATTTCCTAAAATGTTTTATGACAATATATATACATATTTTTTACTAAAAGAATGTAACTCTAGCATTAGCATTAACCATTGGATTAGTTAAAAGGTGTCCAATCCTCTGGTTTAATAAGCATAAAGCAGTATAGTAAGGTCTCTGAATTTGTATTTTCTTTGG
This sequence comes from Myotis brandtii, assembly GCF_000412655.1. Taxonomy (NCBI): domain Eukaryota; kingdom Metazoa; phylum Chordata; class Mammalia; order Chiroptera; family Vespertilionidae; genus Myotis; species Myotis brandtii. The sequence goes on from NW_005368827.1 coordinate 659,581, forward strand.
GAAGACAAAATTAATTTACATGACAGGAGTCAAAAATATTTAAGTGCTAAATTAAATGCCATGGAATCCATTACAGTGCTTGAGACCATCTTATCTTTAACTAGAGGCCCAGTGCATGTGTACTGGTAGGGTCTCTAGTGACTGCCAGTTGCTGGCTGGGGCCTCCCTCCCTTCCCCCAGCTGTCCCTGCCCCCTGGTCAAACTCCTGGAAGAACTCAAGGTTGAGGGGACAATTTGCATACTATGCTTTTATTATATAGGATAAGGGGGTAGCTCCCTGGAGGTGGGGAATATTTCTGAGATGTATCTACCTATTTGGTAGCCATGCCATGAACCCATTCCCCGACTTTCAAAAATGTTTTACCCAGAGAGCCTTATGCTCGAAGGAAAAAAGAAAACCTAAGGGAAAATTTTTCTGTAACTTTGAAACAAGGAGATATTAAAAGTTAAAAAAAAATAGTGATTGTTTTAAAGTACTTTGCAGTCATTTTCTCAATTGAACTTCCAGCAGAAAAGCTTTGTAAATGCCTGATGTATCCATGAGAAAGGGGAGATGAGACAAAGCAGTTTGTATTATGACATTGCCTGACAGGAATGCTATCCTTTAACATGGTTTTATTTAGTTATTACACTATCTTTCTGTAAATGGCATTTAGGATTATTTAAGATTATGTTGTAATCCTTTTAATCCTTAGTGCTTTAAATTTCAGGCTAAACACCGAAGAGCAAACTAGCACTTAGAAGGAATGTTTAAAACATGTGATTTGAACATCAATCTTTTAATTCACTCTTTCTCTGATGAAGACCTAGGGTTGCTCTAAAGTTAACTAAGAAAACTCGTACCACAGTTCATTACAAATCACTCGGTTGCTAAATGTTTTCTCAAGCTACATCAACTTGTGATGGTCCTTGACAATTATGCTAAATGCGGAATTAAACAAAAGTTAGCAGCAATGAACATTTACTAGTTTAACTTAAAAACTGGTATAACCTTTTATAAGTACAAAGTGTCTTTCTGTGTTTGGTCATATGTGTGGAAATGGTCACTGTTTCCTAAGGTCAAACTATTAGATGTGGGTATATACATAGATGCACATATACTATACTAGAAGCCCGTTGCACAAAGATTCATGCAATAGGCCTTCCTTCCCCTGGCTGCTGGCACCGGTTTTCCTCCGGCACCCAGGACCCAGGCCTTTGGTTCAGCCGCAGCGGAGAAGCCAAGCCTCTTCAGTCGTAAGTCTTCAGTCTTCATCAGTCTTCACTCCAGCCAGAGCCTTCAGTCTTCACTCCACTCCTGCATATGCAAATTAACTACCATCTTTGTTGGGTTAATTTGCATAGTTGCTCTGATTGGCTGGTGGGTATAGCAGAGTGACACCAATTTGCATGTTTCTCTTTTATT